>NW_024070209.1:48794679-49148288 GCF_014754425.2 Oryx dammah | reverse complement strand
AGGAGGAGGAGGAGGAGGAGGCGGCGGCCGGGAGCCGGGGAAGAGGGGCGGGGGGTGGGCCGGGGGAGGGGAGGAGCGGGGTTTGCGGAGCGCGGCGCCGCAGCCGGGAGCCGGCGGGCCCGAGAGTGACCGAGTCACGGCGGGCGCCGGCGGAGCCGCGGCGTCGGACCCGCCTCCTGGAGGAGCTCAGCCCCGGCCAGGCCCGGCCCCATTCCCGCCCCGCGCCGCCTCCCCGCCGCCGCCGCCGCCGCCGCGGGAGCGCTCCCCTGCCCACCCCGCCCCCGCGGCCGAGCCCGGGAGTCGAGTGGGAGTCGGCCGGCCGGCGCGGGCAGCGCCGGGACCCCACAGGGGACACTGCAGCCGGAGCCCGGGAGGGGCCGCGCCGCCACCGTCTGAACTAGGATGTCCCGACATGAAGGTGAGAGGAGCCCCCGCCCCCACCCCCACCGCCCGGGCCTCGGCCTACCCCGCCCGGGCCGGGCGCCGCGGAGCGCGGCCGGGAAGCGGCGGAGACTTCGGCCGGGCCCGAGGCGGGCCCGACGGGCCGGGCCCGAGTGCGAGCGAGCGAGGGCGGAGAGCCGCGGCGCCGCCGCCGCCACGGCCGCGGCCCTGAGCTGGGCCTGGTGCCGGAGGCGGGGCGGCCGGGCCGGCCGGAGGGTTTGCACTGTCATGGGGCGGGGGAGGGGGAAGGGAGGCGGCGGGGCCCGTTACCGGCGGGAGCCCGGTCCTCGGGACTGATACCGGACGCCGCGGCCCGGACGCCCGGCCCCGGAGCCGCGGGGCCCCGGCGCGGCCTAGAGCTCCCACCGTCCCGGAAGGGCCCGGCGCGGCCGCCGAGCGGGGCCGCTGGCGGCGGCAGGAGACCGAGGACCCGACCCGGGACTCGGCGGGTGAGTCCGGTCGCCGGGAGACGACCGGGAGTGCCCCTGCCTGCGGGCGACCGCGGGGCGGGCGGGAAGGCTCTGCGGTCGGGGAACGGGAAGCCCCCGTCGCCTGGAGCCCGCCCCGGCCTCGCGGCTAGGCCTCGGCGCGTCCCTGGGCTCGGGTAACCCAAGTTCCCGGGGCGGATCCGGCCCGGCCGGGCGAGCAAACTCACTGCTCGGTCACTGGGTCGGAAGGGGACTCGCTCCCGGCGGGCGGCGGGCCCCTTGCCCGGCATGCACGGTCTCCTGAACCAGGTTTTAGTAAATGACCGTGGTGAGGTCTGGTAGTGGTTAGGGGGCGTTTGGGACTTTGTTTTGTGATTTTAAAACATGGGGGTACAGTTGCAAATCAGCAGACTGTTCTAGTCCGATCCCAGAGCACAAAGAGAAAAATGTTTAGGGCCGAGGTCTAGGCGTTGAGCTGATAAAAAAATAAGTTAACTTTAATTTGCTGCCATATGGTTTAGAAAAGGGGGAGGGGGTTGTGTTTTCTTTGTTTCACCACCACAGGTCTTTAAATAAAAAGTCTTAACGAAACTTGGCGGAAAAGTTTATCTTGGTAAGGTTAATGCAAGATTGTAGAAGTGGCTTGAAGACATTTTGTACTCTTGATGTTAAAATCCTGTATAGGTGATGTAGGAGTGGAGAAAGTTTGTGAGTCAGATTCGTGCGTGTGCACCACAACGTTGCAGAGGTATTCTTAGGGAAATATAGGCCTTAGAATTTCAAGATTGAAAAACTCAGATTGATCAAAATTATATTTAGAGCAAGTTTCAGGATTTACATTACTAATTATAATTAATTTGAGATTGACTCCAAGAATATATTGTGTCCAAGGATTCTGTATTCTAAAATCACAAAACCAATAGGAAATATACTGTATTTTCTTCACTTACTGTGAACTAGTGTTGGACAGTTTGAAATAATAAGGTACATAGGCTCATAGAAATATTTAGAAGCTATGCCTATTCCCCTCCCCCCCCCTTTTTTTTTACTTAATGGAAACATTCCTGTCTTGTAATTTAAAATAAGTTGTAATTAAAATGGTAATCAAATTTTAATTTGGGATGTAAAGTTTATCTTAGACTGAAGTCGTGTGTACATTGACCACCTTCAGGACAAAATAAAAGTGAGCAATGGCTGTAGGCTCTCTTACTCATAAGAACTGGGAGAGTTAGAGTTACAGAATCTTAGCAATGGAAGAAGGATGTTTGAGACCCATTCTCCTTGCTTCAAGAAAATATCTGGATAGTTGCAGACTGAGTTTTGTAATTGAATGGTATCCTGGGAAAATTCCTTTACCCTCAGGAATCCTTTAGAGAAATTAAAACCCCACAGTGTGAACATTCTTGAATGTAACACAAATTCTGAACTTTAAGCCTGTTTTCCCCTGTTTGGTCCTGTGGAAAGACATGTGGTCATGAAACTTATATTTACCTTTTAGTTACTTGAATATTACTGAACCCCTCAGCACAGGAATAGCACACCTTTTCTGTAACTTAGAGCATGCCAGATGTTTCTGGAGAAAGGAACATTCCTACCATACATCAGTTGAAGATTTATAGTACAGTATTTGTCAAACGATTACTTTTTAAGGGTCTAGCTCATGGCCTAAGGCAGGAATGACAATCTCCTTAAGAATCACACTTAATTTATTAGATAGATGGTGTGTGGAATTTTAGTTGGGGCTGCCAGTTATTTGCATTGGTTAGAATTTAACGTATCAACAAATGTATTGATTGACACCCTCGTAGTGTAGTTCTTTTCTCATCCTTTTCTTCTTTGGGCCAACTAATCCCATTTCTTTAGTGGTAGGATTTTTGAGCTCTTTTAATCATCTGTCCACCTCCAACTTCTCTGTAGCTCCCTTTTCCTTTCAGTAGTATGACCTAGAACTGGCTGTAGTAGTCTGGGAAGAAATCTGAGCTGTGCTACCCGCCTGTAATGTGCTTGCCCTGTGCTTCCGTTTCAGTGCGTTCTGTGTGCCAGTGCTTTGTTACTCTGTCTTTGGGCCCACCCTAATGAGTTGCACTATATTGTATGTAAGGATGTAACTTTGGACAACAGAACCCCAAGGTGGACATCAAGCTTTAGTCTGTACTTTGCAAAGCAGTGGACTACCTCAGAGAAACGAGGTGCAACTGGAAGCACAGAGAAATGTTCTAGGCATGTTCTAGGGGTCAACATGCTTTTTTTCTGTGAAGGGCTAGGGAATAAATATCATAGGCTTGGTAAGCCTATGCCCCCTCTGC
Organism: Oryx dammah; assembly: GCF_014754425.2. NCBI lineage: Eukaryota > Metazoa > Chordata > Mammalia > Artiodactyla > Bovidae > Oryx > Oryx dammah. Next base: position 49,145,113 of record NW_024070209.1, on the reverse strand, counting down.
CGTTGTAGTTTAAAAGCAGACAACATGTAATGAATGAGCACAGCCGTGTTCCAATGAAAACTTTCTTTATGAGACTTACATTGAATTTCATATAATTTTTATGATTCTTCGTTTTTACCATTTAAAAGTGTAAAAACCACTCTTAGCTTGAGGGCTGCACAAACACTGGAGGTGGCCACATTTGGCCCATTTTGGCCTGCAGGCTGTCATTTGCCTACTTTAGCTCTGGACTTTAGTTTTAGAGTTGATTGAACTGGAATTGTGGAGAGTTCAGAAAGGGCCCGCTCTGCTTGGTATTCCATCATTTCCTTTGGGGTATGGGGAGTGCGTCCATGGTCTGAGCTGGTTCTGTACCTGTTTCCAGCAGCACTATATAGACTGTGATCAGAGTTATTGTTCCTGCGGCTGGAGAAACAGACTCCCCACCCACCTTTCCAGACACTGGAGTTGTGTACTCTACATTGTCTCCTGCTTGCTGATCTTGACTTTCACAACCAGAATCCCAGGGTCTTTTAAAATTCACTTTGTAATGTTGTCACATCAACAAACATTTTACAATGTCAGTTCCTAGTCACTTTATGTTCAACCTACCAGCACCATCTAGTTCCATGTTATACACAGTGAAACCCATCGTTTTCTATTTCACTGGTAGAAGTTTTTTTTTTCCTAATGTTTCACTACATGCTTTCTTCTTAAATACATTTAGAGTATAAATATGTTATTCAGAGCTTAAAATCCATTTAATAGCTTTGCAAATGTTTTTAAAAACATATCAAATTACTCTGTGTTTATTAGCTAGAATGAAATTATAAATGTTCTTGCATGAGTTGGAGCCTAATTGATTACCTAGTTAGGAATGTGTTTTATTACCTTAAATCATTCACCCTTTTTTTCATTTGCTACTATGTTTAAGGCCCTGGGCTAGGTACCAAGGATGAATGAAGCAGAGAGAGCTCCTCAACTTAAGTCTGGTGGGGAAGACGGAAGACGCATGTGTGCACAGCTTCTGCAGCACAGTATGAGACATGCCATAGGAAGGGATAAACAAATTGATGACAATATAATTACCAACTTTTTTCTTACTAATTTTGCCCAGTTTCAGAGAGGGACTCTATTGTGACTTCTAACTCCTTTTTCGTGAGTGCCTCCTAGCTTTTTTGTGGGCTGCTCTTCATTTTGGATAAAAGCATTTGAGCTTTCAAATACAGTTCCTATTTGAACTAATCTCTACTTGATTTATATTTCCCCTAAGTTTTTGAAGATTTCCATATGTAAGCAATGATAGTGAATAAATGGACTAGTGATTCTAACATGTTATTCTCAAAAGCATCTGAGACTGTTTATTTTCAAAATGTTAAGTACAACAGTAGGTAGGTCATTACTCTGGTTCTTGAAAGGTGTACCATTTTTTGAAGTTGTATCACTTTTTTGTTAGATTTCTATTCTCTACGAATGCTATCTAGTGCTATAAATGAACATGCAGACAGTCCCAGAGGGACTTGCAATAATTTTGTTTTCAGAATTTGGGGACTGGAAAGCCAGGATTGGCAATTAGCATGGGATTTTTAACTTTGGCTTTCCTTTGACAAAGTAAATTCACTCTCACTGAAAAGTTCTTTGCTATCATGTTGGACAACTTATTTCACTAAGTGATCTGTTAAAAAGATTATGACATTCTTACTTGACTTTAAATTTCAGTGAACCATTTATTATATTTACTTTGACTTTCAATAAAGGATAGAACATAAATATTTTAATTTCTGGAGTCTTTGATTCCATGATTTTGTATAAAGTTGACTTTGAAGTCCATTCTCATCTGTTGACATCCATGTGTAAGTTAAAATATAGCAAAGTATAACTTTCTTGTTTTATATTAGAAATTTAGTTTTAAAGGAATTTCTGTTAGTCTTAGAATTTTAAGAGTTTATTAACAGCAGTCTTGTTTAAAGATTGAAAACTTTTTCACAGTGAAAATTAGGAAGCTTCTGATGTGAATTGACCAAATTCCTTCACATTAGGTTTGCAACATTTCAAAAAAGAAATCCATGTCCTTATGAGTCTTAACTTAATTTTCAAAACATCAGCTTTATAACATATAACACATACATTTACTGAGGTTTGGATTTTTTTAGAATGCAGTTTCCAAAAATTGTTTTTAGTGAAGATTAAGGTATCATTTAGGATATATTTTCCTAAAAATGGTATGTTTTAAATTTCATCAGAAGTACTGCTGTGGGGCTTCTTTCATGAATACAGAAACATTTCCTACACTTCATGTTCATAAAATTTTAAAGTCGTGCCATTCGTAATTAAAATCTTTGTTGATGAAAGTTTAATTTCACATTAATTTTAGCATTGTGCTAGGAGCCATGATGTTTTTCATTTCCTTAAAATGGTTGGGTATACTTTTTAGCCACTGACAGTCCGTGGGTTTGCAAAGAGTTGGACACAACTGAGCAACTAACACACACACACATACTTTTTAGTCACTAAACTTATTCACTAAAATTGAGGAAAGAACCTGTAAGAGGTCTATAGATCAGAGCATTTTTTAAAGTGTGGTAATTTTTATATATTATCTGTGCCCTGATTGATGATGGAAATGTTGAATAAAGCAGATGGTTTCCAAAGGAACACATTACCTATGTTCCATGGGAAGGAAGTGAGTGTTTTGTGTGCAAAGAGGGTTTGGACAAGGATGAGGACAAGAGACGAGGAGGGTGATAGCAGAAGAAAGTTAGGCAGGGTAGTCATGAATCTTGGGAATGAGCTGTAGCCACAGGAAGTCAGAAACAGAAAACTCTCATGCCTGATGAAATGTCCAAAGAACTGGGTACCAGGAGGTAAAAACAGGGTCCTGTGAAACTAGCAAGAGATGAATTGCTTGTTAGGCACCTTCCCAGGTGCCATCCTTGCTGCTTTTCTAACTGCCCTCCCACATGTTTGTGAATCCATGTTTTTAACTGTCTTTCTGAATAGTACCAAAGCAGAGTGTGAGTCCATCTTGTTCACGTACATGGTCTGTTAATCTCTTCAGGGCCGTGGTACCAACCAGCAGACTTGGCCAGTAGCCACAAGAGGTGTCAGGGAGAAAGTATAGATGGATTCTTGCAAATCCATCACTACTGTGTGAAAAATCCAACTGAAGTCAATCACAGGAGTGGGTCAGTCAAGTCACCTTCAGCTTGGAGGGACAGACATTAAGTGGGTGAAGCCTCTTGACATCATGACTAATTAGGTTTGCACATTTTCTTCTGCTGGAATGTGTGTGTGTGTGTTTTTCTTCTCTTGCCAGTAGTCAGTGCCACCGTCATGAACTTCAGATTTCTCTGTAGTCAGAGGATCTTCATTCAGAGAGCCACTTTAGAGTGCTAACTTGATGAGTTGACCATTAGAACAGTTGCAGGTATATTAGACTGTAATTTTGGTTTTGACTTCTTTTACCTTTGTTCTGTTAGACTCTTGTCACCCTCCCCACCCACCCAGCAAAGTTAAGTCCTTCCAATAGCACTCGTGGGTCATTCTCCAGGCATTTTTTTAATGCTGTAATTGTTCACTTATCTGGCTGCCCCACATAGGTATAATGTTATATCTTTGTATGCTACCACCTGGCATAATAGTGTCTGGCCTTTGGGAGGCCCAGTGAACATTTGGGAGTGACTGTTAGAGATGTTTAATAATTGTCTTAAAAAATGGTAAGACTGAAAAGTGCATCCCTGCTTTTGTATGGGGAGACTGGTTAGGAGGAAAAGAGTTTATAGGAAAGAGAACTTGGAACTTTCATAAAAGTAAGAGGGGATGAGTAAACTATGTGTGCATAGAATGAAAATAACTTAGGGTAGCTGACTCCTTGGGGAATGGCCTGGGACTGGACACCAAGGCGCTGTTCTGTCCTCCCTCTGGCTCTGGGTTCAGACTGACTGGCTGTGAAGATCTACATGTTGACTGGCACTGTGTGTGAGCTTCCTGCCTCCTTCAGGCTTCCAGTCAGAGAATGGTTCTGGCTACCTACTCAGTGCCACTCCAAGTCGTCTCCAGAGCTGGCCACAAGTTGCTGACCCTTGCTGCAGGATGATAATATTCAGTGGGTTAGAAACACATGTTAGGGAATTAAATTCTTTCCTGTTGCATAGGTTGTGGCTCTTTTCCAGTGTGCTCAAATTAGTCCTTGAAGTTTATATTTTATGACAGGGTAATTAAATCATGTAAGTGTTTTAATGTTTTGGCAATATTTGTACCCCCCTCCCTTTTTTTTAAACATTATTTTCATTCAAGCTTCACAATCACTTCTAATTCTGCCAGCAGTACATTTTGTTCTCTAACAATATTATCCTTAAACTTAAGGTCTCAACACACATCTGCATACGTAAGTATCTTTCTGATACTTAGCAAAGAGAGCTCAAGGTATTAAACTTTTTATATTCCGTATAGCGTTTTTTTTTTTTTTGGTGTGTGGCATCCTTATGGTTATATAGCAACTGTTGGGGTGAGTAACTGGACCCTATTTCCTTCTGGTATTCTTCCTCAACCAGCATTCTCCTTTGGTGTTCTCTGTGGTTGTAGAGTTTTGACAGTGAGTGCAAGGAAATGAGAAACTTTCCAAATCAGGAGTTAAAGACACTGAAGTGAAATGGGCAGGGATTATATAAAGGAGTTGTTAGAAATGTGTCCCTTCTCTGTAAGAATGAAATACATGCTGAGGGGTGGGGGATGGTGGGAACCAGGCAGTTTTCATAGTCAGAGATCATGTTCATTCTTATTAACACTGCTAGCAGTTCTGATACAGTTCATTGCAATTTGAAATGAATTTCATGTGTTTGTATAGCTACAGATATGAGCATACATAGTAGTCACTGAGGGCTTCCCTGGCGGCCCAATGGTAAAGAATCCACCTGCCAGTGGAGGAGACACGGGTTCGATCCCTGGGTGGGGAAGATCCCTTGGACAAGGAAATGGCAACCTCCTCCAGTATTCTTGCTGGGAAATTCCACAGACAGAGGAACCTGGTGGGCTACAGTCCTTGGGGAGTCGCAGAAGAGTCAGACACAACTTAGCAACTAAACACACATGGACAGTGGTCGCTGAGGTGGAACCGATCTTCCTTCCCCTGAGAAAAACGGTGATTAGAACCTCAGGTTTCAGTGGATGAGCACCTGGCCTGAGGTGACCCTCCATGTCAGACATACTGTGTATCTGTATGCTTATTCATTGCTCCCTATCATTTTCTGCAAACTTTTTAGAAACCACCCAAAGGGGAAAAGAGATAGCAGATCTTGCAGAATTGGGCTGCATGATCACACTGTCTAATAGAAATCTAGTTTCAAGTCACATGTAATTTGAAATTCTCTGGGAGCTACAGTAACAAAACAGAGAAGGTGAAATTAATTTTAATAATTTAATGCTTTAACTCAATATATACAAAATAACAGTTCAGCATGTAACCAATATACAAATTGTTTATGAGATGTTTTTACATTCTTCTTTATAACACTGTAAAAATCTAGGATATATTCCACACTGAAACTTTAATTCAGATGCTGGATTTTCATTTAAAAAATTACTTGCTCTTAGCTGAGAAACACTTTAGTCGTCCAGACAAATTGGAAGTCTGCTAATTCATATTTTGATCATAATACTCTCTTTTTGTAAGTACATGTTGATGCAGTATTGCCATCTACTTAATTGTCCATTCATGAACATTCTTGATTTCTGTTTCCTGAATTTCTCTCCTAAGAAGTTAGATTTTACCCTATTTTTTGACCTTAAAATTATTCTAACCTACTTTAGCTACATAAAACCATCACAGTAGAAATCCACTTTATAAACAGCTACAAATGTATATAAATTCTAATTCCTTTGAGGGGTGTTCAGATTGATGAGGTGTAAGTAATGGCTTTGGGGTGGTTTTAATGTGAGTTTGAGGGGTTATTTTGAAATCCCTGGAGTTGACAGATGTAGAATTTGCAAAAACTATTGCTAGTCCATTTCAAGTTTTATTATGGTGAATTCATCATTTGAAAAAAGTGACCCCTAGGCTTGGTCATTTATTGTACATGTATTTTGCTGGGCTTCCTGGTGGTTTAGATGGTAAAGAATCCACCTGCAATGCAGGAGATGCAGGTTCAATTCCTGTTTCAGGAAGATCTCCTGGAGAAGGGAATGGCTACCCGCTTTGGTATTCTTGCCTGGGAAATCCCATGGACAGGATTCTAGTGGGCTATAGTCCATGGGGTGGTAAAAGAGTCAAACACAACTGAGTGACTAACACTTTCACTATATAGATTATATACCCAGTATCCATCTCCAAAAGGCTCCTGGCATCTAGCAGTAGAAAGACAGGTGGCTATGATTCTTCTTTAATTTTAAGGAAATTGATTATGGAGCCAATGGAGATAATCCTTAGTCCACTATCAAGGTTAGCCACCCACTGGTGGTGTCTCTCTTTTACCTATTTGGCTTATTGTTTTAGCCTGTTACAGCTAGATTTGCAAGTGAAAATAAGAATGTTTGGAAGGCAGTCTGTTAAAAATTAAAGACCTAATGCTTTTCTGTCTTGATTTTACTGGAGCAGCAGTTCCACGGAGCTGTCAGTTTTATGTTTTTGTTTTTCCTTCAGTTCCCCTCCAGCCAGATCACCGAAACATCAGGAATCTGTGGCTCTCCCTTCCTCCCCACCCCCCACCCGATAGTGTAAAAATGCTAGTACTATTGTTTTGGGGTTTTCCCTGATGGCTCAGCAGTAAAGAATCTGCCTGCATTATAGGAGATGCAAGAGACAAAGGTTCAGTTCCTGGGTCGGGAAGATCCCCGGGAGGAGGAAATGACAACCCACTCCAGTACTCTTGCCTGGAGAATTCCATGGACAGAGGAGCCTAGCGGGCTACAGTCCATGGGGTCGCAAAGAGTCGGACAGGACTGAGCAGCTGAGCACTCACGTCCTATTGCTTTGGGGGCACTGTCATCCAGTGCTTCTCAACATGTGGTTCAGGACCAGCCTGTCAGCATCACCTGGGAACTTGCTCGAAATGCAGATTCTTAGACTCTACCCTTGACCTACTGATCACAACTTCTGGGGGTGGGGCCCAGCGGCCTGTGTTTTAACAGACTCCTACCTGGACCTGGTTATGTAATAAAAGGCATTGTTTGCATGAGGTGGTTATTGCTGGTGACAGGCACACAATGGTTGTGAGACCACTTTTCATGGTATGATACTAACCAAACGGAAATGGAGCTGATGACCTTGGCCTCATTCGCCTTGAATGTCATGCTGTTGTCTCCTGAGAAGGTAGAAGAGGAGCATCACTCCCCACTTCAGACTAGTTCTTTTTATTTACTCAACACACGTTTATATATTGAATGTGTACTCGGGGCCAGGAATTATTCTGGCCACAAGGAAACCTTAGTGAACAAAATAGAGAAGCTTCCTGTTCCTCTGACACTCACACTCCGTTAGAAGGAATATGCCAAGGGTGTATGGCCTGTGACTTGGCCCACTGCCTGTCTTGGTAGACAAAGTTTTATTGGAGCACAGCCACATCTCCTCATTTCCATATTCTCAAAGTTGATTTGTGCTATAATGCACAGTTGAGGAGTTATGACAGAGAAAGTTGAACATATTTACTCTGTGGCTCTTGACAGAAAAAGTTTGTGAATCCCTGAAAAAGACCATAAAAGAATAAATAGGTAATAGAGTGTTAGAAAGTGATAACTGTTACAAGAACCCAGACTGGGACTAGAGAATGGGGACCTACTTTAGATAATGATGGTCAGGGAGGGCTTTTCTGAAGATGGAGCTTTGAAAGAAAGAACTTGAATTAAGTGAAGGATATGAAAAAGAGGGTACAGCAAGTCCAGAGGCCCAGAGGCCCTGAGACTTGGAATGTTCTGGGAACAGCAGTGAACTCCCTATGGATGGAGGGCCGTGGTTGAGGGGGAAGAGTTAGGAAATGAAGTCTGCGTAACTAGTCCAGACACAGCATGCTCTGTATTGTGGCCTGCGGTGAGGATGTTTGATTGTGTGTGCTTGGAGAAATACACTATAGAAGCCCTTCTTTAGAGGGATCTTTTTGGCCATACATGGCAGAGTCTGGAAGCTAAACACCTGATGTAGCACATTCCAGCATCTCTAAGAAACACTGCTTTATGAACTTTCCCCAACACTCTTCACTTCAGGGATGGCCACCAAGTAGGAGAATGGCAGGGAGTAGACTGCAGAGCTGAGAAAACAAGAGCATGTTAGAGAGAGGTCTATCGGACAGTCCTGAGAAGACCAGGATCTCTAGAACAGATGCCCATATGTAAGTCCTGACTTCTGAGTCAGTGCGAGAGATCTGTTTTCTGTAAAAGAAGGATGCAACCGCTGCTTTGGCCTCTTTCCAAGGGTCTCTGTGAAGATTAAATACCAGGGCATGTAGGGGTGTTTTCTAAGTTGGATGAAGCACTGCATAAATATAAGATGGTGGTATTTTTTTTTTGTTATGAGAGATAAGATTAGAAATGAAGACTGGAGCAAAGTAGATAGGGAAGGATTTGATTGTGACTCTAAGGTTAGTCTTTTCCTTTTTCTATAGAGATTATGGGATGGAAAAGGGGTCAAAGTTTGAAACAAAGAGCATGATGAGTAAGTTTCAGAAAGATTAGTGTGGTAGTGTGTGTGGAGTAGGTTGGTGCTTGTGACAGGAACCATTCAGAGACGGTGGTATGAGCTTGAAGTTGAAAAGACCTGAATTAGTCAGTGATGGTAGGAACAAAAAGAAAAAAAAAGGCAACACAATTTGAGATAAAGTCTCGTTGCAAGAGAACAAGGACTAGTGTATAATTGCAAGATGACCAGTCAACATGCTGGAAGAATAGCAGGTTCTTAATAGTAGTTAGGGAAGATAGGAAGAGAGAGGTAGGGGAAAGAGTAAGTTTTAGCTTTTGACATTTTGGATTTAAGGTGATGGTAGGCCATTAGGTAGGCTTCCCTGGTGGCTCAGATGATAAAAGAATCTGCCTGCAATGCCGGAGACCCTGGTTCAGTCCCTGGGTCAGGAAGATGCCCCGAGAAGGTAAGGCCATTAGGGAGAAATCAGGAGTTGAGAAACACTGCACTGGGTCTCAGAAGAGAGAAATCTTGGTTAGAAAAAAGAATCTTATAGCCCCCTACATTGAAGTCTGGGGATAGGCTAGATTTCTGAGGAAGAAAGTATGTTGAGAAGAGAGGCTCAGAGAGTGAGCACAAGGTTGTTATGACCCCCTCAACCTCCCCTTAAGGTATAATTGCACTTGTCATGCAAGTATTGACTTACTCCTTTATTTAGATCTAGGCTTTTTTGAATAGGGATGAGAGGTGGAGTAGAAGAGGAGGCGGGAAGGGGAGAAACCACTACTAAGCAAACATCTGCTGTAGTAATAGTGATATTTATGGAGTGCTTACCATCTGCAAGGCCCTGTGCTCAGCATTTCACAAGTACCAACTCATTTAATTCTCATAACAGTTCTATAAGGTGTATATTATTATTATCCCAGTATAATGAATGAGGAAATTGAAGCACCGAGAAGTTCTTCATCACACAATCTGTAATGGAGCCGGACTTCAAATCCAGGCCTGGTTTCTCAACATTGTTGCGTTCAGTCGCTAAGTCATGTCCTACTCTTCACAACCCCATGGACTGCAGCATGCCAGGTTTCTCTGCCCTTCACCATCCCCCAGAGTTTACTCAAACTCATGTCCGTTGAGTCAGAGATGCCATCTAACCATCTCATCCTCTGTCATCGCCTTCTTCTGCTCTCGGTCCTTCCCAGCATCAAGGTCTTTTAAGCTGTACTCTGTACCAGGCATTTTATACACTGGTTCCTACAGCAGGGATCTCAGTTATGAGGCTTAGTAAAATTTCACAACAGTCCAGCAAGATATGTTACCATATTCTGCAGGTTTGAAGTTTGAGTCTAAGTAAGAGAGGTTGACACAACTGAAGCAACTTAGCATACACGCATGCAAGAAAGGTTAGGTTATTTGTCTTAGGTCATGCAGGGCTCAGTGGTAAAGAATCTGTCTGCCAGTGCAGGAGATGCAGGTTCAAACCCTTGAGTCGGGAAGTTCCCCTGGCGGAGGAAACGGTAACTTACTCCAGTATTCTTGCCTGGGAAATCCCATGGACAGAGGAGCCTGTCAAGCTACAGTCCGTGGGACTACAAAGAGTCAGACACATCTGAGCAACCGAGTGCACACACATGCCAGGCAGTAAGTGGTAAAGCCAAGACTTTTGCTGAATTCTGTCACACCCAAACATCTGTGATCATTTTATTTCATTCAAGTCAGTACACTTTCTATACAGGACTAGATAACAAGTATGACTTTGCAGGCCACTTGCTCTCGACTACAACTACTCTACTCTGCTCTCCTGGTTTGAAAGCAGCCTTAAGACTGAACGTAAACAGATAAGCTTGGCTATGATCCAATAAATCTTTATTTGTGGATATTGAGATTTGAATTTCATGTATTTTTCAGGCATCACTGAATATTCCTTTTAAAATTTTCTTCTCTAAACATTTTTAAATGCAAAAACTCTTCTTAGCTCACAGATTAGACAAAAACAGGTGGTAAGCCAGGTTTAGCCCATGGGCCATGGTTTTCTGACTTCTGCTTTCATCCATTCATTTAATAAGTATGCACTGAATACCTTCTCTATGTGGAGATACTGTGTTGGGACTTGGGACAAAACACAAAGGGAATTCCAGTTCCAGCCTTCTAAGATGAGAAGTGTAATTTGAATACAAAGTGTGAACTATAATTGTATAGTTCATCATAGTATGAACTATAATAAATTTATACTTGCAAGGTTCAGTGAAAGAATCGATATGGGAGGCTGCTCAGTTTCATGGACGAATTCATGAACACATCCCAAAAGGAGTTATGTGTTTGAGTTGTCTCTGATGTTGGGGAGAATATCCCATGGACAGAGAGATGAGCAGAAAGGATTTTCCTTTGAGGGGAAACCATAAGAAATTTAACATTATTGAAGCAAAAATGGAGGGGCTGATGCCAGGAAATGAACCTTGTCAATAGGGTAGATAAATGGGAGTGAGTTTTTAAGAAATTTCAAACCAGTATGATTTTTGTGTTCTAGAAAGAGATATTCTGAAGGATGGATTTGCAGAGGGCAGGGTGGGGAGACAAACAGGTAAGTTACCACTAGATAATTGCTGTAGTGAGTGCAAATTGGGTCACAGAGAGTTAGACACGACTGAGCGACTGTACACGCACGTACACAACGTGCAGAGGGGAGGTGGGAGGTGCATTTCTGGAGGCAGAAGTCAGGAGTTCTTTTTTTCAGACATATTAGGTAAGAGATGTGTGTTAGATGTTCAAGTGGAGACCTATTTGGTGAACAGTGAGGCACGGGGATTTTGGAATAGTGAAATGTCTAGGAAAACTCAGGGTTTGGGCTTGATTAGTTGGGCAGTGCTGTTTATCAGAATGCATATCTAGGACAAAGAAGCATGCTTTAAGGGTCAAGGTTGGAAGCAGGGGAGAGTGAAGTGACTTCCATTTCTAGCATGTTTTATTTGTGGTACCTGTGGGACAGCCCAGTAGAGCTACCCAAGGACAGTTGAGCATCTGGAATTCAGATGGAATAAGTCTGGGCTAAGATAAATCCATAGTAGTAGAGTTGACTGCTCAGGGATGGTTAGAACCTATAGATTACAATGGGGAGACTGATCATTAAATTTAAGGAGCAGGAGAGACTGGCTGAAGGGATTACCTGGAGAGTAGAAGGAGAATCAGGAGAGAGTATTGTCATTGAAACTTAGGAAGGTGATTTTTCTGGAAGGAGGATGTGGTCAGTATTGCTGCAGAAAGGTCAAGAAGATAAGCGGTGAGTGTTCTTTGGCTGTGGCTGTTGGAGTGAGGAGGGTTGTAGAACTTAATGAGCATAGGCTAGAGCCCAGATTGCAGGGTATTCAGTTCCAGATGAACATGAGAAAGTGGGAACACCGTTACAGACTTAGCTGTGAGGGAAGGAGAGATGTGTGCCGTGCAAGGGCAGATACTGCAGACTGATACTGAAGACTGGGAAAGTAGTTCCCTCAATAAACAATGTGCCAGGGCCTGGTGTTGAGACTGGAGATAGAGTAATGAAAGGTAAGAGGAAGTTCTTATTGTAGAGCTTACATTTTAATGGGGAGAGGGTAGAGAAAAGAAACATATAATTTAATTTTGATTAGTGATAATTCTGAAGAAAATAAAGCCGTCTGGAGGATTGACTATGATGGGAGGTGAATGGATGATCTGTGTGTTTATTTTTCAAAGAGTGGTCAAGGAAGCCTTCCACAAGAGGTAATACCTCTCAAGCAGAGACTTCAGGTATAAAAGCTCTGGGGGTCAGAATAAAGCAGGTTATGTGAGGAACAGGGAGGCTGGAGCTGACTCAGCGAGGAGGAGGAGGGCAAATGAGGTACAGGTGGAGCTTTGTAGGAGATGGTGAGGCAGTGGGGTTTAGTCCTCTGAACTTAGAGCTAACAAGATACCCACCAGCCCGCTGTGTGAGAGGAGGGTCATTTACTGAGATACAGAGGGGAGGTGCATTTCTGGAGGCAGAAGTCAGGAGTTCTTTTTCAGACATATTAGGTAGGAGATGTCTGTTAGATGTTCAAGTGGAGATGTGTGATGAATAAACTGGAGGTGGTTGAGTGAGTGTGAACAGACACACGCTCAGCAGTATCATTAGGGACCTTAAAACCAAGACTTGATGCCGTTCTGCTGCCCTCTCCAGTTTACTGTGGCTTGAGTCCCCAAACCTTTCATTATGTAAATGTCTGTGTGGGGGCCTGTGAACCTTGTTTTCCTCCCCAAAGTGCCACGAGAGAGGGAGCACCGAGGTGGCAAGCCCAGCGAGTCTCCTGCGCCAGTGTTGCAGTGGTACTGGTCCAGGCCAAGAGAGCTCAGTGTGGGAATTAGGCCAGTTTGGCAGCTGGATAATGAATTAATTTATTTTAGTCTTTTTCTCTCCAATAAAATCAAGAGAAGATAGAATAATAGACCTTTTGGTCCAGAAGGAAATCAACCTCCTTTTTTTTCTTTTCCAAATAAAATTGCAGTCTAGAAAGGCTGAGTCATACTACTTGAGATCACAGGGCTAAAATTCAGATCTCATGACTCTTATTCCAGACTCCTTTTGCACTGCCTATACTGCTGAAATGAAATTACCCCAAACTGTAGGATCAGAGGGTTTATTAGTTTATAGATACTTTGAGGCTAGATTTCTTCAGTGGATGAAATTTTCTGTTTACTCGAGTTTTTTCTAAGATGCTGAATAGTAAATTTATCAATGGGACTTTGGAGCCAGACTGCTGGTGTTCAAACCCCAGCCTGGTCACTTACTTTACAAACTGTGACCATGGGTAAGTTGTTTACCTCTCTGTGTATGATTTCATGACGAAGGCATAATGCTAAGGTGGTTGTATTTGATGGTTATTATATATAAGATGTTTACAGTAGTGCCAGGCATATGGCAAGCAGTCATTGAGCCATCATGATCATTTTCATCTTGGACATACAGAACAGTTGTCTACCACACTTTTAAGTTCTGTGCATATAATTTGAGTGTTAATGTTATACAGAATATATGAGAAGATACAGGAAGTAAGGTAAGATAAAAGAATATAAGGTAAAACAATGTCCCTGCCCTCAAGGAATTTGCATTATAATGGAGGAAGAAGTCTTATAATCCAGGAGGCATTATCTATTTAAAATGATTGGACAGTGAAAGCTATGAATGGTCTCTTCTAACATTCTGTGAATCTGAATATTCAGAGGAAGGCAGAGGGACTAAGGAGAAGAGGTTTGAGCAAGTTTTGTGGGTAAGGGATTTGTCTGGATAGAGTAGAAGCAGACATTCTAGACCAATGGGATGGTCAGAAATGAGTATTTAATAAGGCCAAGGTAAGTAAACACGGGAGAATTTTTCAACAGTAAACAGTTTTGCTAGAGAAAAGGCCTGTGAGAGATAATAGTGATTAGGATACATTTGAGGGATATACCAAAACCAAGCATACCAAACTTACCTCTTTTTTGCTTGGGCTTCTAAATTGGTATATCAAAATGTCACCACAGGCACTATCTTTCACTCAGGTGTATAAAGACTGTCATTGTCAATGTGGACAGGATATCTGATATATTAGATGATGGTGTCAGAGGAGTGCATCACTGATGGAGTAGCTCACAGAGTGTTGATCCTAGGTTAGTGGCAGCCTAGAGTAAAGAGGGGCTTCCCTGGTGGCTCAGATGGTTAAGAATCTACCTGCAATGCAAGAGACCCAGGATCCATCCCTGGATTGGAAGATCCCCTGGAAAAGGGAATGGCTACCCACTCTAGTATCCTTGCCTGGAGAATTCCATAAACAGAGGATCCTGGTGGGCTACCACCCATGGGGTCACAAAGAGTCGGACACAACTGAGCGACTAGCACTTTGAATTTTTCAGAGTAAAGAGAGGACTAGAAGGTGATTTCTGTATCTCTTTGCTGTTTTGAGTTTTTTTTTTTTTTTAATTGACTGAGATTTAACTCATTGGTAATGTATTCCCCTGTTCTATTTCCCAGGTTCAGCACATCAGCATTTTGCCATTTTTATATCAGTTTCCTACTCACTTCCTTTAGGAGGGTTTGAACATTTTTGAAGAAAATCTGAGCCCTGTGTTTTATTTTACCCACAGATATTTCAGTATTTATCCCTAGTTGTTAGGGATGCACTACACAGGCACATAGGTGCCACCACATCATTGTCACTCCTCAAAGAGTTAGTAAGTCTTTTATATTATATAATACCCGATCCTTCCATTTTCCCAGTTGGCTCAGAAATGAGTTAGTTTGTTAAAATCAGTATCCAAAAAAGGTCTACATAGTTACATTTGGTTGTTATGTCCTTCAAAATTATAACAGTTTTTCCCCCTTTAAAAAGGCTGTTTATTTGTTGAAGAAACTGAATCATTTCTTTATGGTATTTCCTACATTCTGGTTTGCATTTTTATGATGTCATGTTAGCATATTTTTTCATTCCCCATATTTCTTTTAAGTGGTAATCAGTTCTAGAGGGTTGACTCAGATGTTTGCTTCATAGAATATTTTATAGGTGCTGATTATTTTATAATACTTACTCAGTTCAGTTCAGTCACTCAGTCACGTCCAACTCTTTGCGACCCCATGAAATCGCAGCATGCCAGGCCTCCCTGTCCATCACCAACTCCTGGAGTTCTGTTAAGAGGACTGTAATGACTGGTTGTCGCAGTGGGTTCAAATGTCACATGTCCCTCCATTCACAGTTACTAATGTAAGCTGGTTTACATAGTGATTGCAGAGTGTCGATTTTTTCATTTTTATATTTCCTGTGTTTATTCATTGTAATTTATAAAGAACTCTGATTCACATACTTTCAAGAAATCACTATAGGACTTCTTTGCTGGTCCAGTGGCTAAGACTCCACATTCCCAATACAGGGGGCCCAGATTCAATCTCTGGTTGGGGACCTGGAACCTGCATGTCACAACTAAGACTTGGTCCAGCCAAATAAATAAACATTTTTTTAAAAGTAAATAAAAACCATCAATGATTAAAGTTGTTTTTAAAAAATCACTGTAATGCCTCAAAAGGAGAAATAAAATGAAGTAATTTATGTTTTTCAAGATGTAAATTCTCAGACATAATTGAATTACAGGAGATAGAGAAGAGGTCAGATACTTGTACTTACATATGCGTCTCTGAAATGTGCGTGTGTGTGTGTGTATTAGTCGCTCAGTTATGTCCAACTCTTTGCCATCCCATGAACTTTTAGCCCGCAGCCAGGCTCCACTGTCCATGGAATTCTCCAGGCAGGAATACTGGAGTGGGTTGCCATTCCCTTCTCCAGCGAACTCACTGAATACCTAGCTTCAGACTGAGCCATAGCAGACATGTTGTGTTAGAGATTCAGGTTCAACAATGTTGCCATCAGTGTTTCTCTTGATCAACTCTTGGTGTCAAGTTTTAACAGTTTACCCAAATAGTTGTATTACTGGTGATTTCAGTGTGTGTATTAAAAATCTTACAAAAGATACTTTGTAAAATTCAGTTAGCTTCTAAGTTTGGTCACACTCACTACACTGAGTGTCAATGGTTGAACCATCTGCCTCCTTGTCTCTGTTTATCAATAAACTTTTTATTTTGTAGTTATTTTAGATTTATAGAAAAATTGCAAAGACAGACTGCCCATGTATGCCTCACAGTTTCCCCAAGTGTTGGCGTGTCACCTTGATGCATATTTGTCCTAAGAAACCAAAATTGGTATACTGTTACTCTGGAAGCTATAAACTTAGTCAACTTTTAGCAGTTTTTCCATGTGCCTCTTGGACTTGAGTCTCTGTGTGGAAAGCAGTGGGCTCCTTCTCTGCACTGGATCTGCACAGAGCCAGCATATCCTCTCCACACTGCCTACCCTCTGCCCTTCTGCCCACTAGTTTCTAGATCTTTCATCGTTCTGTCAATATGCTGTATTTGTTTCTCCTTTTATTTTTAACGTATTGGGCTGCATCAGGTCTTCCCTGTGGCACGTGGAATCTTTTGTTGTGTGCGGACTCAAGAGTTGCCCCAGGACATGTGTGATCTTAGTTCCCTGGCCACAGGTTGAACCCTTGTCCCCTGCATCGGAAGGCAGATTCTTAACCCTGAGACACCAGGGAAGTCCTCTCATTTTAAAACAGGACACCAGGAACTGAATGCAGTTCTTCACATGTGCTCTGACAGGAGCAAAATGTGGAAATGCTGCAGCTGTGTATCTCGCATGACTGTTGGTGTAGCCTAAGCCTGTTTGTTTATTTCCTGCCTGTTTTGTTTTGTTTTTTTTAAGCAACTGCATCCCATATTGATCTAATACTGAAGTTGAAGGTCTGCTTAGCTAATTCACCCAAAGTTTGTTCTTATGTCATATGAATTGCTCTTTAATCCAACAGCAAGACTTTATGTGAATCCCTTTAAAAATTCATCTCAAAACAAATTCTTTATTTTGGCACATCCATTCGCCTCTTTGCATTTCTATTCTGTCTGCCAATGTTTTAACTGTTTCTTTTATGCAAAGCTTGTCAGTATGCTTTCTGTCATTTTCTAAAATGCTAATAAAAATATTGCATAGAGCAGGGTCAAATCCAGAACCTTACCATGGCACAAGATGGCAAGTGAAAAGAAGTTACAGCAAGCATTTGACTGTATGAGGACGCTAAAAAGTGCTGTTATCATAGAGTGCAGGCCTTGATTCAGTCTTCCATGTCAACTGGGGTGGTGTCTAAGCTAGAGAACTCTTGCAGAATGAGAACAAATGAATTTTTGGAGGGTCAGTTTTACCTTTGGAGAAGCCAGCTGTGATTCATAAGATTGTTAGCTTAGCTTTCATTTAACTGGACATGCCTGCTACTTCTACTTTAAGACTTCATGAGCCTTTCTTGAATTAGGCCTTTTTATGAATGGAATTGAAAATTTTGGAGGGCTTCAGAAGCACTTTTTTTAAATTAGCAAGGATGTATTTGAATGATACTTCTTTTTCAGTAGAGCCCAAGTCATGTATCATTTCCCATTTTTCTTTTTCATCTTGGTCTTTTTCTTAATCTTTAAGAGCCCATTGTTTGTTGTATCTGTTGCAGACTGTCTTGCTCCATCTGTTGTAACTGACTTTTTTCTGGCTCTTTTTCATTATTGAAGTTTTGTCCTTACTTATCAAATTCACATCGTGCTTCCTTGCCCTGTTTGTGGTTTCAGGTGTCCCCTGTATTGCTTAGAAAGCTCTCACACACCACGAGGTAAAATGAAAAGATCCTCTTATAGTTTCTTCTAACAAGTTTATAGCTTTTTTAAAAAATTGAAACATATTTGCCATATTTAAGATATACGCCAGCCAGTTAGATCTTTTCTTTGAGAAAGGAATTTTTATGCATGTGTGAGAAATGTATCATGCATTCAGAAGTATGCAGTATATCTGTATTCACTAAAATGACAATAAATAATATCCATCTATATTAAAACATAGACCATCTCACAGAAATATCCATAACCACTTGTCTTTACCTTCTTCTTGATCACCCTTTGCCTTCCTGTTTAGTTTTACCCCCGGTAAATCTCTTCCTATCTGAGCAGCGTAGTCTTTAGTTATGAAGCACAGAGTGACAGATTCAGAGTGCGCTATGTGAGGAATGGGCAGTTTGCACCATTGGACGCAAGCTCGTAGGAGAGCAGAAGCTGAGCTCCATCTGCCTTCCACCTCCCTGGGAGCTTCCCAGAGACCCTTTGCAGAAGTCAACTGGGCGAGATCACGAGTGAGCCTTGAAAGCTCAGGACCACCACACGGGGGATTTGGCTGGGCCTTCATGTGGACCAGGATGGATCTCCAGCAGACATGTGGTCAGAGGACAGCTGCTCCCCTTGGTCAACTCCCAGCTTTCAGGAGCAGGTCAGAGCAGAAGTGTGGGGGTGAAGCGAGGGTCCTCAGCTGAACCTCCCTCCTGAAGGGGAGAGCAGGAACTTAATCAGCCATCTCCAGGGGAGCAGCAGAGCCTGGACCGGACTCCCCAGGCATCTTCTGTCCTCATGTCAAAAAGCACAAATATATGATTGTCTGTGTCTCTCTGTGTAGTTGATTCTTGTTATTCCTTTTTTTTAATTAATTAATTTATTTATTTATTTAGATTCTTGTTATTCTTGATAGCCGTATTCTCTAAAGTTGCCATGAACACTGAATTAGCAAATACTGAACCAGAGCTCCTAATGGCAGTATAGGACTGGGTTCCTGTGAGCCTTTGGTCACAATTGGCATCAACAGATCAATACAAAACCTTGTTTTCTGTGTGTTTCTGTTGAAAGACACCTTATTTAATATTCAGTTGATTCTTAAACATAGACGTCATAGCTAACAGCACTGTACCTCATGGCTAAACAGTTCATCTAACACATGTTGTCAGTTTTGTGTCACTTAGAAACACTAGGCAGCACCTCGGCGCTTCATCTGGGGCCATTTTAAACAGTGCAGTCACCTGTAAACAGTACAGAAAGTTGGAATGCACGGCAGTACATAGACCATGGAAAGGATGTTTGTTTACAGGATGAACTGAAGCAGGAAGGCAGAGCAGCCACTCGTCTGAGCTCAGCTAGGGATGTGCCGATTGGTAACTCAGATGTGCACAAGTGACTGTGAAAGCGCTGCAAGTATTGCTGTGTACGTGCACATGTTTACATATATACACATGCGGCAGGGAAAAGTATTCCAGGGTGTGAGATGTCAGGATAGTAACTTGGGCTGGTTACTAGAGGGAGCATGAGGGAGACTTGTTCTGTTTCTCAATCTGGGTGTGGGTTACGCAGGTTATGTTCACTCTGTGAAAACCAAGCTGTGTGTTTATGATTTGTGTACATTTCTAAATGGTGTTTCACTTCAGTAAACAGCGTAAAACAAACAATACTCCGGCCCCAGGATCTGGGTGATGACCACTCAGTGTGCATGCCTCTTGAGTGTTAGCACTCTGGTGTGGACAAGTTTCCTCAGCCACAGCATGGCTGTCCTTCTGGGGGTTCCCACTTTACCGTCTTCCTGGTGATTTTAGTTGCTTCTCTCTTATTTCGGATCTCCCGTTTTTCTAGATTCTATTTCCCCCATTATTTCCTCCTCTTACTCTTCATTGTTTCTGAAGAAGGGTTCACTGGGAACAGTTTTTTTAAAACTTAGCAAATTTGAAGATACTGTTGACACTATCGTTAACACCTCATACTTGCATGACAACTTTCCAAAGTATGTAATTTTAATGTGGAAGTTCTTTCCTTTGGAAGTTTGATGACATTAGTGCATTACCTTTTACAGTCCAGTGTTCCTGTTGCACTTATCTGATTCTTGATCGTGTGTGACCTCTAGGCCCTCCTTCCGCATTAGCGTTTTTGTTTTGTTCAGCTAAATACTCAGGAGTGGAATTGCTGAATTGTATGATAGTTCTAATTTTAATTTTTTGAGGAATTTCTGTACTGTTTTCCATAGTGGCTGCACCGATTTACATTCTTACCAACAACACATGAGGATTCACTTTTCTCCCTATCCTCACCGGCACTTATTATTTGCTGTGTTATTTTTTCTTTTTTAATAATACCCATAGTGACAGGTCTGAGATGATCTCATTATGGTTTTGGAGAAGGCAGTGGCACCCCACTCCAGTACTCTTGCCTGGAAAATCCCATGGACGGAGGAACCTGGAAGGCTGTGCAGTCCATGGGGTTGCTGAGGGTCGGACACGACTGAGCGACTTCACTTTTCCCTTTCATGCATTGGAGAAGGAAATGGCAGCCCACTCCAGTGTTCTTGCCTGGAGAATCCCAGGGACAGGGGAGCCTGGTGGGCTGCCGTCTGTGAGGTCGCACAGAGTCGGACACAACTGAAGTGACTTAGCAGCAGCAGCATTATGGTTTTGATTTCCACCTCTCTGATGATTAGTGATTTGAGTGTTTTTCTTCATGTCCCTGTTGGCCATCAGTATATCTTCTTTGGGAAAACATCTATTCAGGTTTCAATAAGGCTTTTAAAAAAAAAAAATAATAATAATAATGTTTTGATGTTGAGCTGTGTGAGTTTTTGGTATATTTTGGATATTAATCCTTTATTGAATATGTCATTTGCAAATATCTTCTCCCATTCCCTAGGCACCTTTTTTGTTTTAGTGATACTGAATGAAAGTGAAGTTGTTCAGTCGTGTCCAACTCTTTGTGACCCCATGGGCTGTAGGCTACCAGTCCTCTCTGTCCATGGGATTTTCCAGGCAAGAGTACTGGAGTGGGTTGCCATTTCCTTCTCTAGGAGATCTTCCTGACCCAGGGATTGAACCCGGGTCTCTTGTATTATAGGCAGACACTTTACTGTCTGAGCCACCAGGGAAGTCCAGTGATGTTGATACTTTTCTTTGTTGTGCAAAAAAGCTTTTTAATTTTGTATAGTCCCATTTGTTTACTTTTGCATTTGTTTCTCCTGCTTGATGAGACATTTCCAAAGAAATAAGATTAAGACCGATGTCAAAGAGCTTACTGCCTGTGTTTTCTTGTAGAAGTTTTATGGCTTCAGGTCTTACATTTAAGTCTTTAATCCATTTTGTATTTATTTCTGTGTATAGTGTGAGAAAGTAATTTAATTCTTTTGCATGTAACTGTCCAGTTTTCCCAACACCATTTATTGAAGAAGCTGTCTTTTCCTCACTGTGTATCTTTGCCTGCTTTGTCATAGATTAATTTCCTGTATTTGTGTGGGCTCGTTTCTGAGCTCTCTATTCTGTTACATTGATCTTTGTGTCTGTTTTTTGTGCTAGTACTATACTGTTTTGATTACTGTGGCTTTGTAGTACAGTCTGAAGTCAGGGAGCATGATTCATCCAGTTCTTTTCTTTCTCAAATTGTTTTGGTTATTTAGGGTAGTTTGTGTTTACATATGCATTTTAGAATTATTTTCTCTGGGTCTATAGAAAATGCCAGTGGTATATTGATAGGGAATGCATTGAATCTGTAGATTGCCTTAGGTAATGTGGTCATTTTAGCAATATTAACTTTTCCAGTCTATAAACACAGTGTATCTTTCCATCTGCTTTTGGTATCTTGAGTTTATTCCATAAGCATGTAACAGTTTTCTGAGTACATGTCTTTTACCTCCTTAGTTAGAGTGATTTCTCGGTGTTCTTTTAGATGTGGTTGTAAGCAGCACTGTATTCTTAATTTCTTTTTCTGATGATTGTTAGTGTATAGAAATGCCAGAGATTTTTTTTGTGTCCTGCAATTTAACAGATGCGTTGATGAGTTTTAGTAGTTTTTCAGAGGTGTCTTTAGGATCTTCTGTGTATAGTATCATGTCATCTGCAAGGAGTGACAGTTTTACTTCTTCCTTTCCAATTTGGAATACTATTTTTTAAATTATTTATTTATTTATGGCTGTGCTGGGTCTTTGTTGCTGGGTGTGGACTTTTCTCCAGTTGCAGTGCACAGGTTTCTCATTGTGGTGGCTTCTTGTGTCATGAAGCACAGGCTCTAGTCGTGGGGCTTTCAGTGATTGCAGCATGCAGGCTCAGTAGTTGCAGCTCCCAAGCTCTAGAGCACAGGTTCAGTAGTTCTGGTGCATGGGCTTCATTGCTTCTCATCATGTGGAATCTTCTCAGACTAGGGATCAAACCCATGTCCCCTGCGTTGGTTCAGTTCAATCCCTCAGTCGTGTCTGACTCTTTGTGACCCCATAGACTGCAGCACGCCAGACTTCCCTGTCCATCACCAACTCCCAGAGCTTACTCAAACTCATGTCCATCGAGTTGGTGGTGCCATCCAACCATCTCATCCTCTGTTATCCCCTTCTCCTCCTGCCTTCAATCTTTCCCAGCATCAGGGTCTCTTCCAGTGAGTCAGTTCTTCACATCAGGTGGCCAAAGTATTGGAGTTTCAGCTTCAGCATCAGTCCTTTCAACGAATATTCAGGACTGATTTCCTTTAGGATTGACTGGTTGGATCTCCTTGCAGTCCAAGAGACTCTCAAGAGTCTTCTCCACCACCACAGTTCAAAAGTATCAATTCTTCTGTGCTCAGCTTTCTTTATAATCCAACTCTCACATCCATACATGATTACTGGAAAAACCATAGCTTTGACTAGACTGACCTTTGTCGGCAAAGTAATGGCTCTGATTTTTAATATGCTGTCTACGTTGGTCATAGCTTTTCTTCCAAGGAGAAGTGTCTTTTCAGGGCCACAGTCAACATCTGCAGTGATTTGGGGTCCCCCCAAAAAATAAAGTTTCATTGTTTCCCCATCTATTTGCCATGAAGTGATGGGACTGGATACGATGATCTTAGTTTTCTGAACGTTGAGTTTTAAGCCAACTTTTTCACTGTCCTCTTCCACTTTCATCAAGAGGCTCTTTAGTTCTTCACTTTCTGCCATAAGGGTGGTGTCATCTGCATATCTGAGGTTATTGATATTTCTCCCAGCAGTCTTGATTCCAGCTTGTGCTTCATCCAGCCCAGCATTTCTCATGATGTACTCTGCATATAAGTTAAATAAGCAGGGTGACAATATTCAGCCTTGACGTACTCCTTTTCTGATTTGGAACCAGTCTGTTGTTCCATGTCCAGTTCTAACTGCATTGGAGGTGGATTCTTATTCACTGTACTGCCAGAGAAGTCCTGGAATTCTTAGACTTCCAGTGCTGTACTGAATAAAAGTGATGAGAGTGGGTGAGAGTGGGCATCCTTGTCTTGTTCCTAATTTTAGAGGAAATGCTTTCCGCTTTTCACCACTGAGTATGATGCTTATGTGGCCTTTATTATATTGATGTTTGTTCCCATATACCCACTTTTTTGATTTTTTTTTTTCATTATAAATGGATGTTGAGTTTTGTCAAAAGCTTTTTCAGTATCTATTGAGATAGTCATGCCATTTTTTTTCCAATTGATTAATTGATTTTTTCCACATTGATTAATTTGTGGATATTGAACAATCCTTGCACCGATGGGATAAATCCTGTTTGATCATGGTGTATGATCCTTTTAATGCAGGAGTCCCCAGACCCTGGGCTGCAGACCAGTGGTCCACAGCCTAATAGGAACTGGGCCACACAGGAGGAGGTGAATGGCAGGTGAGCCAAGCACAGCTTCATCTGCCACTCCCCTTCACTCGCATTACCACCTGCACCATCCCAGTTTCCCTTCCCCCAATCCATGGAAAAATTGTCTTCCGTGGAACCAGTCCCTGGTGCCAAAAAGATTGTAGACTGCTGTTTTAATGTATTTTTGGATTAGATTTCTAATGTTTTGTTGAGGATTTTTGTTCATCAATAATTTTGGTCTGTAATTTCCTTTTTTGTGTGATAATCTTTGTCGGGTTTTGGTGTCAGGGTGATGCTAAGCTTATAGAATGAATTCAAAAGTGTATCTTCCAATGATTTCTTTCTTTCTTTTTTTTTTTTGAGTAGGTTGAGAAAAAGATAGTTGTTAGTGTTTGGTAGAAATCACCTATGAAGCTCTCTGGTCCGGGACTTGTTTGCTGAGAATTTTTTGATTACTAAATCACTTTCTTTACTGATGATCTGTCTATTCATATTTTCTTCTTCCTGATTCAGTCTTTGCAGATTGTACATTTCTAGGAATTGGTCCATTTATTCTAAGTTGTCTATTTTTTGGTGTATAATTGTAATAATCTCTTATGATCCTTTGTATTTCTGTGGTGTTACTTGTAACTTCTTTTTCATTTGTGATTTTATTGATTTAGGCTTTTTTTTTTTCCTTGATGAGTCTGGCTAAAAGTTTAACAATTTTGTTTATCTTTGCAAAAAAAGTAGCTCTTAGTTTCATTGATCTTTTTTCTGTTTTTTTTTTTTTTTTTTCAGTCTCTTTCATTTATTTCTGCTTCCATCTTTATGATACCGTTTCTTCTACTAACTTGTCTCTTGTTTGTCCTTTTTCTGCTTCCTTTAAGTGTAAGGTTTCTTTCATGCTATCGACACTGGAGTTCCAGTTTTCTTCTCTTTAATGTTCTATTCTCTTTTCTCGTCACCTTCTCCTTCTGAGAATAATTTAGTTACAATTTAACACAAACTCTTCTCTGTTCAGTAAACTGTGCATAGTACTAGCTTGTAAACAATGCCTTGAGTTCCCTAGGTCAGAGGCCCTCTGTTTTACCCTTTAACGAGTAAACTTGTTTCCATTTGAAGTAGAGGATGTCTGAAAGGCAAGGTACAAATTTAACTGCTTCTGAAAGAGCTTTTTACATCTTTCATCTTTAGACAGTTCTCTTCTTTAACCCAAGTTCCAGCGATACCTGATACTGCCAGTCCTGGACACTTTGTTGAATTTGTATTGAATATTGGGTGGTTTCTTTGCTTTCTCCTTTTCCCCCTTTGCTTTTACCTTTTTATGAGGATTCATCTTTTTCCAGCCTCCTAACTCAGTTACCACTCATCCATCTGCTTTCCAGCTTCCAAATTTTTATTGCTATTGTTTACTTTTACTCTCCTTATCCTTATGAAATTGTCTTTATAAGCAAGGTGAAAAGACAGCCTTTAGAATTGGAGAAAATAATAGTAAATGAAACAACTGACAAAGAATTAATCTCCAAAATATACAAGCAGCTCATGTAGCTCAGTACCAGAAAAATAAACAACCCAATCAAAAAATGTGCCAAAGAATTAAACAGATGTTTCTCCAAAGAAAACATAATAGATGGCTAACAAACAGATGAAAAGATGCTCAACATCACTCATTATCAGAGAAATGCAAATCAAAACCACAGTGAGGTACCATCTCACACCGGTCAGAATGGCTGCCATCAAAAAGTCTACAATGAATGCTGGAGAGGGTGTGGAGAAAAGGGAACCCTCTTACACTGTTGGTGGGAATGCACACTAGTACAGCCACTATGGAGAACAGTGTGGAGATTCCTTTAAAAACTGGAATTAGAACTGCCATACGACCCAGCAATCCCACTGCTGGGCATACACACCAAGGAAACCAGAGAGACACATGTACCCCAGTGTTCATCGCAGCACTGTTTACAATAGCCAGGACATGGGAGCAACCTAGATGTCCATCAGCAGATGAATGGATAAGAAAGCTGTGGTACATATACACAATGGAATATTTCTCAGCTATTGAAAAGAACACATTTGAGTCAGTTCTAGTGAGGTGGATGAAACTGGAGCCTATTATACAGAGCAAAATAAGTCAAAAAGTAAAACACCAATACAGTATGTTAACGCATATATATGGAATTTAGAAAGATTGTAACGATGACACCATGTGCACGATAGCAAAAGAGACACAGATATAAAGAACAAACTTTTGGACTCTGTGGGAGAAGGCAAGGGTGGGATGATTTGAGAGAATAGCATTGAAACACGTATATGGCCATATGTGAAACAGATCATCAGTCCAGGTTCAGTGCATGAGACAGGGCGCTCAAAGCCAGTACACTAGGATGACCCAGAGGGATGGGTTGGGGGGAGGTTTGGGACAGGGCGGGAGGGGGACACATGTACACCTGTGGCTGATTCAATGTATGGCAAAACCACCATAATATTGTAATTAGCCTCCAATTAAATTAATAAAAAATTCCAATACTAAATTTGATTTTCAGAAATGAACAAAATTAGGTCTTACCTTATCTGTTCTAGACCTTATTGTCACAAAATTACAGCTCAGTCTCAAATAGATTGTCCATTGCACTGTATGAGACCTTGAAATAAGGCTGTGGAATTCAGTGTAGAACTGAATTTTATTATTATTATTATGTTTTGGCCATGCTGCACAGCTTGCAAGATCTTTGTTCCCCAATGAGGGATCACACCTGCACCCCCTGCAGTGGAAGTGTGGATCCCTAAGCACTGGACCACCAGGAAATTGTCTTTATTTGATTTTAACAAATCACATTTAAATGATCACATGCGGCTAGTGGCTAGCATATACTGGACAGTTCAGGTCCAGAGCTGATGATCTTGGAGTTGGAATGTAAGTTCTAGTCGATGTATCTACTACACGGAAATTTTTTCCTTCTCCTTATTTATTTATTCATTTATATCAGTATGGACACATGGATTTCTGTACTTGAAAGTGGGCATTATTTTTCTTTATTATTGATTTTGATGCTCAAATTGTCCCAGATTTGAACCATGGAAACCTCATTCAGGTTTCTTCTGTGTCCTTTGACATGTCTCCATCATTTTTCCTGGATCATTCATTCTAGAACTAGACATTATAGCCTCCTTATGAGCTTGCCCTGCTGTAATTCCTCTGGAGTCATCCGTTTCTCCAAGGAGCTCTAGTTCCTCCATCCATCCAGTGGAGAATGCTGTTTGGAAACCAGATCTGGTTGCCTGGTAGGCTTGTAGCTGCTGGACCAGCACAGCTTCTATGCTCTGTAAGCTGACAAGGCATTTTTACAGATTTTACAGAGCCTGGTGGCTGTTATATTGGACAGTACAGATAAACAGATATTTCGGTCATTGCAAAAAAGAAGAAGATCGGGGCACTAGAATTTTAGGAGTTCAGAGACTCCCGCTTCCCTGGGCCTACCTCAATACAGTTGGTACTTGGCGTCTGGGGATATAGCTGATTGGTGATGAGAACACCAGAGCCATTGATGCTAGAACCCCTCTGCTGCTGGAGGAATGCTCTGTCTCCCTCTCTAACCTCCCATTGGCAGGTGTAAACCAGGAGCCAGCTGCCAAGGGGATATGAACATTGCAGACTCCAGACCCTAGACCATTGTTCCTCAGCCTCAGCACCATTACATCTTGGGCCAGGTGGCTGTCTCGTGCTTCATAGGATGTTTAGTAACATCCCTGGCCTTTACCCATTTGATTCTAGTACACACCCCACACCCAAATGTTTCCATACGTGGCCAGATATCCCCTGGGGGAGCAAAATGACCCCATCGAGGACAACCTCCTGGGCCAGCATTGTAGGAAACAATATAGAAGGGGAGGCTTGGAGCTGAGAAGCAGTAGTACTGACCAGCAGCCTATTCTACTTCGCATAACTCTGGAATGTGAAGGAGGGGAAGAGAAGTTAACACTCACGTGCTTGTTACAGTCCTACAATACAGAGATTGGTATGTGCTTTTTTTCCTCTGGTTGATGAGGAAAGCAAAGACCAGTTAAGTAGTTTCAGGCAGGATTCACATCCTTGCTGATAAAGTTATTTATTTACATCCTCTTGAAGTTTGCACTTGAGTTTTTAGCTTGTAAGGCTATGCCTTGTTGCCATCCTTATTGCCTCATGCCTTATTGCCATCCTTTTTAAGTGGAGGAACTGTTCTTTTGAGTGTTGTATTTTCAAGTCATTATGGGTAGATTGTCATCTGGGTACATCTTCTGAATGTTGCCCTACCAGAGTCATGCTCAGAACCATGGCTAAAAATGTTCACAAGTAGAGGGAAGAAGAAACATGAATATTTGTGAGGGAATTTTCTAGTGGTCCAGTGATAATGCCCTCTCACTGCCGAGGGCCTGGGTTCTATCCCTGGTCAGGGAACTAAAATGCCATGAGCAGCACGGCATGGCCAAAAAAAATTTATGTTAAAGCCAGTGTTTGGTTTTTTAGTTTTGGATACTTTGAGTACTATTTAACTTGGTTTCCTAGAGAGTTGCTTCCAACTGTACAGGCACTGCTTATTGTTCTCATTTGCTTTTATGCTTAGTCCTTTACTGTCTTCTGTTCCATACGGTTGTGTATCACTCTCCATAACAGAAAGACAGGTCCTCTCTCAAAGGAAATCTCCCAAAGATCAGCCTAACAGTTTATAGTATCTTTCCTGTCTCATCATCGCCTCAGATCCAAAGTTAGGCTAGTGTGTGTTCGAAGCCAGGCATAAACTGCTTCCCTTCAGTTGCCAGAGCAGTCTCTGACTTTGTATTATTCCTAGTCCTCTCCAGAGCTTCATATCTGTTATAGGTCCCTTGGGTTCAAAATCAGTGAAGGAACTAGAGCAGACATAATCATAACCTAACAGTTGAAGGCAGGATTTTTGAAGACCTATTAGGTTTGAAATTGGTCCACCAAGAAAAGAGGAGGCAGTGACTTGATTCTTGTCTTAAGCTATGCATGGGTTTCTGAGAATGGATTTAGAGTAACTGCTCTGTGTGGAAGAAACGGGAACAAAGGGACCTGAAGTTGTTCTTCGGTGTTTTGAGGAAAAGGTGCTCAGGGCCTGCCTGACATGAGCCTTGTGTCAGGGTGGTGCTAACTGTGGGGCTCTGTTGTACCTTCTCATCAGAACAGGTCATCTTGTGTTGCTCTTATCTGTTGATGTGTTCCCAAAGTTCTCTGCCACTCACTCTTCATACTGTATTTTAATTGCCTGTTTACTTGTCTTGCCTTTTAAACTTCAGGCACTAAATGGGTACTGTAGGTGCTCAGAAACTTACATTCATTGAGATAATGTTGTTATGGTAATTTAATGTGAAATTGTCTCCTAATATCCATGGAAGACAAATCCTTTACACTCTAGTAGAGCTGACACATACAGACTGGGAATTTATCACAAATAAGTATGCAGACATTTCTAGCTCAAATAACCATTAAGTAGTATGTTTTCTGCTCCCTCCCTATTCATCTAGTGGTTTTCTAGTAATTCCTCAAGCTTACCCTAAAACAGTTGCAGAAAATCAGATTTAAGGGTTTAAACTGTTTTACCCAAGGCGGGGGGCACAAATCCCATTAAGCATGTTTCACCCTTTAGTTGTGACATTCTTCTAACAAATATGTGTAGTCTGTCTTTCCAGGAAAGGCAGAAAGTCCCCTACTGCTCCTTGTACTGTGAGTTACAGGAAGGCTTTCTGAACGGCAGCTTGCCTCGTTGTCACTGCCCTCTAGTAGGCTTTCCGTGTTGTCTGTGTGGGGTCCAGCATGCCCAGATGATGCACTGTGCTTGGGAGAAGTCATTCTGTGAACACTTAGCTTGAAACTCAGTGATGAGTTTATACTTCAGCAAAAATTAACATGTATGGGATACAGAATCCATCTCTGGGGCCAAAAAGACACTAGTTGTATTCTGTAATTGCACTGAGTCAACTGTTTTACCCATTTATACCTCAGTGTAAAACCAGCCATCCTGACACCTTCTATGCTCCTGTACAAGTTGAGATGGGATGGCGGAGTTTTGTCTATATTAGGTTTTGGTGGTTTTTTTCTTAATGAAACATTGAAAACATATAGAAAGTGCTGATGTGGACAGCTTCCACTTTGTACCCTTTCTTGATTCCATTCTGTTTCTTTCCTTTTTCTCCCTGCCTCCCAGATGTCATTGTTTCTTGGGAGTTGGTGTGTATCCTTTCCATCCACATTTCAGCATGCTTTCTACATAAGTATGTGTCCATACACTGTAACTATAGAGCATTGTGTTGTATAGTTTAAAACTTACATAAGTGCTTCCATGTGGTATGTATCCTTTTACGACCTGTTTTGTAGGGACTTAACACGTGATAATAGCAATTTGTTGGAGCACAATATTCTAGAATTTCATTATGCAATATTCTAGAATTTCGTTATGCAGTGATGTCATGTGTGATAGGCTGTTGATTCCCTTGTCTGAAGATGTATATATGTGTATTTCCGTATACATTTGACAAAAACAAAATTAAAAATAAATTATATATTTGAGAATCATATTGATATTATGCTGTGATTTGAAAGAGTGAGGCCTGACATGTTTCTTGCTTACTGAAATTTTAAACAAAGGAGATAGTAATGCTTTCAAGTACTTACCAGTATACGACATGGATTTTCAAAAAGTTAAGAGAATAGTACTCTAGAATAAGAACTTATAAATTAGTGACTTCAGGTAGAGCTGTGTTTGATTGATTATCAACCTCTGGAAATAAATAAGCAAATATCTATTAACACCTGCCTTGAAAGTAATTCCTCAAGCTCAGAGTTTCATTTTAGAGAAGTTATATGATGGGTAGAATTAAGCTCTCTTAGAAATAAAGAATTAAGAGAAGAACAATAAATGTGATATTAAATGTGTATCTCTGTGCCATAGTAAATAAAAAGTTCTGAAGACATCTACTTCTGAAACAGATACACAAATAACAGATTTACTGTTATCAGAGGCTCAGTTGGTCACTTGTTGACTGTTTGCCTTTGGAGCAGGTCACTTAGTGCTTGTGGACCTCAGTTTATTCACGTGTAAAAGAACAACTGTTCAGTGACAAGCCCTTCCCAGGTGCCTGGGGCATCAAGTACAGGTAAACACTAATTGGTTAGTGAAAGATCAAAGCTAGGTGGAGATGATCTGAAGGAGAGTCTCCAGTGGCATTTTATATCCATTTAAAGGGTTTAATTTTTCAGACCGGCCCCAATCAGTTTGAAACGTAATATATTTTTTATAGGTGGTGCTAGTGGTAACGGAGAAGGCGATGGCACCCCACTCCAGTACTCTTGCCTGGAAAATCCCATGGACGGAGGAACCTGGAAGGCTGTGCAGTCCATGGGGTCGCTGAGGGTCGGACACAACTGAGCGACTTCACTTTTCCCTTTCATGCATTGGAGAAGGAAATGGCAGCCCACTCCAGTGTTCTTGCCTGGAGAATCCCAGGGACAGGGGAGCCTGGTGGGCTGCCGTCTGTGGCGTTGCACAGAGTTGGACACGAGTGACGTGACTTAGCAGTAGCAGCAGCACCTTGTGGTAAAGAACCCACCTGCTAATAAAGAAGACATAAGAGACTCGGGTTTGATCTCTAGGTTGGGGAGATCCCCTGGAGGACGGTGTGGCAATCCACTCTATGTTCGTGTCTGGGGAATCCCATGAACAGAGGAACTTGGTGGGCTACAGTCCATAGGGTCGCAAAGAAACAGGGCAGAGATTCTGATTAGTGTGCATTGTTTCAAGCAACTTAAATAAAGATGCACACATATTTCAAACTACTAGAGGTTTTATTTTCAGCTTTTACATGTGAAATTGTCAACACAAAATTGTGGCTGACAAAAAAATGTGTTTCTTAAGAACAACCTCGTCGTTTATATGGCTGGCAGCCAAGTCTTCTGGGCCGATGCTGCCGAATGGGGGCTCATGCCTAGAAGTATTTGGCACAGCATTTTCACTGACTTAATTTTCTTTTCTTCTATGGCAAACAAGTACCTGTTGTTCCGTCCCTTCTTTCCCCCTACTACTTTCATCATTGAGTCATTCTTATATCAAAAAGTCTATTATGGACACACATTAATCCCTGTTTCCCTTCTCTCTTTTGAGCTCTTATCTAATTACTCTGGGAGAATGTCCCTTTTTCTTTTCATCCACTTCATTCATTCAGCAGATACCCACTGAATTCCTACATTGTCCCAGGCATTCCTTACACACCTCTTCTTCCTTCATTTTATGTGTAAGTCAGAAAATAGCTCTAATCATGGCTGAGTATAATAGTAGATTGAAGCTTCTCTATTTCCAGATAAGGGGTTCTGAAAGACTATTCCTTACTAAGCTTGCTCATGAGCAAGTTCATTGTTACTAAGATGGGTTTCTGTTCCCAGGCCAGTATTGCATTTCTGTGAAATAAGAGCATGGAACAAGTCTTTAAAACTAAGCAAAACATCCAGTTGTTCCAAAATGGAGCAAATTCTGCTGCACTAAAAACTTTTAGAAATGAATTAAACTTCCCTCTTTGACAGAATGCATAAGGAAGGAATGTCTTAAATACAGTGTCCAGTTCCTGCCTTTCTGTCCAGTTTGTTGGGCAGATATGAACTAGCTTTGAATCATCCATAACCATGAAAGAAATTTTATCATAATTTCCAGCTACCTCATGACTTTGATGTGAAAATTAATGCAGTAATGAAGAAAATTCTCTGGGCTACCACTAGAGTATTAGCTCTGTGTGACATAGGCCTTTATTCACTGCTATATCTTATACATAATGGAAGGATAGATGGATGCTCCTTGTTGTGACATGTCACCACACTCATGGAATTCCACTTGAAAACAATAAAGTAAAAGAAAGCTAAATCCCAGTACAGAAAAGGTTGTTTTAAATGCCCAGCCAGGTAAATGTATCACAGGTTCAAGCAAGTCTGCTAAGAGTGAAGAACACACTGCACAATCTATTTACCTCTCTTTCTCTGCCCCTGGAATCCCTTTAACTATAGGTCTTTTCTTGAATGGTATATTTGTATGGGTCTCTCTACCCAATTTTCTCTCCTTTTGAGTTTCCCTTTGTCATAAGGCATAGTTTTCTTTTTTTAATAAACATATATAGAGTTATGTGTATATTTAATTGGCAGGGGAAGATTCTGTTCCTAAGTCTAAAAATAAGTAGGGTTTTTGTGTGTTTTTTTCTTCAAAAAGAACTCCTAGAGTTACTTCACCTTTGCAGTGCGTGATTGAGTGTATTTCCCCCGGTACTTCTTTAATAGAAGGGGAAGAGCTTTCTGCTCCTGAACTAGGCTCCCAGCTTGGGAAGCATTATAAAATTTGTCTTAGGTTCCAGTGGTTTTATTTCTAGTAATATCCCTTGATCATTGTCTTTAATTCTGGCTGCTAGTGCTTTTCACTGAGTTACCATAGTTCATTTCTTTATTTGCTTCTGTGTTCAGTTGAGAACCTCTTCAAAAGATTGCATGATTTTTCAACCATCTAAATGCAAAGAACCTCTTCGGGAATATAACATATGACACACACACACACAATATAACATATCACATACACACACACACACAATATAACACACACACACACACACATTCGTTTTTTAAAAGTCAGACTTATTTAAACATCCATAGGCCCTGAAGAGATAATTGACTGGAGTAAAAGGAGGACCTTCACTCCAGATTGCATGATATCTGGCAGTCAGGATAGCTTGTCAGTGGCAAATGCTGAATAATCCCAGGGCTTCAGATTAGGGGTACAGTCTCTTCCTGTTGTGTTCTTTCACTGTTTATCTTGACAGGTAGCTGTCCCTTTATCGACCTTCTCTTCACACTGCCTCTCTGTTAAGGAAAAGCTATGTCAACCTCTGGGTTTTTCTTTTAAAAGATAAATAAATGTATGTGTAATGTACATGTTATATATATATATATAAGTAAATAAGCCTTTATTTTAGAACATTAAAAAAGAGAAGACTTTATGTATTATTTCAGTGGCTTTTTAAATATCTGTTTCCACTAGAGGGGATTTTTTCCTTTAATTTTAGTTCATAGGTTTTATGTATTTATTTTACAGAACTGCTATATAAAAGTGTTGAGGATATGAATGTGTTTAGATACACCTTTTATAGATAGGGGTTATCAAATATACACCATTGTTTTTATGTAAGTTTCACATATGGCAGTGTTGAAATTGAGGTTAAGCTATATGTATACATATGTATGTATATGTATGTATTTATAGGTAGGGGGTCATCAAATATACACCATTGTTTTTATGTAAGTTTCACATGTGGCAGTGTTGAAACTGAGGTTAAGATATACTTCCCAGCATTTTTTTTTGGCTGTGCAATGCAGCATGGTGGGATCTTAGTTCCCCAACCAGTGATCGAACTTGTGTACTCTGCATTGGGAGCATGGAATCTTAACCACTGGAACAATAGGAAAGTCCCCTATATTTCCCAGCATTTTTGTTTGTCCTGTTAGGTGAACTTGATCTGGTGGGGAATCACAAATATCCTACCATAACTTTAAGATGTGGCTTGTGCAGGTGTAGACATGGTGTGTGTGTCCGTGTTTGTATATTGGAATATTACTCAGCCATGAAAAAGAATGAAGTAATGTCATTTCCAGCAACATGGATAGACCTAGAGATTATCATACTAAGTGGAGTACATCAGAGAAAGACAATATGATAATGTTTATATGTGGAATCTAAAACATGACACAGATGAACTTACCTGTGAAACAGAAATAGACTCTCAGAGACAGAGAACAGATTTGTAGTTGCCATTGGGGAGGGGGTTGGGGAAAGGAAGGATTGGGAGTTTGGGATTAGCAGATGTAAACCGTTATATATAGGATGAATAAACAGCAAGGTCCTCCTGTACATCACAGAGAACTATACTCAATATCCTGTGATAAACCATAATGGAAAAGAATAGGAAAGACTATGCACACGTATAACTGAATCACTTTTCTATATAGCAGAAATTAATACAACAGTGTAAATCAACTGTACTTAAAGTAGAATATTTTTTAAAAAGCTGTAGCTTGTGCTTGTTTCCATTTTACGAAGTAATAGTTGTCTGAATTTATTTATGACGGTATGGCTAAAGCCAGATTGTTCAAGGATGACTTACATATTTTATTACTTGGTTAGCTCAGTTTTTGCAGGGTGTATGTTGTATAGAGTTCCCTGGAGAAGGAAATGGCAACCCACTGCAGTATTCTTGCCTGGAGAATGGCAGTACCACCATCTAGTTGCCTTCAGCTTTTTAACATTAAATAACTGTTAGCCCTTCAAGGAACTGGGGTTCAGGCTTCCCTGGTGGCTCAGTGATAAAGAATCCACCTGCCAACGCAGGAGACACGGGTTCGGTCCTTGATCCAGGAGCATCCCACATACTGGGGAGCAGCTAAGCCCATGTGCCACAACTATTGCGCTTGCGCTCTAGAGCCTGGGAGCCATGACTAGTGAGCCCTTGTGCTGCGACTACGAAGCCTGTGCACCTAGAACCTGTGCTCCGCAGTGAGAGAAGCTGCTGCAGTGAGAACCCCGTGCCCTGCAACTAGAGAAAAGGCCTGCTCAGCAGTGAAGACTCGATACAGCCCCCCAAAGCACGAACAAACACCACCGTTAAAGAAATGGAATTCCTTTTTAAAAAACTACTATTTTTGAGTCATTTTGAAAATGTATGTTTTCTGGGAATTCCCTGGCAGCCCAGGGTTAGAACCTGGTGGTTTCATTGCCATGGGCCTGGGTTCTATCACTGGTTGGGAAACGAAGATCCTCCAAGCCTCCTGCCCCATCCCACCCCACCCCCAAAGTATATTTTTTAACTTCTTAAACACTGAAAGACATTTAACAACTTTTGTGATTCAAGATCACTATTTTAAACAAAAATATATATTTCAGTCTGACCATTAAACGTTATGTTAGGTAAATTCTCAGCAGTGTTTCTCAAAATACAAGTAAAAGTAACTATAATTATCCATGGTGGCAAGTATACTATATGGGATGTGTTTTGGTGATGAGTGTAATATAAATAAGTCAGGGAAGTAAAAATACTTCCTTACATATAGTTTTCCATATATCCTGCTACTTCTTCTCATTGTAATAGCTCTGCCAGTTTAACACTTCTAATTTGTCGTCATAAGCTTTAGACAGTATCTGACTTGAGAGAAGATTCCATACCACCTCTCTCGATAGTAGCTCAGTACAGTTCATTCAGTTCAGTCGCTCACTCGTGTCTCTTTGCAACCCTGTGGACTGCAGCACACCAGGCTCAGAGTCTCTAAAAAGCATGGAAGAAGCATGCATAGGCTTGCTACAGTTTCTCAGTAGCAATCCTATCTCTCTCTGCCCCCAACTGAAATTACTAAATCTCATTTAGCTTAGAAAAGGACCCCAGATTTCTCACTCAGAACAGAATCTCTTTTAAGTATATCTGTCAGAAATCACTTTATTACACAGACTAACAAAATTTGCTCCCTTCCTGTCTACCCCAGGTGCTTTCCTAACAGGGAAAATAAGCCAGCTCTTCAGTGCACAGTTCCTTGGTTAATAACAGTGTTCTACCTGTACCAAGAGGCTCAGGAAATCTGAAACAGAACATACATGTGGCATATGTAGAATGATCATTTACTTGATAGGAAGAATGGAAACTGCTTCTGGTGATATTGATAAGAAATATTTACAATGCTGAAAACCAAAATTCCTATAGAAAAAGTATCATAATAGAAACAAGAGTTCAAATGTTGTCAAATAAAATATCACCTTAAAAGCCAAGGCTGTAGGACCACTAGATGATAGCACTGAGGTCTCCTGGATTTTAAAAATGTTAGGTTTCATTTGCTCTATGCAGTATACATGCATACTAACTCCCTTTGGTCATGTCCAACTCTTTGGGACCCCATGGACCATAGCCTGCCAAGGTCCTCTGTCCATGGGATTCCCAGGCAAGAATACTAGAGTGGGTTGCCATGCTCTCCTCCAGTGGATCTTCCCACCCCAGGAATCAAAGTCATGTCTCTTAAGTCTCCGCACAGACAGAAAGGTTAACGCCGCCTGGGAAACCTTTGTGTCAGATGGGACGGACACTCCAAAAAAGTGTTCAAACCTGAGCTTACCTTTCTGGCACCCTGAAGAGGTGTAGCTTAGTTCACATTACATTTTATTTGGCAAAGTTACTATATCCTGTTAAATTAAACTTTCATTTGTGAATCTAAATAAATAGGCACTTACCCCTTTTCAGTATCTTCAGTGTTGTGCATTGTCACGCTTGGAGGCTGCTTTGAATAGGTAAATTTTGAAGTAGTCCATCTTTTTGCTCATCATCCTTTCAGTGAGCTTTCTTTGTTCACACTGTTTATCCTTTTTTACTTCTTTTTCTCCATGGCATGTATCTTCTAACTTGTTTTATAACTTAGTTTGATTTTATGCCTGTCTTCAACCCCTGTTTTAGGCTGTCATTAATTATTCTTTTTCTTTTTCTAATATTTATTTATTTTGGCTGCACTGGGTCTCCTTTACAGCTCGCAGAATCTCCCTTGTGGCAAGCAGGCATCTTAGTTGCGACGTACCAGATCTAGTTCCCTGACCAGGAATGAACCAGATCCCCTGCATTGGGAGGTTGGAGTCTTACCCACTGGACCACCAGGGAAGTCCCTATTATCTTTTAATTCATTCCATAATGGACTGTCTGATGGGCCTTTGGGTTGTTAACAGCGTTTTTATTCAATTACAAAAACCACTGTGAAAATTCTTTTACATTCTTCTGATGCTCCTGGGCAAAAGATGGCCCAGGGAATTGATTTGAATTGCAGAGACATAGTAATTGTACATGTTTAACTTGACTAGAATGTGAATAAAATTTGCAAAATGGTTTTGCTGATACATATCCCCAGCAGTGACATAGAAGCCTGTCTGTTGCTCCTAGTCTTCACTAGCACTTGATATGAAGTGGCTTCTAGGATTTTGCAGTCAGTCGATGTAAAATAATGGCTCATGGTGTTTTTATTTGCACTTCTTTGATGACTAATGAGATTGAGCGTCGTTTCATGTATCTATTGGTCAATTTTGTTTGCTGTTCTTTATAGCACCCATTGAAGTCTTTGCCCATTTCCCTATTGGATGTTGGTCATTTTCTTCCTGAAATGTTTGAGTTCCTTAATGTATCCTGTATAGCTAACTCTTGTCTGTCGTGTATGTTTTATTTATCACCAGATTCTGGGCCTTGTCTTTTCCATCACTCTAAGATATTAAATGGGGACAACACTCCAGTATTCTTGCCTTGAGAATCCCATGGATGGAGGAGCCTGTTGGGCTACAGTCCATGGGGTCGCTAAGAGTCGGACACAACTGAGCGACTTCACTTTCAGGATATCAAAAGTGAAGGAAGAGTCATAATTTTAATGTGGTTGAATGTGTCCCTTTATTGGGCCCTGTGTGTGTGTGTTAAGAAAATGGTTTCTTACTCTGGGTTTATAAAAATATTCCCCTATATTGTCTTCAGAGATTTTTCTCACTTCCCTTTCATACTTGTCTTTAAACCATCTGGAATTGATTGCTGTGTGTGGAATCTGTGGATGGAATTGATTCCTGTGTGTGGAATCTGTAGGTGAGATCCAACTCTATTGTCCCCGTATATGGCAGGGAGATCACCTGTCTTAGTACCATTTACTGTCTACTCCTCTTTTCCTCACTGATCTCTAGTGACCTTACTGTTGTGACAGATTTCAACATGTCTGCATCTGTTTGTGTGTGTGTTAGTCACTCAGTCATATCCAGCTCTGTGGAGCTCCTCTGTCCATGGGATTTTCCAGGCAAAAATATTGGTTCAGTTCAGTTCAGTCACTCATTCATATCCAACTCTTTGCAACCCCGTGGACTGCAGCACACCGGGCTTCCCTGTCTATCACCAACTCCCGGAGCTTGCTCAAACTCATGTCCATTGAGCCAGTGATGCCATCCAACCATCTCCTCCTCTGTCGTCCCCTTCTCCTCTTGCCTTTAATCTTTCCCAGCATCAGGGTCTCTTCCAGTCAGTCAGCTGGCCAAAATATTGGAGGTTCAGCTTCAGCATCAGTCCTTCCAATGAATATTCAGAACTGATTACCTTTAGGATTGACTGGTTCATAGGAAGCATCACTACAAACAAAGCTAGGGGAGGTGATAGAATTCCAGTTGAGCCGTTTTAAATCCTAAAAGACGATGCTGTGAAAGCGCTGCAATCAATATGCCAGCATATTTGGAAAACTCAGCAGTGGCCACAGGACTGGAAAAGGTCAGTGGAATTCATTCCAATCCCCAAAAAAGGCAATGCCAAAGAATGCTCAAACTACTGCACAGTTGCACTCATCTCACATGCTAGCAAAGTAATGCTCAAAATTCTCCAAGCCAGGCTTCAACAATACCTGAACTGTGAACTTCCAGATGTTCAAGCTGGATTTAAATTGCCAACATCCATTGGATCATTGAAAAAGCAAGAGAGTTCCAGAAAATCATCTAATTCTGCTTTATTGACTACACCAAAGCCTTTGACTGTGTGGATCACAACAAACTGTGGAAAATTCTTCAAGAGGTAGGAATACCAGACCACCGGACCTGCCTCCTGAGAAATCTGTATGCAGGTCAAGAAGCAACAGTTAGAACTGTACATGGAACAACAGAATGGTTCCAAACTGGGAAAGGAGTACATCAAGGGTGTGTTGTCACCTTGTTTATTTAACTCATATGCAGAGTACATCATGTGAAATGCCGGGCTGGATGAAGCACCAGCTGGAATCAAGATTGCCGGGAGAAATATCAATAACCTCAGATATGCAGATGACACCACCCTTATGGCAGAAAGTGAAGAAGAACTGAAGATCCTCTTGATGAAAGTGAAAGAGGAGAGTGAAAAAGTTGGCTTAAAACTCAACATTCAGAAAACTAAAATCATGGCATCCGGTCCCATCATTTCATGACAAATAGATGGGGAAACAGTGACAGACTTCATTTTCTTGGGCTCCAAAATCACTGCAGATGGTGACTGCAGCTATGAAATTTAAAGACACTTGCTCCGTGGAAGAAAAGCTGACCAACCTAGACAGCATATTAAAAAGCATAGACATTACTTTGCCAGCAAAGATCTATCTAGTCAAAGCTATGGTTTTTCCAGTAGTCGTGTATGGATGTGAGAGTTGGACCATAAAGAAAGCTGAACGCCAAAGAATTGATGCTTTTGAACTGTGGTGTTGGAGAAGACTCTTGAGAGTCTCTTGGACTGTGAGAAAATCCAACCAGTCAGTCCTAAAGAATACTGGCATGGGTTGCCATTCCGGCCTCCAGGGGATCTTCCCTACCCAGGGGTCAAATCTTGGTCTCCTGCATTGCAGGCAGATTCTTTACCATCTGAGCACCAGTTTAAGGGCTTTCTGTTCTGTTGCTTTGGTCAGTTTGTCTGTCTCTAAGCCAGTATCCTACTATCTAAATTACTGTAGCTTTATAATAGCTCTTGCTATGTTAAGCAAATCCCTCCATCTTGTTACCTCTTCAAGAATGTCTTGGCTATTTTTGACCCTTTGCAAATTGTGTAAAGATTTGAGTCAGCTTATGTTCCACAAAAAATTCTTTTGTGATTGTTTTCTTATTAGAATTGTACTAAATCCACTGATCAGTTTGGGGAGAATTGGTATTTTATTATGTTGAACCTTCTAGTCAGTGAACCTGGTGTTTTTATTTTTTAAAAGCTATTTAATGTCTTTGAACACATTTTTACTAATTTATTTCATAAAGGGCTGCATATGTTTGGTTAGGTTTATTCATAGGCACTTTTCAGGAATACTACTACAAATTATGTAATTTTTTTTATTGTGGTAAAATAAGCACAACATAAAATCTGTCGTTTTAGCCCATTAGCATATAGTTAAGTGCGTGGAATTAGTACTTTCACATTGTTGTGCAGCTCTCACCACTGTCCATCTCCAGAATTTTTTCATCATCCCAAACTGAGACCCATTAAACAGCACTCCCTCGCTCCCCTTCCACCCAGTCTCTGCGAACTACTGTTCTGCTCTGGGTTTGGGAGGAGCCTGTTTCGTTCTTTGTGAATTTGACTAATCTGGGTACCTCATATGGGAGGAGGACACGGAACCCACTCCAGTACTCTTGCCTGGAGAAATCCATGAGCAGAGAAGCCTGGCATGCTACAGTCCACGGGATCGCAAAGAGTCGGACACGACTGAAGCGACTTAGCACACAGCACTTGAGTACCTCATATCAGTAGACTCAAATGGCATTTTTAAAATACACTTGTCTTTGTATTTTATTGGTGTTTATGTTTGGCTACCTTGCTTAAAATACTTAATTCTGATAATTTAGCCGGAGTTTTCTACCTAAACAGGCATATCACATGTAAAATAAAAGGCTTTCTTGCTATTATACCTGACCATTAAGTTTCAAATTTTGCATATTGAGATATTCGGTACATTTGCGAATATGTTGGTTGCCTCTTTTTAAGCTCCTCTTTTATTGTTTTAAACTGTTAGTATTTGATATTTTAAACTGGTAGTATCTGCCATCAACTCTTTGCCATTCTGATTCTGCTGCTTATTCTTACAAACTTCTTTCTGGTGGTATCTAAGCTTTTGTTGGTATTTTGTGCATGAACTGTCATTCCTTAAAATTTTATTTCTGTCTGATGCTTGGTGCCGATGCTTATT
The DNA here is from genome assembly GCF_014754425.2 of Oryx dammah. Taxonomy (NCBI): domain Eukaryota; kingdom Metazoa; phylum Chordata; class Mammalia; order Artiodactyla; family Bovidae; genus Oryx; species Oryx dammah. Next base: position 49,103,774 of record NW_024070209.1, on the reverse strand, counting down.
TAGGACTACTCTAAATTCTTGACCTAGAACCATTTGGAAGTCTGAATTTGGATTTTTCACTTATGTGATATCTGGACTGGTTTGTACTGATAGTTATAACTTTTTAGGGTGGTGGTGGTGGTGTTTTGTGCAGAGGGGATTTCAGGGGGCAAGTTTTGTAATCCCCTAAGGATTGCTAGCTCACACATATAGTGAGGGTGTATTGGAGTCTCACCTTTATGAGGAATTGCCTGTTCAGACCCCACCATGGCAGACCTGGCAGGTCTTTGCTACCTGTGCTTTGTCCTGCAGGGCTGTGAACACGTGAGCTCAGAATTTCCCAAGTAGCCGCCCACCTCCCTGAGTGAGGCCACTCACTCACTCCTCTCTCACTTGACTGTTGCCCTCTTGCTAGTTCTTCAAAACATTTTACAAGTTTTCTTACATTTTGTTAAACATTTTAAGTTACTTCCATGAGAAGAGTACATCGAGGGAACAGAAATTCCTATATGATTTTACATTGTTGTTTTCAGTCATTTTGGAAAAGAAATCTGGGGTTGTACGTGCATCTTTTTATTTATAAAAATGAAATGAAGAGTGGCCTTTTACTGCTGCTAATTAATGATATTTCTTTTTTTATAGGTGTCAGCTGTGATGCATGTTTAAAAGGAAATTTTCGAGGTCGCAGATACAAGTGTTTAATTTGCTACGATTACGATCTTTGTGCATCTTGTTATGAAAGTGGTGCAACAACAACAAGGCATACAACTGACCACCCAATGCAGTGCATATTAACAAGGGTAGATTTTGGTACGTATTTAAAGTTTAGTGAATTATCATTTAGAACTTTGTATACAAGTATGAAGAAGTAAAAGACAAAACGCTCTAAAACTATCCCCATTGCATAATGAGGCTCCAAATTCATTAAAAATAACACAAATCTTACTTTTTATTCTAAGTAATTTTTTCTCTTATAGTTTGCTTAGGAAAGTCATTCAGAAATAAATACACCTGGCAAAGTGTGAAATGAAACAGTGCCTCGGTAAAGAAGGAGTGAAGTTTAAATTGACTGTTCTTGCTAACAGTACAGAAATCTTCATACTGTAGTGATCAGGAAGCAGATTATTTGTACAGTTGATTAGAAGGCACCGTCAGTGCATAAGAAAACCTTTAAATGTTTCATGCTATAATTTCTTACCTGGTCAACACTTGTTATTATCTGTCTGACTGTAGACATCTTAGTGGATGTGAAGTGGTAGTGTCTCGTGGTTTTGACTTGCATTTCTCTGATGGCCAGTGATGCTGCTGACCGTCTTTTCTAGTGCTGATTAGCCACCTGCATATCTGCTTTGGAGAAATGTCTTTTCAAATCCTTTGCCCATTTTTTAATTGGGTAATACGTCTTTTATTATTGAGTTTTCATAGTTCTTCGTGTATTCTGTATACAAGTTCCTTACAGGTGAATGATCTGCAGAAATTTTGTCCCATTCTGTGGGTTGTCTTCATTTTCTTGCTGATATGTTTTGAAGCACATAAGTTTTGATTTTGATAATGTCAAGTTTATGTGTTTTTTTTCCTTTGTTGTGCTTCTAATGTCATATATAGGAAACCATCACCTAATCCAAGATCATGAAGATGTAAAAATATGTTGTAAAAAAAAGTTTTCCTCTAAGGTTTTATAATTTTAGTACCAACATTTGGATCTTTGGTCCATTTTGATTTAATGTTTGTGCGTGGAATGTAGAAGTCCAGCTTCATTCTCTCGCATATGACTGTCCTGTTGTCACGGTGTCATTTATTGAGAAGATCCTCTCCCCAGTGAATTGTCTTGGCATTCCTGTTGCAGATCAGCTGACTAGAGGGAAGGGGATAATGGGGTGCTATTAGTCAAAGAGTACAAAGTTTTGTTATGCAAGATGAGTAAGTTCTAGAGATCTAATGTATAGCATGGTGATCATCAGTTCAGTTCAGTCACGTCCAACTCTTTGTGACCCATGGACTGCAGCATGCCAGGCTTCCCTGTCCATCACTGGAGTTTACTCAAACTCATGTCCATTGTGTCAGTGCTGCCATACAACCATCTCATCCTCTGTCGTCACCTTCTCCTCTCACCTTTAATCTTTCCCAGCCTCAGGGTCTTTTCCAGTGAGTCATTCTTCACGTCAGATGGCCAAAGTATTGGAGTTTCAGCTTCAGCATCAGTCTTTCCAATGTATATTCAGACTCATTTTCTTTAGGATTGACTGGTTTGATCTCCTTTCAGTCCAAGAGACTATCAAGAGTTTTCTCCAATACCACAGTTCAGAAGCATCAGTTCTTCAGTGCTCAGCTTTCTTTATAGTCCAAATCTCACATCCATACATGACTGCTGGAAAAACTATAGCTTTGACTAGACGGATCTTTGTTGGCAAAGTAATGTCCCTGCTTTTTAATATGCTGTCTAGGTTGGTCATACCTTTCCTTCCAAGGAGCAAGTGTCTTTTAAGTTCATGGTTGCAATCATCATCTGCAGTGATTTTGGAGCCCCAAAAAATAAAGTCTGACACTGTTTCCACTGTTTCCCCATCTATTTCCCATGTGATGATGGGACCAGATGCCATAATCTTAGTTTTCTGAATGTTGAGTTTTAAGCCAACTTTTTCACTCTCCTCTTTCACTTTCATCAAGAGGATCTTCAGTTCTTCTTCACTTTCTGCCATAAGGGTGGTGTCATCTGCATATCTGAGGTTACTGATATTTCTCCCGGCAATCTTGATTCCAGCTTGTGCTTCATCCAGCCCGGCATTTCGCATGATGTATTCTGCATATGAGTTAAATAAACAAGGTGACAATACACACCCTTGATGTACTCCTTTCCCAATTTGGAACTGTTCTGTTGTTCCATGTACAGTTCTAACTGTTGCTTCTTGACCTGCATACAGATTTCTCAGGAGGCAGGTCCGGTGGTCTGGTATTCCTACCTCTTGAAGAATTTTCCACAGTTTGTTGTGATCCACACAGTCAAAGGCTTTAGTGTAGTCAATAAAGCAGAATTAGATGATTTTCTGGAACTCTCTTGCTTTTTTGATGATCCAGCAGATGTTGGCAATTTGATCTCTGGTTCCTCTGCCTTTTCTAAATCCAGCTTGAACATCTGTAAGTTCACAGTTCACGTATTGTTGAAGCCTGGCTTGAAGAATTTTGAGCATTACTTTGCTCGCATGCGAGATGAGTGTTATTGTGCAATAGTTTGAACATTCTTTGGCATTTCCTTTCTTTGGGATTGAAATGAAAACTGACCTTTTCCAGTCCTGTGGCCACTGCTGAGTTGTCCAAATTTGCTGGCATATTGAGTGCAGCACTTTCACAGCATTATCTTTCAGGATTTAAAACGGCTCAACTGGAATTCTATCACCTCCACTAGCTTTGTTTGTAGGGATGCTTCCCAAGGCCCATTTAACTTCGCATTCCAGGATATCTGGCTCTAGGTGAGTGATCACACCATCCTGGTTATCTGGATCATGAAGACCTTTTTTGTATAGTTCTTCTGTGTATTCTTACCATCTCTTCTTAATATCTTCTGCTTCTGTTAGGTCCATACCATTTCTGTCCTTAATTGTGCCTGGTGGCTCAGATGGTAAAGCGTCTGCCCACAATGTGGGAGACTCGGATTTAATCCCTGGGTCAGGGAGATCTCCTGGAGAAGGAAATGGCAACCCACTCCAGTATTCTTGCCTGTAAAATCCCATGGACAGACGAGCCTGGTGGGCTACAGTCCATGGGGTCGCAGAGAGTCGAACACGACTGAGCAACTTCACTTTCACTTGCATGAAATGTTCCCATGGTATCTCTAATTTTCTTGAAGAGATGTCTAGTGTTTCCCATTCTATGATTTTTCTCTATTTCTTTGCATTGATCACTGAGGAAGGCTTTCTTATCTCCTTGCTATTCTTTGGAACTCTGCATTCAAATGGGTATATCTTTCCTTTTCTCCTTTGCTTTTAGCTTTTCTTTTCTCAGCTATTTGTAAGGCCTCCTCAGACAACCATTTTGCCTTTTTGCCTTTTTTTTCCTTGGGGATGGTCTTGATTACTACCTCTCGTACAGTGTCATGAACTTCCGTCCATAATTCTTCAGGCACTCTGTCTATCAGATCTGATCCCTTGAATCTATTTGTCACTTCCACAGAATAATCGTAAGGGATTTGATATAGGTCATACCTGAATGATCTAGTGGTTTTCCCTACTTTCTTCAATTTAAGTTTGAATTTGACAATAAGGAGTTCATGATCTGAGCCACAATCAGCTCCCGGTCTTGTTTTTGCTGACTGTATAGAGCTTCTCCATCTTTGGCTGCAAAAAATATAATCAGTCTGATTTTGGTGTTGACCATCTGGTGATGTCCATGTGTAGAGTCTTCTCTGGTGTTGCTGGAAGAGGGATCATAGTTGTATGGTGGTCATAGTTAACAATATTGTGTACTGGAAATTTTTGAAGAGGATAGATCTCAAATCTTCTCAACACATATACATACACACATAATGGTAACTGTGTAGACGTGATGGAAATGTTAATTAGCTTGATTGTGGTGATCTTTTCACACTATACACATATGTCAAAATATCATTATATACCATAAATATATACAGTTTTTATTTGTCAAAGTATATCAGTAAAGCTGTTAGAAAAGAAAATCAACTGACCATAGATGTCACTTTTAATTTCTGGACTCTCAGTCTGTCCCATTGATTTGTATGTCTGCGTGCCAATACTATAGTGTCTCAGTTACATAGTGAGCTTTGGAATCATAAAGTATGAATCTTCCAACTTAGTTCATTTTCAAGCTTACTGTGGGTGTTGTTAATCCCTTGAATTTTGTGTGAATTTTAGAATCGGCTTGTCAAATTTATGCAAAGAAACCAACTGGGATTTTGATAGGAGTTGTTTTGGATCTGTAGATCAGTTTGGAAAGCAATGATAGTAAGTCTGCTACCCTGTTAGAGCAGGATGCCTTTCTGTTTATTTAGGTCATTTTTGGTTTCTTTCAACAAAAATTTATAGTTATCAAAGGATAAGTTTTACATTCTGTTATTAAATGTATTTCTAAATGTTTCATTCTTTTTGCAATTGTAAATGAAATTAAAAATATTTTGATTGCCCAACTCCCAGTTACAGAGAAACAGTTTATTTCTGTCATAGATTTTTTATTAAAAAAAAAAAAAAACTAACAGAAGTTTGGTAACATATCTACCTTCTATATAACATGAGTGATGCCCAGGAAAACAGTAACTCCCTGAAGTGGCCCAAGCCTCTAGCTAAAGACAAAAGAAGATTTGGGGGAGCTGGGTGGGGAGGAGGCCAGTTATGGGAGGTAAACAAGGGTAACTTTGTTTTGCAGAGTTAAGTTGTTATGTAAATTCAGGTCTTTGCCTCTCCTTTGATAGATGTTTCTAGAGGTTTAGTGCTGAACCTCTTCTCTTCCTGGTACAAATGGAAGTTTATCTCATAATGTAAATATCTCTTACAAAAGGTAACTTCTCAGTTTTTAGAGCTTCTCTTGTATCTGCTGTTTTGTTTGTTTTTATTTTTATTGAAGTATAGTTGATTTACAGTGTTGTGTTTGGTTTCAGGTGTACATCGATGTGAATCAGTTATGCATATACATATGTCCACTCTTTTAGATCCTTTTCCTGTATAGGTCATTACAAAGTATTGAGTATTGAATTCCCTGTGCTATACAGTAGGTCCTTATTAGTTATCTATTTTATATACAGTACTTTCACTTTTCACTTCCATGTATTGGAGAAGGAAATGGCAACCCACTCCAGTGTTCTTGCGTGGAGAACCCCCGGGACGGGGGAGCCTGGTGGGCTGCCGTCTATGGGGTCACACAGAGTCGGACACGACTGAAGCGACTTAGCAGCAGCAGCAGCAGTGTGTATATTAATCCTAGTCTTCCAGTCCCCCACCCCGGGTATAGATCTTGTATCCTGTAATGTCACTGAGCTCATTTATGAGTTCTGCTAGTTTTTAGTGGATTCATTAGGATTTTCTGTATACAGGATCCTGTCATCTGCTAATAGAGAGTTTTACTTCTTTCTTTCCATCTGGATGCCTTTCATTTCATCTTCTTGCCTACTGTGATTATCTAATCTCTACTGAAATATTGAATAAAAATGGCCAGAGTGGCAATTCTTGTCTTGTTCCTGGTCTTAGGGGAAAGCATCCACCCTTTCACCAGTAAGTATGATGTCAGCTTGGGGATTTTGTAGGTGCCCCTTATCAGGTAAGGAAGTTCTGTTATTTCTTCTTCTTCTTTTTTTTTAAGTACATTTATCTTCACCTACCCCAAATTCACCTGGCAAGTCTTATACATATAATAAATGGTCGATATATACGTAATGGGTTTAAGTATTTTTAAGGTAGTCGAAATCTCCCAAAGAATGAAGAAATCTGTCATGTAATAAACATTTTCTTTCATTTTCTCTTCTCACAGAAATGATCCTATCCTCTTAAATTAGGTATTTGTTTCATGTTAAATAATGAGATGTTTGTAATGAAGTGATATACTAAAAAAATAGGTTTATGTGGTCGTCATGTCTGGCTCTTTGCAGCCCCATGGACTGTAGCCTGTCAGGCTTCTCTGTCCATGGGATTTTTCAGGCAAGAATATTGGAGTGGGTTGCTGTCTCCGTTTCCAGGGGATCTTCCTGACTCCGGGATTACACCCAGGGAGAATCCCATGGGCAAAGGAGCCTGGTGGGCTGCAGTCAGTGGGGTTGCAAAAGTGCCAGATATGACTGAGCTACATTTTTCTGTATTTTTTTTAAATTGGTAATTATTTCTCAATGCAGTTCCACTCTGTTTTTCAGATTTGTACTATGGTGGGGAAGCTTTCTCCGTAGAACAGCCACAGTCTTTTACTTGTCCCTATTGTGGAAAAATGGGCTATACGGAGACATCTCTTCAAGAACATGTTACTTCTGAACACGCAGAAACATCAACAGAAGTGGTAAGTGAAGCAGCCTTGTGTCTAAATCATCCGGTAAAGTACATTGTTTCTAACACAAGATAGAGCCCTGTCACTATGTTCTGCCTCCTATTAAGTGTACTGATACTGTTTGCATGATAATTGTTAAAATTATCTCTCAACAGCAACTTTCACACATCCTGGAAAGCTGCATGTTTACAAGATAGTGCCCCCTTCTTGTCCCCACTAGCCTTTCTTTGCCTGTTGCTGCTAAAAACAAATGTGGCATCTTAACCAAATTCAGGAGCCTTTAGTAAATGCATGGTGAAAAGACTTAAAAAACCCTGACTTGAAACACACATCTCTGTCTCTTTTTTAAAAAAGTTTACTTATTTATTTATTTATGGCTGTGTTGTGTCTTTGTGGCTGCGCGGGCCTTTCTCTAGCTCCAGCGAGCAGGGGCTACTCTCTAGTTGGAGTGCTTAGACTTCTCAGTGCAGTGGCTGCTGTTGTTGTGGAGCACGGGCTTGAGGGCTCACAGGCTTCAGTAGTTGCGATGCATGAGCCTAATAGGTGGCGGCTCCTGGGCTCTAGAGCACAGGGCCAGTCGTTGTAGAGCACGGACTTAGTTGCTCCATGGCACGTGGGATTTCCCAGTCCAGGGATCAAACCCGTGTCTCCTGCACTGGCAGGTGGATTCTTTACCACTGAGTCACCAGGGAAGCCCAGCACATGGCTTTTTATAGTATTCTTGCTATACAGATTTCTCTTCTGTAAGGAAACATTCATAAGAAAATTTTAAAATCTTTAGTCACATATTAAGCAGTAATCCACTGTCACATCTCACTGTAACATTTCATTGACCTTACTTGGTTTTCATCAGACCATATCTCTTGCTTCTTAGGTCAAAGCTTTGAGCCCCTAGAAGTTCCTCCTACTTTGATCTTTGCCAGTGGCCAGGGACTCAGAAAAACACGTTGAGTCTTGCCTTGAAAACATTGTAGATAGTTTACCTAACATCTGAGTCAGCATATTTCCAACTTCAAGAAATGATGCATCACCCCCAAAGAGTCCGCTTCCTTCATTTCCCATTGGTACCAGTAGATAGAGTGAGCCAGGAGAGCTGGGCGTATGGGATGGGACTTGGAGAGCTTGGGCATAAACAGCTGCACACTGCTTCAGCGCAGAAGCCCCTGAATGTACTCAGAAAAAATTAACTGAAAATTAGAGGTGGAACCAGATGTTTGAGCTCAGCAAGAGCCCCTCTGAGTTGTAGAGTCCTACTTAGCCACTGTCGTATTCCATCTCTGCTGCAGCCCTGCAGTTACAGCTGTGAGGTTCACTCTATTGCCATGTACACTGTTAATTTGATGTTAAAGTTGTTATAAGGTTTATAGTCCAAACAGTCGGTAAATTTCCATTATGTAGTTCTCAAATCAAATTTTCCTAACAGCTCATAAGTGCTCTCATCTACACCTTGTGGAACCTCAAAATACTATTGTCACATTTGACTTAATTTGTTCTTTTTATTCTGCAAAGGTGATTTTGCTTCCTTCTGGAACAGTCCTAGATAACAGTGGGAAGAGTGATGATTTTGACTGCGTGTCTACCCTGTTTGCTTGGAAAAGTTGAAATAATTTCTCTTTGGTTTAAATTCTGTTATATTTGAATATTTATTTATCACAATAAGGCAGGGTTTCCCAGTTGTAAACCAGGCATTCTTAAAATCATTGTATTAGCCGATAGACCCTAGTATAGTACTGTACTTTCATCACCCCACTGGGACAGGACAATGTGTCCATTTTCCATATCTAAAACTGGAGAGTTCAGTGAAAATTCAAGTCCTCTCCATGAATGAAAAACTAATTGTTCATTTTTTAAAATGAGAAATAACCACCAGCAGCTTTGCCTTTATTTTTCCAGAAAGTAAATACAATTTATTTGTAGTCCTTTGTACCTACCTGATACACGTAGTTTGAAAATTAAATACCATCTACACATTGCTTTTGTGGTCTGTCTCTCATAAGTTGTGTTCAGTTATATGCCTTGCTTTAGTTCCCCAACTTTGGGAACATAGCTCAAGGCAGTGGCCATACTATTTTTTTCATATTCGTATTTGTGGAATACGTTAAGGATTTCTCACTCCTCATCAGCTCTTAGTCTGCATGAACACTGCATCTACCTCTGTTCCCATTCATAGAATACCAGACATTTCAAAGTGAAAGGTAACAAGCAGACAAGAATCTTTGGTACAAGCGTGCTTGATTTTTGAACCAAGTAGGTCGTGTCCCAGATCCAGGGCTGCATTCAGCAGGTGTACCACATGTGGCATACTGCCGGGGTCTGTGCTTAGGGATCACTGCTGATAACATGCCAGTTAAGTGTTTTGAATGCGTGAAGTATATACGTGAAGCATGTTATGAGCTCTTATGTGTTACAGTTATATGTAAATATCCACCCGATTTTACTGTATGTCCCCTCTCAGCACCCTCCCTTCCTCTGTTTTGCCAAGTCATGGTAAATCAGACATTTTTGAATTCTGGAGTTCAGTAGTGACTCATGTCATTCTGGTAGGTAAGGAATTAAGAGTCACATAATAACTGTATCTCCTTTTCTATTCCTGTTTATATTTTTCTTTCTAAATGCTCAATGTGCTGTCCTTCTTTGCCCCTGCATTTACTGCACCGATCCTCTGCGCCACCAGCTTGTACTGTCCTTTGGGACCTCATTCCTCTAACCATCGTCCCTTTGGAACATTTAGGGGCAGGGGGGTGTATCACTGCAAATGTTACTGTCATCATTAGTGAGTGTTCACTGATGCCTGGCATAGCTAATATGAAAGTCTATGGAAGGTTAATAGCTTTGTAGTCCTTGTCTGTATTTTTGCCTCATTTGTTTCAACTTGGGACTCTAACGCCCTCACCTAAGATTCGCCTCCCTTCTTAAGGTTAATTTCCAATTACTTGAGCTTTTGATGTGAGGATATGGAGGATTCTTCAAAACTAGATATCATGAAAAACAACACCTGACGTAGAATGCATAGTGAAGCTGATTAAAATTGTACAAGCAGACTGGGTATAATCTCAAGAGTCTTTTTACAAACACCAAATCTGATAAACAGTGTGATTTTTGAAGTTAAGGGCAAGTTCTTAAAAACCCTTATAGTTATGAAGTCAGGTAGATTGGGACAACTACCTAGTTTTTGGTTGTGGGAAGAAGTAGGAAAGGAAGTAGTATGTAATTATCAAAATCTATCAGCTGGTAGTAGAAGTGAGCACTAGAGGTCAAATGGGAGTGCAAACGTGAAGGATCTGCTGAGGAGGTGGCCAAGGAGTGTGCAAGAAACGTAGGAAAGCCTTGAACATAAAAACATTAAGCGTGGTTCCTGATAATTTTCTTAAGTTTCACATTTGCTGACTAGCACTGCAGCTTATTAGAAAGCCTTCAGGGATTTTTATTGTTGTTTTTTAAGTAAAATGTACCTTTACCTCTAATTAATGATATATAATTAATATTTCAGTTCTTTGTTTAATAAATTATTGCAATTTTATATTAAGAATGTTCCATTTTAAACGGTAAAAGCACTTTTGGGTTCACCAAAGTTGTCTTCTCACGTCTAGAAATCTGTGTTGCAGCATATTGCGCTGTTCATAGGCACATCAGTTCTCTAGTGTTCCCTGCTGCAAGCGTTTCACTTTCTGATTTTCATTTGGCTTACTCTTTGTTTTCTTCATCTCCAGAAAGGAGCATAGGGCAGTCTCCTGCTTTGAGGTGCCCTTCATCCATGCAAGTGATACAGCCCCTCCCATCTTAGTGAAGACCTAGATGTTTTTGTAATAATAGCATGGTTGTATTATGTTCCATTTACACCAATTTGATAAAAAAATAATAATAAAAGAAAAACAATGATTTTAGAAATTTTCCATAATCAGACTTTAGACAATTTTATTCTTTCGGAGAAACATGATGACTTAAAAGGTCTTTTAAATCTTTTTTAAGTGAGTCAGAATAATCTGTTTTAGCTGATAATTTATTTAATATTTAGACAATTGAATGTCAATTAAAAGGAATCATAGAGCACAGAATAGAAATTACTCTCATCATTGTGGTATTTTGTATATAAACAGTTAGATGCATTTGATTCCTAAATTAAACAGGCAGGAAAATATTAGATGAAGTAAACTGCAAACCGAAATAATGTGACAGATATGGTTTGTACATCAGGGCTATGAGAAGTGACATATTTTTTAGTTTTATATGGGACTTTTAAATTTTGACCATCAATGTAGTATCTGTATTTCATTGAAAGACCATTTTAATATGTAGACATATAGAGCTGATAACTTCTCAACACAGGTATTTCCTCATTAGAACCAGTAATAGTGATGTAAGCCATAATTTTTACAAACCTGCTGATACAATCTTGTACATTTTCATAAATATTATAATTGACTATTTACTCTTATAAGCAGGTAATCAAGAAAAATAAGCATTTAAAAGCCAAATACACTTTGTTTTAAAAATAGGTTTTGACTGACTGTTACTGCTTGTGTAGTCTGCTTTTCTGTGAACTAACAATGGTATTTTATTGAATTAACATAGGACTTAAAAAATACCTCTGCTGCAGACAGCTGTCTTGCTGCTGCTCAACTGCACTTAGACAGATCACAGAAGACTGGTATTTGGTACTTTTACCATTTGTATTTTTCATTACTTTTGATGCAGAACACTTTCTATTTTATAACTTACTTTTTTCTATCTCTAGTATTTGGCTAACTTTGCACATTTTTAATAATAGTTATTTTGAGCACGTTTACTTGTTTAAAATCAGACAGTAGTAATATTCTCGCTTATTAAGGGTGGTATCTTTTTGCCTTTTCATACTGTTCATGGACTTCTCAAGGCAAAAAATTTGGAAAACTGCTCAGCAGTGGGCGCAGGACTGGGAAAGGTTAGTTTTCATTCCAATCCCAACGACGGGCAATGCCAAAGACTGTTCAAACTACCACACAATTGCACTTATCTCACATGCTAGCAAAGTAATGCTTAAAATTCTGCAAGCTAGGCTTCAGCAGCTAGCTGAACCGCAAACTCCTAGGTGTTCAAGCTGGATTTAGAAAAGGCAGAGGAACCAGAAATCAAATTGCCAGCATCTGTTGGATCATGGAAAAAGCAAGAGAATTCCAGAAAAACATATACTTCTGCTTCATTGACTACGCTAAAGCCTTTGACTGTGTGGATCACAATAAACTATGGACAGTTCTTCAAGAGACAGGAATACCAGGGACAGGAATACCAGACCACCTTACCTGCCTCCTGAGAAACCTGTATGCAGGTCTTCTTGCAATGGTTAGAACCAGACATGAAACACGAACTGGTTCCAAAAGGAGTACATCAAGGCTGTATATTGTCACCCTACTTATTTATTTAACTTACATGCAGAGTACATCATGTGAAATGCCGGGCTGGATGAGGCACAGGCTGGAATCAAGATTGCCAGAAGAAATACCAATAACGTCAGATATGCAGATGACAGCAACCTTATGGCGGAAAGCAAAGAGGAACTGAAGAGCCTCTTGATGAAAGTGAAAAAGGAGAGTGAAAAGGCTGGCTTAAAATTCGACATTCAAAAACGAAGATCATGGCATCTGGTCCCATCACTTCATAGCAAATAGATGGGCAAATAGTGGAAACAGTGTCAGACTATTTTCTTGGGCTCCAGAAACACTGCAGATGGTGACTGTAGCCATGAAATTAAAAGACGTTTGCTCCTTGGAAGAAAAGCTGTGGTCAACTAGACAGCATATTAAAAAGCAGAGACATTACTTTGCCAACAAACATCGATCTAGTCAAGGCTATGGTTTTTCCAGTAGTCATGTATGGATGTGAGAGTTGGACCATAAAGAAGGCTGAACGTCGAAGAATTTATGCTTTTGGACTGTGGAGGAGAGTCTTGAGAGTCCTTTGGACTGCAAGGAGATCAAACCAGTCAATCCTAAAGGAAATCAACCCTGAATATTCATTGGAAGGACTGATGCTGAAGCTGAAAATCCAATACTTTGGTCACCTGATGCGAAGAACTGACTCATTAGAAAAGACCATGATGTTGGGAAAGATTGAAGGCAGGAAGAGAAGGGGACGACAGAGGACCAGATGGTTGGATGGAATCACTGACTCAATGGACGTGAGTTTGAGCAAGCTCCAGGAGATGGTGAAGGACTGGAAAGCCTGGTGTGCTGCCATGTATGGGGTCACAGAGTCAGACACAACTGAGCGACTGAACAACAACGGGTGATAGAGCCATTGGTTTCCCAGTAGATTTTTGAGTTGATATTGATAGGAGGGAAAGAAATGTTAGGAGGCACTTTGGGAATTCTAGGTTGTTCTAGGATAATTCTATTTATATGGGTGTCATGATATTTTAAAAGATGTTTCTATGAGAAATTAGTTCCTTTAGGTGATGTGAAAACCAGAAGGGGAGTCTTTTAAAATATTATGAGAATCAGATGATGATAGCTTTTCCAAGAAAGTGTCATGCCTAATATTTCAGAATATGTGGTTACCATGGGTAGGTTTTTTTGCTCTGTACCTTCCTCTGTGTTGATATAAACTCCCATAGGGGAGATGAGTAGGCTGTTTGCAGAATGGGAAGAGCACTCAGTGTGAAGGGGAGTGCTGGGAAGAGAGCAGTGCATGTAGAGACATTAGTTTTGAGTTCTTTTTTTTGGCCACTGGTTTGATTTCTTCTTTGTCCTGTAAAACACTGATTCAGTATCCAAACAGCTAATTTCAAGGTAGTGCATAGTAATGAAGCTTCTTTTTGGAAGGCATGCAGGAAAATGTGTAGAAAGTGTGGTATAAATTAAAGATGGGAGCCCCCTGACAGCTGTTGGCAAATTGTAAGGTAGCTTGGAAGTTCTTAAGCACTTATCCACCTTGTCTCTTCTTCTCCTGGTACCCCTTCTTTTCCCATTGTGCTCCTCAGGTTAAAAAAAAAAAAGGAAACTGGTTAAGAAAATTATTTGAAGATGCCAATCTTGGCATTCACAGCTGAGGTGTTTTTTTCTAGGAAATCCTACCAGACTCAGCCTCACTTGACATCATTAAGCTCTGGAGAAAAGGCGCCTACAGAGCTGCTGTCATTGTCAGACTCTAATTTAAACTCATTATAAGCAATATAAACCCTAACTAACTTAGGTAGAGTCATTTGTGAGTTTTCACTAAAATTGTCTCTGGCTTTGGGTCCAGCATTCTCTGTACCTATCCCCCTGTGGCTCGAAGGTGCTTACCAACACCACCTAACAACACGAGATACCTCTTTCCTTTTCTTTCTCTAAGCCTGCAGGTGAAATATGTAGCTTACCCCAGGATAGATGAAAACAGTAAAGCTTTGTTGTTGTTTAGTCGCTGAGTCATGTCCGACTCTGTGACCCCGTGGACTGTAGCCCATCAGGTTCCTCTCTTCAAGAATTTTCGAGGCAAGAGTACCAGAGTGGGTTGCCATTTCCTTCTCCAGGGATCTTCCCAACCCAGGGATCAAACTCAGGTCTCTTGCATAGGCAGGTGAATTCTTTATCACTGAGCCACCAAGGAAGCAACAATCAAGTTTACATTGGGGTTTTTCTTCTAAGTGTTCATGGACATAATTGCTCACATTCAGAGTGACCTGTGAACAGGATAAAGAAATGGGACTGCTCTGACCACTTTGGAATTATTTTTCATTACGGCTAAATTGATGTTTTTTCAAGTTTTATGAGTTCCCAACACATCAGTATACATATGGAATTCAAATTTATGTCAGGAAACATGAAACCAAAACTTTAATTATTTAGTACTTTTAAACCATAGATAAAAATCTAAAGGAAAACTGAAATTTTTATGTTTAACAAAAACTCCCTAACATTCTAAATGCTGCTCTTTGGAAGCAGGCAACAGTCCCAACCCAAGCGTTAAAATGGGAAAATGGAACTGAGGAGAAAAATAAATTCAGTACGAAGTAGCTCATACTTAATTATAAGTTAATTTGAGTGTTCCAGTGCAACAACAGAAAGCGAAATTATAATTGAGTTAAATAGTGTGCTCCCTCAGCTCTTGAAAGAACCTGTATCTGTGTTGGACATATGGCCAAGGTGCACGTAGCTACAAGCTAGATGCTTCCAGAGAAGAACCCAGAGGTTTATTGCCCATGTAGCACAGATTTTAAAACTTCACCCTTCAGTCTTATTTTCATTATATCTACAGTTTTGATCAGATAAACTGCTTTTAAGTTGGCAAGAGAGCCAAAACCCTGGAGTTACCAGTTAGCCTTAGCAATTGTTAGCTCAGTAGAATGTCAATTCTGTTTTTTGTATGAGGATTAAAATGTAATGCATGTAAGGGGTTTTGTGTGTCATCATTTTAAATTCTAATAGCTTCTCCAGGATCATCACTTTTCAGTAAAAGAAACTTTGTTAAAAACACCCCCACTGGGGATTTCCCTGGTGGTCCAGTGGTTAAGACTCTGTGCTCCCAGTGAGGGAACCAAAGTTCAATTCCTGGTTGGGAAACTAAATCCCACATGTATCAGTGAAGATCCTGCACAGAACAGTGAAGATCCTGCACAATCAAATAAATAAAAACAAAACCAGAAACACTCCCATTGTACTTCAGATGACCGGAAAATCTGCCTTACAGAATAAGCCTAGATTATTTCTAGAGGTGAATTTAAGAGCCCCTTACAAAGGAAGACCCGAATTGTGTCCCAGACATGCTGCTCAAATGCTTAGTCGTGTCCGACTTTTTGCGATCCCATGGACTGTAGCCCGCCAGGCTCCTCTGTCCATGGGGATTCTCCAGGCAAAAATATTGGAGTGGATTGTCGTGCTCTTCTCCAGGGGATCTTCCCAGCCCAGGGATCGAATCTCCGTCTCTTATATCTCCTGCACTAGCAGACAGATTCTTTACCACTATCACCACCTGGGAAGCCCCAGACATAGATTGTACCTAAATATTTACTCAGTAAATACTTAATTAGTTAATCCACGTAGCAAAACTATACAGTATAACAAATGTAACCAGTCAGAACTTCAACTTTACCCAGTTATCTGGACTTCACAGCATAAGTCCTTTAACTTAATGGAAATTAGGACCCAGTTGAAAAGAGCAGCACAGAAAGAAGTGTCCTTACTGTGCTTCAGGAGTTGCCCCTATCTTAAATGACACACACAAGGCTTTACTTAAATGTTTTATTTGAATTTACTACATAATCTGTCTCTATATATTTTGTTTAAAAAAAGGAAGACCCAGACCAACTTTTAAAAGAGGCTATTTTTGGAAATGTCCTTTAGACACCTGGTTTGGAACTCAGAGCATGATAAGCATATAAGCTGGCAGAACACATCAAGTGGGGAACTTTGTTTTTTGTTTTTTTCATGAAGTGAACTTTGATTTCAAAGCTAGCTTGGGAAGGCCTAAGTAACCTTATGCTAGAAAGTTAGTGTAGTATTAACACAGGAGAATTATGTGTTCTTTCTTGTCTGATTACTGGAAGGGAAAAACACATTCACATAAAGAAGAAATAAGCAGAGCTTTTCTGGAGACAGAGTTATGGTAGCAGACAGCTTCTTCACTGCATTCTGATTTTGCTTTAGAACTTGTCAATCCTCAGGGACAAGGGTATTGTGATCTTTTCAATCATGATTAACTTCATAAGTTGACTCACAGCTGTAATAAAGGAATGAAGAATGGAAAAGGAGTTTTCAAGAAATGACAGGGAGACACGGAGTAGGGGCTGTAGAAGGCCTTGTGTATGAGAAAAAGTGGGGGTGCCTGAGCAAAACTTAACTGAGTTGTTAGCTCTAATTGAGGAAACCGATAGAACACAGTATTTATTTTACTCCACTCTTTGCCCCCAGACAGATAATGTTAGAAGGAAGGCTGTTCTAGGTCATGCCTACATCAGTTATTAAGGACAGTTTGGACAGGGAAGCATTTGCTGGTCTTACTCAAGACCCTATATGTCCTTGTAGTTCTCAGTGTGTCTCTCCAAGCATTAACCAGGAGCATTGCTTCTAATACATCATGTAAAGTAGTGGTTTTTGAAGTCGTCAGATTCTGGGAATATAAAGCACAATGGCTGTCAGCGTGAAAGTGAAGTTGCTCAGTCGTGTCCAATTCTTTGCGACCCCATGGATTGCAGCCTAAGCAGCTCCTCTGTCCAGGGGATTTTCCAGGCGAGAATATTGGAGTGGGTTGCCATTTCCTTCTCCAGGAGATCTTTCTGACCCAGCGATCAAACCCAGGTCTCCCGCATTGTAGGCAGATGCTTTACCGTCTGAGCCACCAGGGAAGTCTGTCAGCATGGTAAACTTAAAACAGGGTCTCTACACGCACCGTATGGCATGTCTAAAAAGCAGACTGGCTTTTCTGACACAGCTGGAGAAAAATGCCAAAAGGAGTCAGGATTTTGTGAATTGAGGTAGCCCTTGAGAATGGGTGTTATTTCAGAAAGTGGACAGAATGGGAAGGATTGGCATTACTCGGAGGGAAGAGACATGAACCAGGATTTGGTGATAGAAAGAACATGGTAGGTGGAGAGGATAGAGAGTCATCGATTGTTGCGGACTTGGGTGGGAAACAAAATCAAATGCGCCAAATGGGGCCAGATAGTAGAGAACCTTTAAAACCAGAGTATTTGTCCACCAAGGAATGACCTTGCTCCACCCTCATGCCATCTTAGCTCTCATTTGGGAAGGGAAGGATAGCAGGGTTTGAGTGATTCTGTAATTCTTTTGAAACATGATGAACTTAAACATAGTAATTATGTGGATAAACATGAATCCAAAAAGGGTAGAATTTACCCCGAAGCATTTACTTCCTGTTATAGGAGCATAATCATCAGAGAAATGATGCCTCAGACATCCAGTGTCATCAGAAAGTAATAGTAGATGGTGACGTAGAGGAATCACAGCCTTTGAACCTGTGTTCTCAAAAGGAAAATGTTTCTCATGGATCTAAAATTAGAACAGAAAAAGAAATCAAGCTTGGGATCCAGAAACCTAGTCAAGAAGTGCTGATTGCCAAGGCGGTTATTTCACTTAAGCATTTGCTGTTGAGAAGAAGGATGGTGTCCCAGAATCTGAGATGAAGGGCAGAGTCAAGGGGTCTGGGAAGATGGTGCATCAAAGTGGATCATCCTGCTGGTGGAGAAGGAGCCTGGCTCCTCAGCAGGTGCTGAGTGATTGGTGAAAGACCAGTTTCTCTAATGCTGCAGTCTAGGTTCCAGATTATATGCTGGATCATAAGCAGTTTTTTAAAATGCATATTTCTGTAGCAGTAAACAAAACTGGCAAAAAAAACATATTGTGAAGTCTATCCAAAAAAGGGGAGGGAGAGAGGAAGAGAACTCACCACATCATAGGAACTTAACTCTTCATCTCTTGTTTTAAAGCACTGAACAGAGCCAGACAGAGAACACCATCTGAAGAGGGAGTTCCAATTGAAGAAAGAGGCTGGGGGAAATCCAAACTTGCTCTAGACTGGTTGCTAATTGTAGTGGGGGCTGGCTTAAAAGCAAGCTGGTTTTTTTTTTTTTTTTTAATGCACATAACCTGTCATAGGGAAAAGGTTTTGTAAGTTCAGTAGTGACTTATAGCATTTTACCTAATGACTTCAGGAGGTGTGTTCTCAACACTGGTCACACAGGTGACCACCCATGTTAAGGATCTGCACTGACTGGTTGCTCGCTGGCCATCATGCCCTGGGACCATATGGAAAAATGGAAACTCCATTATGTTTTTGGCATGGGGTCTGACCTCAGCACATTGGTAAAGGCTCCCACAGGTGCTGCAGATAAAAAGCAGGACTGATGGTGACTCAGTGGCAGGATGAAGCAGAGGGGGAAGACTCGAGGCAAAGCAAAGACTGAGAATATCAAGGACGTTTGTGAATAAGGAGGTAGGGGGGTAGCAGGGGACAACATTTGGTGTTCCACACAACAGGGTAAGTATTATTTTGCAATACCATTGTATATTTAAGCAGTGTTTACCAAGCTTTCTAATTATAAACTAACTGGGATCCTTCTCAAAAATACAGATTCTCAAACCTAGAATCACTTTCTAGGCAGGGGTCTAGGAAACTCTATTTTTAACAAAAGCTCCAGATGAATGATATCCTTAGCCAAATTTAGGAAACACTTAGGCCAATTCAGTCAGCCTTAATAATGTCAACAAATTGTTGTGATTTTTTTAAAATTGTATTTTATTTTAGTATAGTTGATTTACAGTGTTGTCATAATTTTGAGTTAATGTAAATTAATGGACTTTTCTTGTCCTAGTGATAGGTACTTTTGTATCATGTGGCAGTAGAATTATGATAAATATCAGTGTTGACAGACTCATAATTTTAGGGTCAGTAGCTTATCCTTTGTGTGGAATTTGCCTGTCTTGTAAAACATATTAGGTGCTGTCTTGGGGAGTAAAGATGCACTCAGAGATACGCTGCATTTGTGCCCTTGGGTGCACAGTGGCATCTGCCCCTTTCCATTCTCACCTCATCTCTGTTTCTCCTGCCCCACTTCACTCTTGTTTTTCCCTCTTCCTCTTGTTCCCTGCATTGTCTCAGAAAGTACAACCTTGAGTTACCAAAGCTTTTCTCCTGAAACATGAGTTCGCTTGCTCAATATAAAATGTAAAAACTTGCAAAGTGGCCTCTGGTCCCATCAACACTTCATTTTCCCTTCCAGGTCCTCATTTGAGTTAACTTCGTGTGACCCAAGGGTGGCAGCATCTTCCACTTGGTTCTCATGTAGTCTCCTGATTCTCCTGTGCCAGCTGCCAAGCTAGGTGGCCCTTCTACCCCAGTGATTCTTTACCCCCGATTACTAGGAAGTGTTTGTTTCTGTTTTATTTCTCTCTGGATGGGGCAGTCTGTATACCTTCATCCTGCCTTATCCCTATAGTAAAATCTAAAAGATTCTAAGTCACAGAACTGAAATTCTCAGACAGTAGTATATAGAAGGATCTTGATTTTTTTTTCTGTTTAACATCTCTAACTCAAGGGTACTTTTTTCTAGTTTGCAGGAGATTATCAGTCTTACTAGGACATTCCTAGTATGTCTCGTATCTGTGCTTCCGCATTCTGTCTTCCTTCCAGGAATGCATGTTCTCAAGGAGACTTTTCTCAGCTTAGTCCATTTACTTGCATCATTAGAGGACTGCAGCTTCTGTAGCTGTCTCCTTTGTGCAGTTCAGGTTATGTGTAGATTTTATCCAAAGACTAAAGGGAAGTACCTTAGAAGGAAAATGCCTCCCTTTATTTTCTTTTTGGATAAAAATCTTACACATGCAACTGGAGATTGTTTTTGCTTGTCTAAACCATGTCGATCTTTTTGCTTTTAACAAATCTGGTCACAGTTCCCACAAAGAAAGAAATCACACTGTCCTGCATTTCTCAAAGAGTTTACAATCTATAGACAAG
This sequence comes from Oryx dammah, assembly GCF_014754425.2. NCBI lineage: Eukaryota > Metazoa > Chordata > Mammalia > Artiodactyla > Bovidae > Oryx > Oryx dammah. Next base: position 49,083,392 of record NW_024070209.1, on the reverse strand, counting down.
GCAGAAACATGTGAAAAGTAAAATAAGTATATCAGACTCTACCCCACAGTGTCACACAGCACAGGAAGCTACACAGTAAAAGCCAGCTTTCTGGTAAGGAGAGAGTTGATTATCTATAAACATAAACAGATCCAGTTGCTTTTCTCTCTGACACAGAAAAAATGACCATCTTTCTGGCATCTTCTGGGAAAAGCATAAGCATGTCTATCTGCTTCTTTCTCTCCTTTGCCTCAGAGGTACATCCCATCGTGACCTCTCTCCTTCTTTTGCACACTGTCGTGCTTCAGTGTTTTTTTTCCTGAGCATCTTTAGTCTTCTTGATGTTGTTTCTCAGAGTCCTGAGGCAGATCGTCAGGACAGCTGACTGTTTGCATATTAGGAGGAACTGGATCACAGCAGTCTCCGGGACTTCGGTTTCTAGCCATTAGAGACAGGGATTTGTGTGCGCTCAGGCTCTAGGAATCAGACTAGTTTGTCTTCCCCCCATATCCTAGTACTGTCTTTTCAGGTCTCACCTCTCTCCTGCCACCTCCTCTCCAGTGTCTCTCCTTTGCCACTCTACAGTGAGCCTGCAGTAAGGTTAATCAGGTGCCTGGTTTTACTCCCAGTGAAAGAACTTGGGCATATGACACATACAGTGGCAAAGTTGAGTCTCGTATCCTGCCCTCATCTCCCTTGTCCCTGGAGAGACACAGGCCAAAACCTTCCACCGTCCAGGTCCTGGGGCTCCCTTTGGTTGTGCTCCTTAGCTCAGACTTTCCTTCTTGGCTCTGTTCTTTGAGGTTGAAGTTCATACTTCAGGGCTTGGCTGCCACTTTTAGGCTATCGTCTGTCCAGTTGGATTTCTGAAAAAGTAAGGGCTTCAACCCTGAAAATTCCATGTTCTTTCTGTCCTTCCCTTCTCCTGCCTCCTATTTCACCACCTCTGTTGAAACTACTGTTTCAGAAACCACACTCCCAACCTCTCAAGACTCCTCTGCTCTGATCACAAGCTTTTGTCCTGCCTCCCATCCCTCTGGGAGATAAAGTTCTAAAAATTATCTCTACCCCCTTTCCCCTCTTAGAAGTCCCATTCATTAATTAATAGAGCATATTTGCCTATTATCAATTGTCATTGTCTGTCTTACTGTACCACATTCAGGGTGGTTAAGTTTGTGCAGTTGCATTTTTAATAAGAGCTGTGCTGTCTTGTTTGGTGATTGGCCCTCGAGTCTAGGTTACTTTAGGGAAGATTATGTCTCAGCGTTTACCAGTCAGTCGGGACTTAGACATGAACGTGCACTAAATGGCACACTGAAAAACTTTTTTATGAAAAATAGTTTGCTAGACCATGCAGACGAATTTGCCAGAGCTCCGATTTGACCGGTGTGTTTAGAATTGTTTGTCTGACCCCGACAAATGGTCTACTTCAGTGGAAAGTCACCACATTCAGCCCTGTGGCTCTTGTTCAGCCTTGAACGCTGTACACTAGTTCCGGATCTGCTGTATTTTTGCCTGGTTAAAACCTGGTCAAGGTAAAAATTACAATGAAATATTCATCCAGAAAGACACCTGATCAATGTTCATCGATAAGTAAATCTGCTTTCTCTGCTTTCATTTCAGATTTGTCCAATATGTGCAGCGTTACCTGGAGGCGATCCTAATCATGTCACGGATGACTTTGCAGCTCATCTTACACTTGAACACAGAGCCCCTAGAGATTTAATATCCTTTTGAGATGCAACAAGGGAAAAAGTTGTTTGCAACATTTGTCATTGTGATGACTTTTAAGGGCAGTATTCATAAGGAAAAAACTAACCTCTGAATTATCTTAGTTGATTTGACATTTTCCTAAAAGTGATACAGCGTTGAGGTGCAATTTCTTATTTCTCTTTTTCCGTGCTGCGACCATTAAATGAAAAGTGCTCAGTAAGTGAAATTCACTTGCTTATTATCTTAAGTTCTTTGCCATCAGGTTTATTATCTTTTTAAGACAATTTGACCAGGTTACAAGTCTTCAGGAGGGTGTTTTCATACAGAAGTGGAAAATGCTAATCCAAATTAAAATCTAGTTAGTGCATTAACTGTATGGATGATGTACTTGCTCGCTATCGTGTTCTCTGTTGCCATAGTCTCTTATAGGCTGGGTGGTGGGCAGGTGTGCCCCATGGGGCTTCCTGCCTATCTGAGTAGGACAGCATAAGGTCAGATCCAGTTCTAAATTTCTTTCCCACTTTGATTTCTGCTTCTCCTCCCAAGCCAGTCTCATGATGGTTCTTGACAGTATTCTCTATACTCTGCAAGAGATTACTGGCCCACCAGAGTACATTGATTTGTAGACTTGGTGCTTCTGGTTTCAAGTTACGAATTTTCTTTCTAAAACTATCACGTATTAACTTAGGGCTGTGTGCTCTTGGGAAGGTTTTAGTGTTCATTGCAGTCTGAAGCAATCAAAAGCTAATCACAAGCTTTCTCCCTGCCAGACTCCATTCTGATACCTTTGCTTGCCTCCTGGCAATCATAAGACAACCTTAGACTTGGTGTTCCTGTCCTTCAGCTCTCAGCCCTTAATCACAGAATGTAATTTTCTTATCAGAAATTTGACCCTTTAGAGTTTGGGGGAAGATAAGTGGAAACTAATGGAAAGCTTCCCTGGTGGCTCAGATGGTAAAGAATCTGCCTGCAATGCAGAAGACCAGGGTTCAATTCCTGGATCAGGAAGATCCCTTGAAGAAGGGAAATGGCAGCCCACTCCAGTATTCTTGCTGGAGAATCTCACAGAGGAGCCTGGCAGGCTGCAGTCCCTGAGGTGGTAGTAGTTGGACATGACTGAGCAACTAACACTTTCACTTTCAAGTGGAAACTAATGAGAAGATAAAGCTATGGAACCTTCCTGAGAAATGAGAAGATCAGCCTGGTCTGAGCCAGTCTGGGGCAAGTACTGAATGAACAGAAGAGCCCATTCTTCCTCCCTCCTAAGTGCAGGGGATGCTAAAAGAAAGTGGTGCTTACTTATTTTTTGTTTCTCCCAAGAACATGAAAATCCAAATGGGCCAAGAATACTTTTAGCCTGTTAGTTACTTCCCATTTTGTATAAAAGAATTCTGTAACAATACCCAGAAGAGTTATACTCGATCCATTTTTCACTCCATCTTCATGGAGTAGCTAGGCAAAAAAGTTTTAAAAACCATGCCATTATCCTGCACTTCTCCAGCAGGTCCAGGGACCTCTGTGAAATCAGCATCCAGTCAGTAGGATGTCCCATGTCATCCACATCCAGTTTTTGTAGATGTGTATGAGTCTTTCATTACCAAGAAAAAATAAATTACGTAAAATATCAGAGTAAGAGAAGTCATGTGCTGCATTTTAGATTACTAGCAACTATTATCTTTCAGTTCTAGAAAGTAAAGTGTTGGCATAGCAGTTTTCCTGGAAATATAACTAATTTGTCAAGCTCTTCAAGTGTCACTATGTGATAATTTTGTTTGACATGAGAGAGCAACTTGTTTCTAAGCCTCTTTGTAACTAGGCTCTTTTTTTTTTTTTTTTTTTTTTTGCTACTTTGATAAAATTCTTCTTAAAATTTTTTTTTTTTTTTTTTTTTTTTTTTTTTGTGCTACTTTGATAGAACTCTTCCTAAAGTGTACTTTTTATTTTTTTTAATTTTTTATTTATTTGGCAGGGCTTCCCTGATAGCTCAGTTGGAAAAGAATTCGCCTGCAATACAGGAGACCCCGGTTGTGTTGGGTTCAGTGGTTGCAGTGTGGGCTTAGTTGTTCTGAGGCATGAGGAATCTTAGTTCCCCAACCAGATATCGAACCTGTGTCCCCTCCACTCCGAAGCAGATTCTTAATCACTGGACCACCAGGGAAATCCCTAAAGTGTACTTTTTATACTTTTACGAATAAACTGTGATGGTCATAGCATCAGTTTCTGTAGAGCCCAAGCCTGTGTCCTGAATCCCGTGGAAGAATGTGCACTGTGGCTGCCCATCCTGTTCCCGCATGACTCCTGAACTGGGAATCCAGCGCGAAAGTTAGCCTGCATTATGTAGCTGTTCTCTTGGCTGCTTTTTGGTTTGTGTTTTGTTTGGGGAATTTTTTTTTTAATTGGTGTATAGTTGATTTACAATGTTGTGTTAGTTTCTGCTGAATAACAAAGTAAATCAGTTATACATATATCACCTCTTTTTTAGAATTCTCTTCCTATATATTGGCAGCTTCAAAAGAAAATCTCTTCCTCTATAACATGTGGCTCCCCCAGCCCCCTCTCCCCTCCCTCCTCCTTGTACACTCACACTTGCCTGTGTAGAGACACAGTGTTGTCTTCACAGGTTTTGGCTGCTGTTTGCTCCTCAGGACTTTCTTCAGTTTAACTCACACACGTGTGTAAGATGGTTTGACTTCTTGATAAATGTGCTGTTAACTCTGTGTGTCCACTTAACACAAGAAATTCAAATCTGGTTTTCTGCTTTACAGCAATATTAGAGAAAAAAAAAAAACACATTGACAGATTAAAACTGCTAGCCGAAAGGAATCTTTGACTCCTGAATTTAAATTATTTGTACTATTCCTTTCTCTTTACAGATGGTCACTGAGATTTGATTAGCCTGTATATTAGCACAACTCTCACCAGATATAAAAACTGATGGTTATTATTTGTGGCTACTGTGATATGAACATATATGGCTAAGGGAATATTTCCCTCTGGGTATCTGACCAGGTGGCACCTTTCACCTTGTCAGGTGATATTAACTCTGTCCCTTGTAGCTGGAACCTAGGAAGAAACTTCTTCCCATCTGGAGAAACATTTTTTTCTCCTTGAAAACATACACACATATACAATATAGACACACAGTATACACATACATTGCTTTATATTCCATTGTCCATTTTTAGAGTTAATAGCCTTCATAGACATAGTTGTGCCATTTGTATTCTAAATGTGCTGTTTTAAAATGCTTACAATTTGGGAAATCTGCGTGCCTATCTTCCAAGGGCTCAAGTGACTTCTTTTATATATGTATTTTATTCTTACTATGAAATACCCGGGTCCTTTTCTTAACCTTGGAGTTATGATGAGTCGAGCGGTGTCCGACATGTACGTAGAATGTTTCACCCTGGCCGGGGGTTAGGAGGTCCTCGTGCACGCAGATCAAACATGCACTTTACTAGCAGTTCTACTGGTGGACTTTCTTCTTCTCAGAGTTCATATTCTCCAAGCAATAGGGAAGCCATGGATCCTATAGCTGGTAAGTTAGTTTCACATCCTTAAGGGAAATGGCCGGGGATGGGGTGCTTCCTTTCAATTGGGGGAGTAGGATTTATGTTTCAGTCTCATCACCCTTCTGTGTTCCTTGACAAAATTCCCTGAAATTCGATAAGTGTAAAATATGTTTAAAGTAGACCATGTAGGGAATTCCCTGGAGGTCCAGTGGTTAGGATTCGGTACTCTCACTTCTGAGGGCCCAGGTTCGATCCCTGGTCAGGAAACTAAGACTCTGCAAGCCACATAGCAAAAAAATAAAAATATTTTTAAAGTCGAGTAGAACACGTAAAGTAGTTCATATTATTCTGGCATTTCTTTAAGTACTTAGAGGTTTAAAATGATAAGGAACGTCTGTGTTCTATTTGTGACCTCCAATGAAACCCAAGAAAATCATAGAAGATTTCAGAGTTGAAAGACCTCCAGAATTCTGTGGTTCAACCTCCTTCATAAGCACACAGATAAGAAAACTAATTGACAAGACTAAAGATATAAGCTCTTCTCATGGAATGAAGTCAAGTAGGAATGTTTTGTACGTGTCTTAATTTGAGAATTATATTGTTATGAAACATTCATGTTCTAATAGCTTGGGAAAGTCTTACTTTAAAAAATCATTTGAACAGGTAATTTGTACCTGGATCTAATGCATGGCCAACGTGGACAACCGGCAGCAGAGCACAAAATTTGACAGTCAAAATGTCAGAAGTTGTTGTAGCCTAAGACCCTGAAAGACATGGCCAGGCATTAAGAGTCCAGGAGCCTGGGCAAGACCAAAATGTATGCACACAGTGGGATTTGTACCTGAAACGTGCCAAATGTAAATCTGTCACCAAAAGTAGGAACAGTGTTACTCATAGAATCTTCTCTAAATTATGAGATATTCAGTGTAAAATCTAATTCTAAATGTGCTTTGGGCATTTGGATGTACAGGAAGCCCCAGAAAAACTTGAGTTTGGGGGATTTTAAAAAACACTGCTTCATCCAAAAGGAATATATTTACCTGCTGTCTTTGGTAGTAGGCTCTAAACATTAAGTGATTTCTGGGGGCAAAATTCAAATATGAGACATTTTCTCTATTCAGTTTTTTTGTCGGTGAAAATTATGTTAGTGCTGGACTATATGAAAAAACGGTGTTAAGAACCTCAGGGATTAAACAACTGTGAGCAGTAAGGCAGAAACCTGCCCTGGAAATTAGTTTTAATGATGAAAAGCTTTGCCAGCCTGAGAATATCGAAAAGGCCGCCATCAACTCCACAGCCATTGGGAGAAGACAAGTGCTGCACCTCCCTTAGCTGAGAGGCTCCCAGTGAGCACAGCCTTGTGCAAACAGGAGTCTGAATAAAACAGGCTATGGGTTGAGAGCCAGTCAGCCTCAGCGGTCGTCACTGCAGGAGTGCCCTGCGACTCAGAGAGCAGTCCCAGAAGGTTCGAGAGAAAGGAGGCAGAGCGACCACCGTGAGAAACGATGCCAATCTCTCTCTATGATTTAATTCTGAGAGTCATTCAATCATCACATCAGTGTTGGAGTGCCTGCTATGTGTCAGGCACTGTTCTAAGAACCAGGAAAGAAAGCCATGAGCAGTAGACTTACTCCCTGCTTTCATGGAGGTCATATTGAGAAGGTTTATATTATGCTTGGACCAGTGGATGAAACGCCTTAAATACTAAATATCGAGAGAAAGGATAACTAAATCAACCCATTATGCAAACAACTGAAAAACCAATTTGCTGTTTCACTTAGAATTATATGTGAGCTAATAGTCATACATATGTTTACATTTCCCTCACACAACTCCCACCTCCAGAAGGCATCCTAAAACGTAGTAAGCTCCAAGCTGAGACTATATGTTGCCCCAGGTTACCTTCCCGTTGATGATCGCTTGGAATGTTCGTCTGGTAAAAGGACGATGGTAGCATTTTGTTTTCCTCCTGCAGTGGACATTAATGTCTTCATTTCCTCTGACAGAGCTTTTATCTCAGTTATCGGGAGTGAGACGTTCTGCAGGAGGACAGCTGAACTCCTCTGGCCCTTCCGCTTCTCAGTTACAACAATTGCAGATGCAGCTGCAGCTCGAACGGCAGCATGCCCAGGCGGCACGGCAACAACTGGAGACCGCACGCAACGCAACCCGGCGCACTAACACAAGCAGTGTCACCACTACAATCACGCAATCCACGGCAACAACCAACACAGCTAACACAGAAAGCAGTCAGCAAACGATCCAGAACTCCCAGTTTCTTTTAACAAGGTAGTTCATTCATTAATGTGACTTGGAGAAATATTTTGTTAACACTGCAGTCTGAGATGACCTTTGCTCTTTTGTCCTTATGTGTGTTCTTAAAGCCTCGACCTTTGCTCAAACCTTTAAAACTCACAGAAATCTAATCAAAATCTGTATTCAGTATTGCCTCAAAAATAAGAAAAATAATTGTTTGCTTTAAATAAACTGGGCTTCCCAGGTAGCACTAATGGTGATAGCCCAGCTAAAGAATCCATCTGCAATGCAGGAGACCCTGGTTTGATTCCTGGGTTGGGAAGATCCCCTGGAAAAGGAAATGACAACGCACTCCAGTATTCTTGCCTGAGGAATTCCATGGACGGAGGAGCCTGGCAGGCTTTATAGTCCATGTGGTCGCAAAGAGTCAGACACAACTGAGCAACTTTCACTTAGATCAACTATGAATGCTGATAACCTTGTTCTAACAGTATCTCATCATCTGATAGGAATTTCCTTTCCCACATTGCCCATAAAACGTAAACACAGTATCATTACGTATATGGGACGTATTAGGTATAGTTACTGTCATAATTAACATTGCTTTCTTTTTATAGCCAGTATCAGTCTGCTCTGCAATATCCCAAAGTACAAGGAGGATTTTATAGTGTGGTGGTTTTCTTCTGAGAATTTCTGAAGAAGTGAAATTTAAATGTTTGTGGTTAACATATACAAAAGTAACTTTTAAAAAATGGTTTAGCACAGTGTAAAAAATACTTAGAACACACAGTAAATGGCTCTGCTGGATGGAATAGAGTTCATATTTGTTCTTGAAAGCTACCATTAGCAACTGAATATGTTCCTCTGCTGAGACATCATGGGCATTTTATGTGACTTTTAAAAATAAAAGAATTTTAGAAAGAGCAGTGATGAGTACACACAGGGTCAGCAGATAATGAGCCTGGTTCTAATTTGGACTTTTAATGGAACAGATAGGAATATACTGTAAAAGGAAGAAAATTAGTGGAATATAGCAGTTATCTCCAAAAAGTAATGTGACAGATATTAGAAGAAAGCATTATTTCCATGTGTATTTCTTTTATCTCATGCTTTTAAACATCTCTTGTTAGTACAGTGGCACATGTGTATAGTTGTAAATAACATACTGTGGATGCAGAATAAAAAATACTTGCCAATTCCTGCAAATAGGACCCCTGTCAAGAGCCCCAGCTTTTACCAGTTTGGACCTTAGGCAAGTCACTTTACTTCTCCAGACTATAATTAAGTTCTTTCTTAATGTCCCTTGAGTTTTGCCTCATTTGAGTGAGAATTGTTTGGAGGATTAAATGGGAGCACTGGTATGTGTATGCTCTAGTTCAATGTCTGGCATATAACAAAGGCCCAATTAACAGTACTTATTATCATTTGTTATGGATCTAAGGAGGAAATTTCAAGTGAGAAGTTTACCTTTGGATTATTTCTGCAAAGTGAGTAACTATGCCTGGTTATTAGCAGAAAACGTTGCTTCAGCATAGAGCAGCCACCGAGCCACAGGTGGATCCATCTTTCTGCCACATAACTTACCAGTAGAGACGGACAGACTGCAGGCTTCCAGCTTGCCGGGCTGGGTTCCAGCCTCAGAAAGGAACCCTACCAATGTGTTATCTGATGCAGGTTCGCTGGCCTGTGGGTGGAATGAATGTCCTGTCCCACTGCCCTTCAGAAGAGACATCTTCCACCTCTGTTCCACTCTGGTTTTATTTTGTTTTTGGAGCTCCAGCCTCAGTGAGCTTGATCTGGGACTTTTATCTGTGCAGTTATTCTGCACCACCCCCACGCCAGCAACCAGGAACAATAGGGTGGCCTCTGAGTGCTCTCCTTAGATCCTGGTGGTAGCTTCTGAAACGCCCCCTTCTGTCATCTGATCCTGTGCATTGCATAGTACCTAGCAATTGATAGACCACTCTCTACATCTTTCATTGTGTCATTAAATTCTGACTCATAAGGTTTATCTAAAGCAGCATTTCCTCCAAAATATTCCCTGGGACTTTGTATAGTCTAAGAAATATAAATAGTTATTTATGTTCAAGTTTTTTTCCTGGGAAATAAGCTTGGGCAAAACTAAGTAACAAAAATAGTTTACTGTTGAGCATCTTCCAACTGTGAATACATAAATGTGCACACTGAGAATCTTCAAGCCCAGGAGAATGGCTGTGACATTTCCAAGTGGAAATCCTTGTCACTGGCCCACAGCTGTAATGTGATTCATGTGGGGCTCAAGCCTTGTCTTGGGCTGTTTGACTGGGGGCAATTCCTGTTCCCACTGTCTTGGAACTGATGGTGCAACAGTTTCTTTGGGATCCAATAATGGTGGACCTTTCAGAAACCAACTGTAAGTGCCTGTGTCAGATCCCAGTCTCTTGGCAATGGAGCCAGCTAGTTTTGCTCACCCCAAGCTGAAGCTTCTTACAAGCTTTGCAGTTACTTCCAGATCCCAGATGAAGATTGGCCCACTAGGAAATCTAGCCTTGGTGCTGTTTTTATTTCCCCCGCCCCTTCAGGAGTGAAATATATTCTCAGTTATTTCTTAAAAATCAAAACTGTAATATAAGAATTACGTGATTTCCAGAGGTTTGGGGGGCCTCAGCCTGCATGTGTCTGGTTTGCCTGTTTGCTATGTAAATAGTTGTCTCTGCATCTTTTCTCTTTATAATGGGTTTCACTTCAGTTTATTTTTCTTTTTAAGGCTTTTTCCAAAACTGAGAATGTGGAATGTACCTCATTTCTTAGCAGTTTCAAAGCTTTGATTTTGAATATGTAGCCTATTGCTTATTCTCCTCTTTCAGTATATACTCTCTTGTATCCTGAATTTGATTTTAATTATAAATGTCATCAGTCATTTCCTTTGGTGTGTGGATCTAATGTCGTTACTTTCCAGAGTCTTCTATGTTCTTGCAGTTCTGAAATTTAGATCTTTTGTTTTCTGAACCATTAATCTAATGGTTGAGTGGTTTCAATTTGACAGCTGTGAGATTTTTGAGCGTCACTTAACCTCTTCAGTTTCTTCTTCCCATAAATTGATAATAATGAAACCTAATTTGTAGGATTAAAAGAGAGTATCCATACAAAAAGCACTTAAAGCCCATAGTGAGTGTCTGTCACATCTCCTCCATTGCTACTGTGAGATGCCCCCGTGCCTTCCAGCCTAGGGGACTGTGGAGACCAGGTGCTGGGTGCAGGTGAGCGTGGGCCCTCGGGGTCACGCGCGCCTGCTGGACCTCCCTTCACTGTTACCATCTTCCTGTTTGATACTTTTCCTACCCCAGTGCTTCAATCAGGGGTTTCCCTTTCTTTCTTGGACACTAAAAAATGTAGATAAATAAAATTAGCGATGAAACTAACCAGGATATTGCGTAAGTCATTTAGCAGGTTGGTAATCCGAACATGCTAATATCTGTCCTGTCTCCATGTTGCTGAACCAGGTTTCCCAGCGTGACACAGGTCTCAGAAGCATGTGTGTCAGTTGAGCGTAGTGGGCCATTTTAAGTCTCAGGTCAGCCTTGTTACAGGCTCCTTGGTAGGAGAGCATAGGTGCACACATGCATGCTCATGCGTGTGTCTGTTTGTACATGTGTGTTTGCCCTCTCATGCTCCTGGCCATATCTTTATTTTGGAAGGATTAGGTAGAAATAATAGAGAAAGGCCAAGAGAACTAGGATTTATTTTCAGTTGACTAGTCGCTGTAGATTTTGTTTTTAGGACCAGTGTTGCTACTTTTCCTCTTTTTACTACCAACTGGTGAAATTCTGGTTAAGGAAATTACTACTTCCCCAAGCATCTAATCTGTTAGAAATTCTGTTTTCCTAGATTTTTCACCTCAGTTTTCTCTATAGGGAGTATGAGAAATCCCAATGTGTTTTTTCTCATTGAATCTAATTAAAGCATAGATTTGCACCTCAGGGTAACAGTATTGTTATCAGTGTGGGTAATTCACAGCCACATAATTAAGGAGGTAAATTAGAGCAAGGTGTTCCAATAATATGTCTTAGACTCTTCAGAGCTCGCATAACGTAGGACATTGTAGAAACTGACCGTGCCATTGTTCCTTGACTTTTTACCAATGAGATCTTTTCTTTTTAATTTACGCAGGTTGAATGATCCTAAAATGTCTGAAACAGAGCGCCAGTCCATGGAAAGTGAGCGTGCAGACCGCAGCCTCTTTGTCCAAGAGCTCCTTCTGTCCACTTTAGTGCGCGAAGAGAGCTCGTCCTCAGACGAGGATGAACGGGGGGAAATGGCAGATTTTGGTGCTATGGGCTGTGTAGATATTATGCCTTTAGATGTTGCTTTAGAAAACCTAAATTTAAAAGAGAGTAATAAAGGAAATGAGCCTCCACCACCTCCTCTTTGATGACATCCCAATTCGCAGACAATGTCCTCTGTGCTGTATTTGCCAATGAAAGTGGACAACAACTATCTTGGGTTTGTTTGGTGATTGTAATTTCAGGTCTGTCACTCTTGTTACATTGTGTACATTCAAAAAGGAAGAGAGAAAAATATATATGATAATCATTTCCACTTAACTAATTTTTACTTCTAGCAGGTAAATGTAGGTAGCAGTGCAGGGGTGATCTCTGCTTCCTGCACCCTGACATGCAGAAGGCTCTCGTAATACTCCACATTCAAACTGAAGAGGAAAATGGAAATCTCTAATGAAGCTGCTGTGTGTATTTATGAATATTAATGAATAAAAACTGCTTGGATGGTTTACCTTAACTACTGCATGAGGTTTTTTGCAGCGTGCATGAGTTTTAGTGACCTTGTTATTTAAGAAATTTAAATACAAGGAGTAAAACTTAAAACAAACATAAAAGCCCAAAGCTTTCCCAAACATTATTCAATGGTTACGAGGCAAAAGAGTTCCTTGACAAAGTAGCTTTTGAATAATGTCTGCCTGAATCACCTTTCTTTGTGTGCCTCCTACGCACAAGCCAGCTCTGCAGTGGAACCTGGGGTCGTAGCCGGTGTCGCTCCGCCCTGTGTGACTGTCCCGTCGCCCTGTCAGTCATCTTCCGTGTGGAGCTCAGCCTGTCTTAACTCATCCGTAGAAGATACACCAGTACAGCTGCTGTGGGAATCTGCTGCAGGCGTCTGTGTGTCCTGGAAACAAGTCTTGTTCTCTTTGTTTGAAAAGTTCTTTTTGTGGTTGTCGAAAATTTTTTTCAATTGTTAAATATGTTCTATTCAGGTGTAGATGAATTTCATTTATTCACTGTTCAACAAAGTTAACCTGGATTATGTTGTCTTTGTTTTTGAAAATCTCACCTTCTCAATCATATGTTGCGTTATTTATGTATTTGCTCCATAGTTTTGCTGAGACAGATCAGTATCAGGGGAGCTTTGAGGATTTGCCTTCCCAGACTTTGTCAATATATTACAACCAAATTCTTAATGCTAAGTTTAGCACCTTTTTATTTATTGGGTTTTTTTTTTCAAGCATAAAAAGTAAAGCCTTTTAATTGAATCATGCCACCTATATGCCTATATTATTAATCCTATGTGTAAAAAAAAAAAATGTACAGCGTTTTTGGGTTTGTTTTGGGGTTTGAAGGGGCCGGGATATTTTTTTATTTTCTGTTCCAGTTTTTGTGCATAGACTTTCACAATAGCTCCAAGGCAGGGACAGTGGGTTTGGGGGTCGGGGAGGGGGCAGTTTTTGGAATGTAAATTTAGGACTTTTAAAAAAGGTGCGCACAGCTTCTGATAAATTTATAACTAGACTTAACCTAATCATGTCTTGTTCCAGTGCTCTCTCTCCTTCGAGCCCTTCCCTCTGTCTCCCCTCTCTCCTCCCATCTGTGTTTCTCTGTTCCTTCAACAAGCATACAGACTCGAGCACCCTCCGGTGTTCTCCTGAGAACTGTGAAGTCCATGCTCATTCAGATGTAACCAAAAAAGATGTCACCCCACATTTCTTTAAAAAAAAAAAAAAAAAAAAAACTGTGGCTTCTCCTCCTCTGAAACTTCAGCCTCCAACAATTTCCAGACACCCTAGCTTTGTTTTCTTTAGTCTCTGCGATGGAAAATGTTTTAAAGGAAATTCTACATAGGCTTCTGGTTACACTAGAAGTCCAGTCCAGTAGGGGTTTTTTTTGTGTTTTTTTTTTTCCCAAATCGGTTGTTAAGACGTTTCCAAAACCAGTTTTCAAGCTGTGGTCTTTTCACACACATCTTCTGCACATACGTCACACATTTCAATAAAGCATTTTCAAGACTGTTGGCCACTTGGATTTCTTTGGTGTTGGTGAACTAGCCTAACCATTATTCAGAGATTATGTATCTCTAACCTAGTTTTTTGTTTCTGTTTTTTTGTTCTTTTCATGCTTGACTTTGGAGGTCCTGATTTTGTATGAATGCATTACTTTGGATGTGAGAAATAGAAATTGTCAATTATGTGCTTTTCCTTTTCTGCACAAATTCTGCAAAAATGTAAGATCCTTCCTTTTTTTAAACATGGTTTGAGGGAACAGCTGTAAGTCCAGTCAGGGCAGTTTAATTTAACTTAGATGATCAATTTGACACTTCAGAAGACCTAAAGGTTCATAAAATTCCATCTCATACAGAATACTGTATATTATTTTTTACCAGATATTTTACAAATACCTCACCTCATCCTGTATGTAATCAATAATAATGTATTAGGGTAGAAAGACACAGATTATCAATATAAAAAATATATTTAAGCCCTTCAAATTCTTGTGTCCTTTTCTTTAGTTTCTTAATTAACATCATATTATTGGAATTACTGAATCAAAATAATTGCAAAGACTGATGTAGAGGAGAGAAAATCCATATACCATTGTTTATCTTGGCTACGGCTTCAGGTTTCTAAGAACTAGATCCTGAGTTTTGGGAGGTTTTGGCTTGGTTGAGTGTTGAGTGAGTTGTCTAACATGTAAGTTGGTAAGTGTTCTGCAGTGCTTGTCTTTACTTCCTGTATGGAAATAATTTAAATCTTTCTGCTCAGGATATTCCGTAAGAAGTTTAACATCATGACTCATAGAATACCTTTCTTCCCCTACCCCCCCCCAAAAAAAAAACTAGTGAAGAGGAAGACCTGAAGGGGATGTTGAAACTATATTTTTTTCTATTTCTGCTATACTGCCTTTTAAGAATCCAGAAGTAATTCCTGTTAAATTGTAACTGGGGGTAGGGTTTCATGGGCTTCCCACTCCTGGATCTTTAGTCATGGAGAACAACAGAATTTTGGAATTTGGCTGAAATAGAATCTACCTCATGACGTCCTCAGGTTTTCATTCATTTAGTTTTCTGAAATACTGAAGCTCTCTTGAACAAATAGAAACGCCTGTGCTTTTATAACCATGGTCATAGGATACGAGTTCTATGATTGGTTTCAGTGAAATATTTGGATTTGTATTCAGATTGTATCGGTCTTTTGTTTATTTTCTTTTTAAACCACAGAGTTGAAGCCTAGGTTATATAGTAGATTCTTATTTCATTTATAATTAGACACACAATATAAGAGAAGGCCCCTTTCCCTATGAACGACCCACAAAGAAATGTAGTTTAGGAAAGCAGATTCCATTACTAGACCAACAGAAACAATACAAAAATCCATCCGTTCCATTATCCTCCCCCCAGTTTTATCCCTCTCAATACTTAAATTTTCAATGACATAGAGATTTTATAATAAGCCTCTTTCTGGTCTGTGGGCCATAGTTAAAAGTAAGCAGTTCACAGAGTTCTCTTGATGGCCCCTCATAGCAAGTGATCCACTTCACTTGTGTATTTTACTCCATGGGTTTTGAGCCTCACAGACTTCAAAATCTCAGCTCTTTTTAAGGCTATATAAGGAAAGGTGGTCAAGAAGAAAGATAGTGGGAGAAGGTGGTTGGCGAAAGGGGGGTCTTCTGAATGAAGTCCCAGCCACTGAAAGTGTCCGATAAAACAGGTAAGTGGACTGTAACTGGAGTCTCATATGGTTAGCACAGTAGTGGGTAAAAAACTATCCAAGTGTAACAGGAGTGGGTGCTAGAAGCTGTTTAACAAGTGTATCTGTTTTGTAGCATAAAGCCCCACATCAGGGTTTAATAAATATATGAGAGAGCTGCCATGTCTCCCTTATTTGTAGACACAGTTTTGGAGGTACAAGCAAAATTGATTTCACATGCAGTAAGTAAAATGCCAGGTATGAAACTTTCCCAGAATTATATGCTAAAGTTGGTGTTAATTCTGGCACAAGGGTCAGGCTTTTCCATGCTCTTATTTATTTTCAGGGGGCAGGGAATTAGGGAACATTTGCCATGTGGCTTGCAGGATCTTAGTTCCCCAACCAGGAATTGAACCTGGGCCCTGGCAGTGAAAGCAGTGAGGCCTAACCACTGAACCACCAGGGAACTCCCTCACTGCTCTTTTTTGAAGTTCCACTAGGCACTTAAAAACCCAAAATAGCTCTCTCCCTGAGGCATGGTTAACTGAAGCCCTGGGTCCAGGCTAAGCTGGAGAGAGGTTTAAGTTGGAACATAAGATGGAACAGCAGTTTGCAGACTTGCTGGTCATTTATAACAATGTTATGAGATTCTTTGGCTTTTAAATATGGCCTTAAATTCATCACAGTATCCCAAAGTGAAGTTCAGATGACTTTGTTTCTCAGAATAGTATAAAAATCTAATTCCTTGTGCCCATTGACCTCGGCCGTACCTAAGCAATGCTTTGTTTCTGATTAGTACTCTAATTTTCAACCCATCTCTGTCAAGTAACTTTTCTATAAATAAATACATGAGCTTGGGAAGTTCCTTCTTTAAGAAACCCTACAGCAAGCCTAGATAACTTGGTTAGCAGATTCAAATATGAGAGATGATTCATCTCAAGACAGGCTGGTCCAGAACATAACATCTTGGTTGCTATCAAGTGGGTGCCTTGGCTAGCCTCCTCAAATTACAAAGAACAATGCTCTCCTCAAGGTTTCAGGTCTCATAAAGTCCTTAGACCTTTACAGCATTAGTAAAAGAGATCATTCAAAAAAACAAACCCTTGAGTATGATTTTGTATCCCTGGTTAGCTGTTCTTGATATACAGATTGTGCACAAAAGTTGAATGTGTATGTCTGACCTGAAGCCCTGTGGGCCAGGTGTCCTAGAGTTGGCTTTCCTCAGGCCTAGACTGATGAGTTCTAGTCTGAAGAATTCACTGACCCCTTACGAAACACCAGGAACCTAGTACTTTTGCTTTGCAGACAGTGGCTGTGGCCTGCTCCGTGTGCATAAACAACCGTCACCCCTGTCTTCTCATTCACACATACTTAGCTCTCAGTGGGTCCAGAGCCTTGGTCTAAGCCTAAGGATAATTTACAACTTGTAGTTTTTACAGACGTTCCCTCTGTAAGTGGATTCTTCAGGAATGATCCTACAAGAGTCTTCCTCTATTGGGAGTGTTTTCAAAAGTCACCAAGCCTGTTGCATTTGGTAGAAAAGGTGACCAGTCTGATCTGGTGAGTGAGCTACTCTTGGAAATCTTGTCAGACTGGAGTGAGTGTGTTTAGAATCCTGCTTTAGACATGAAATATTAGTCTGCATTTGAAAGCAAAAGTATTAGTCGCTTCAACCCTGTCTGACTCTCAGAGACACTGTGAACTGTATGTAGCTCACTAGACTCCTCTGTCCTTGGAATTCCCCAGGCAAGAATCCTGGAGTGGGTTGTCATTCCCTTCTCCAGGGGATCTTCCCACCCAGGGATTGAACCTGGGTCTCCTGCATTGCAGGCAGATTCTTTACTGTCTGAGTCACCAGGGAAACCTTTTGATAGCAAAGCTGCACAAAAACAGTTGGGACATCCTCTTCTGTAAGCTTGGATGAAGTCCCAGCTCCCTCCTTTTAGATTTTCTGACTGTAGATAGGAGATTTAAACACTTGAGATAGAAGCAGAATATTCTTAAGGTAAGATTTTGCAGTACTCCTAAATCAGCAAGTGTGCCAGACCAACTAGGAAGCAGGCTTCAGCCACGCTTTCTTCGAGTTGAAGATTTCATAGATGTTTTACACCCTAGTCACATAAGCTGTTCTAGCCAAACACGACTATTTTGCGACCATATGGATTGTAGTTCTTTTACCACTAATGCCACCTGGGAAGCCCCAACAGGACACTAGTTTCACCAGTGAAAAAACATTTTGGGATATACAGCATGCTAATAAAGGTTTGCTGCTTCACAAAAAAGCTTGAGTGAACCCAAATGAATGGCAGCGACCATGTTCACTGACAATTCTGAATTAAAGTTTTTAAGTAAATTACGTTGTAACAGGCTCCCAGACTAATTTACACTGAATCCTTATATGGATTATCTATAACATCATCACTTGGTCACCCAGCTTATCTGTGTTCTGATTTGAATACATTTTGGGGTACATATATATAAACAAACTTTGTGTTATACACAGCACTTTTTATTTCATTCATGGTGGAGCTTCAGTGACTGTGTTGCTTCCATCTTCGAAGTAATGCTCAACAGACATGTGGTACCAGTCTTAACTGTTCCATAGGGAACTTTTGTAGTTTAAAATGCCCCGATGGATCTCTCATTCTTGGCCCTCTCTACTTCCTCTCCTACCTCCTCTGTCTTCCATCTGTGTGTGTGTTTTGTTAGTGTTTCTCGTGACACCTGAGGTTTTAGCTCCATTTGCCTGCAGAATTCTCAAGGACCCATCCAAATTCCCTTAAGACCCATTGCTGATGGCACCTGGGATGACCATGAAGACTGCTGAGCCAGAGAGGGAAAGGTGGTGCCTCTGCTCAGTGCAGACAAGGACCTTGGAATAGTTACCTGCTCACAGCCTCACAGGACAAGTGAGACTAAAGAGACGGAACTGGGGAGGAGACCCCAGAACTTTATCTGCACAGCACGAGTCCACCGCCAGAGAGAAGGTTCCAAGCTTGCTCCCCATCAATTTTTCCCCCGGTTTTTGTTGCTGAGCAGGAGCTTTCTCTAGTTGCAGCAAGTGGGAGCTACTTTCCTTGCAGTGTACAGGCTTGTCATTGCAGTGGCTCCTTTTGTTGCAGAGCATGGACTCTAGATGCATGGGCTTCAGTAGTCACAGCACCCAGGCTTAGTAGTCATGGTACACAAGCTTAGTGGCTTTGCAGCATTTAGGGGCTTCCCAGACCAAGCGTCGAACCCAGGTCCCATCTGATTAAACCATAACCCACTGCATAGATTTCTCGGTGTTTGTCCAGTGGCCATGGTGCCAGACATTCTTTTCACCCTGCCCAATCTCAAATGGACTTCCAGGCACCCAAGGATTGGCTAAGATTTGTTAAAAGTTGCAACAAAGATTTCTTTTCACAACTTACTATGCTGTTATAAGGTAGACATTGTTATAGAGCATTTCACCTAGAATTTAGGGCAGTTTTGATAAAGTATTTGGAAAATGGTCAGCTTTTAGAGGGTTTCCCTTGTGGCTCAGTTGGTAAAGAATCCTCCTGCAATACAGGAGACCTGGGTTTGATCCCTCAGTTGGGAAGATCTGCTGGAGAAGGGAAAGGCTACCCACTCTGGTATTCTGGCCTGGAGAATTCCATGGACTTTATAAGTCCATGGGGTCACAAAGAGTTGGACACTTTTCACTTTCAGCTTTTAGATGTTTATAAATTCTTTAACTGCCATAACAGATGGTAGTTAAGAAAAAGAATGGAATAAGATTGGTGGAAAGGAGAAGTGTTGAAAAGATTGCAATGAGCGATAAAAATGTATATGAATGTTCAGGAGATTAGGGCTCAGGACTCTCCTGGTGGTACCGTGCACAAGAATCCATCTGCCAATGCAGGGATCATGGGTTTGATCCCCGCTCTGGGAAGATCCCACATGCCTTGGAGCAACCAAAGCCCACAAGCCACAACTACTAAAGCCACATGCTGAAGCCTGTGCACCTCAACAAGAGAAGCCATGCAATGAGAAACCTGTGCATTGCAATGAAGAGTAGCCTCTACTCACGACAACTCGAGAAAGCCCATGCACAGCAACAAACACCCAGCACAGCCAAAAATAAATAATTTTTTAAAAGAGACGAAATTAGGGTTCAGTTCATCATTTTCCCTCTCCCACATCAAAAGTACCCAAGTCAGGGAATTCCCTGGTGGTCCAGTGGTTAAGACAGCGCTTTCATTGCGGGGGTCCAGGTTCCATCCCTGGTCAGGGAACTAAGATCCTACAGGTTGCATGGTACGGCCAAAGGGAAAAAACTACCAAATCATGACTGGACTAAAAGACAAGTCCCGGGCAATCATTGGTCGAGAGTCTGAAATTTGGGGGGATTCCTTGGATTAATGATGTCACTCACCTCAAGGGTGTGGGGAGATGATGGTATTCCTTAATCAAAGGCTAGAACTTGAAATTCACCACATGGATTAAAAGATGCATGCTTTCAAATCAAGAGCAGTGGATGGAGCTTGAAAGGGAGTTGAGTTAAAAGTGAAGTTTAAACCCGGAGAACGGACTTGTAGAATTATTAAAGTTCAGAGTTGGAAAGGTCCAATTGCCCTCTGAATGCAGGAGTTCCCATGGAAACACACCTTAAAAATGACAGGGAGAAGATAAAGTGCAGTGGGTACAAGCACGGATGTGGGTTTCAGTTCTAGATCCACCACTTACTAGCTGTGTGATCTTGGTTGAGATAATTAACCGTAATTAAACCGTGCCAGTTTCCTCACTATTAAATGAAACTAATAATAATATTAAATAATGTGCTCAGTCAGTGCCTGGCACAAAATAATCATTCAATAAATGTAGGTGATCAGTCAGGTAACAGAGAACAATGTGAAGATTCCCCTGAGCACATACCCCAGACAGAGGAAAACACGAGCTTCTGCAAAGGCAGCACATTGATTAACGCTTGTAAGAGATTCTAGCAACCATCTCCACTGAAGCTCAGTGACCTAGTAAAAGCCACAAAAACTCAAGAATCTTTAACTGAAGAGTTTGCAATCAGAGGACAGAGGTATCCCTCTCGGTCAGGTGACCACAGGTCTAAAGAATAAGATTAACCAAGACCCTCCTAAGCACCCTGCTACCTGTCCACTGACTCAGCGTGTTGAGCCCTCCTAAGTGCTGGGCACTGTTCAGGCACTTGAGTTTATAGAGGACAAAGCAGAGTTGTCCCCAGCGTACCGAATAGCACGGTCTGCTTACTTTTTTTTTGGTCACACACGGTGTATGTGAGATCTTATTTCCCAGACCAGGGATCTAACCCATGCCCCCTTCAGTAGAAGCTCAGAATCTTAACCACTGGTCCACCAGGGAGGTCCCCAGTCTGCTTTCTCTTCAGTTGCTTAGGGCAAAATCGGCTGGAATCACTTTCTTCTCTTTGTTTCCTTGTATTTCGCATCCATTTATTTATTTTTTCAAGTGCCTACCATGGCACTCCAGGTGCCATGAGGCCGCCATAACAAAATACCACAAACTGGGCAGCTTAAAGTAACAGAAACATATAGCCTCACACTTCTTCCTGAAACCAGGGGTCGCAAAGCCGGTGTCAGCCACCACACTCCCTCTGGAGGTGCTCTGGCCCCTTCCTTGCCTCTTCCAGCTCTGGTGGTTCCAGGCATTCCTTGGCTTGTGGCCGCATTGCTCCAGTCTCTGCCTCTGTCTTCACATCGCCTTCACCCTGTGTGTCTCCACAGCCATTTCATCTGTAAATCCTGCTGACTCTAATTCCACAGCTTGCCCAGGAACTGACCCTTCCTCACCATCTCCACAGCTGCCTGGGCCCAGGTTACATCTCCCGCGAGGCCATTGCCGTGGTCTCCCCACCAGCATCCCCATCTCCTCAGGATCAGTCCTCGGCGCAGCGGCTGGGCCACCTTGTTAGAACCAGGGGAGACACGGTCCCTTTGCCCCTCAAATCCCCCCAAGGCGCCCTTCTCTCTCAGAATGAAGGCAGCGTTCTTGCCATGGCCCCAGGGCCCTGCAGGGCATGGTTAGCCTCACTCTTCTGTGCTCATCCTCGCTGCTCTCTTTCCTCCCTGGCCTCAGACTTGCAGGCCACCTTGATGTCCTCAGGGGACTTTGCCTTCTTAGTTCCTTCTCTTGGAGGGTCTGCCTTCCCTCACTTCCTCCTCTTCGTCTGTGAGACTTTTCCTGATCCTTCAGTTAAAAACAGCAATTCCTGCACCCCAGACTCCCCCAGTCCCTGCCCGGCTTCATTGTTTCCCCAACACTCCTGTCACCATCTGGCTCCGCCTCATACGCACACATATACACACACACACATATACACATACACATATGCACACATGCACACACCTAAACACACATATATTAGCTTAGTACAAAAGTGATCACAGTTTTGGACCATGAGTTTTAAATTCTTTATAACTAGGCTCAAATACATCTTCATTGATCAAAACAGGAACCATTAAAATCAACACATTTTTGCCAATGAGAAATAAGTTTGCTTATTCCTATAGTGTAAAAATCTATGCTTTGGTATTCAACAAACTCTTGGAAAGCATTTTCTGCCTCCTACTAGTTATGGAAGCATTTTCCCTGCCAAAAGTTTTCCAAATGCTTGAAGAAGCGATAGTCGGTTGGCAAGAGGTCAGGTGAATACGGCAGACGAGGCAAAACTTTGTAGTCCAATTCATTCATCTTTTGAGGCCTTGGTTGTGTCACATGCAGTTGGGCATTGTCCTAGAGAGAATTGGGCAGACCACCAAACAGTGACCATGACATTTTTTTGGTGAAAGTTTGGCTTTGGGAAGTGCTTTGAAACTTCTCGCTCCATCCACTAAGCTGGTCGTCACCAATTGTAAAAATCCACTTTTCATCGCATGTGACAATCAAACCAAGAAACGATACGTTGTTGTTGGGTAGAATAAGCAAAGATAACACTTCAAAACAACAATTTTTTAAATTTGCTGTCAGCTCAGGAGGCACCCACTTATCAAGCTTTTTCATCTTTCCAATTTGCTTCAAATGCCAAACAACCACAGAATGGTCAACACTGAGTTCTTTGGCAACTTCTGTAGTTGTAGGAGGATCAGCTTCAACAATAGCTCTCGATTGGTCACTGTCAACTTCCGATGGGTGGCCGCTGCACTCCTCATCTTCAAGGCTCTCATCTCCTTTGCAAAACTTCTGAACCACCACTGCACTGGACGTTTGTTAGCAGTTCCTGGGCCAAATGCATTGTTGATGTTGTAAGGTGTCTCCACTGCTTTACAACTCATTTTGAACTCAAATAATAAAATCATTTGAATTAGATTTTTGTCTAACATCATTTCCCTGGTCTAAAATAAATATTAAAAAACAGCAAGTAATGTCATTAGTGAAAAAAACATAAAGCAAGAAATGCACATTGAAATGATGTATAACATAACCACATTTATTTAAGAATATATTCCAATATCAAACAGAAAAATTCAACAATGCAAGGCCGCAATTACTTTTGCTCCAACATAATATATACATGAGTTTAGGTAAACTCCGAGAGTTGGTGATGGACAGGGAGGCCTGGCGTGCTGCAATTCATGGGGTCACAGAGTCAGACATGACTGAGCGACAGAACTGAACTGAACTGAACTGAATATATACATACATGTGTGTATATACATACATATACACACAGATACATTCATACACACATACACACAGAAAGAGACACACTCACATACATAAACATATACCCATATACATACACATGTATATACACACATATATACACACACACACATACCCCTGTGCACATACATAAATATATATACATGCACACACGAGTCCCAGCTTTCTGTCAATATTACTTGTCACTAAATCCCTGCATGTACAATGATGCTCGGCACATAGTAGTTGCTCCATAAATGTTTATGGGATGAAAGGATGACAATTGGGGGCCAATGCTATTAAGAGTGATTTTTATTATTTTAAAGGTTCGCACCAATATAAAATACTCAGTTATTGTGAATAAGAGTTTGGCAGTTTCTCAAAAGATTAAACATAGTTACCATTGTTGTTGTTTAGTCACTCAGTTGTGTCTGATTCTTTTGCAACCCCATGGACTGTAGCCCACCAAGCTACTCTGTCCATGGATTTCCCAGGCAAGAATAGTGGAGTGGGCTGCCATTTCCTTCTCCATATGACCCATCAATTCCACTCCTAGGTATATACTCAAGAAAATTAAAAACATTTGTTCACACAAAAACGTATACATGAGTGTTCAGAGCAGCATTACTCATAATAACAAGAAAGTAGAAGCAACCCAAATGTCCTTTAAGTGATGAGTGGATAAATAAAACAGGATATATCTGTGCGGTAGAATATCATTTGACTGTAAAGAAGAATGATGTTCTGACACACGCAACAACTTGGATGGGCCTTGAAAACTTTAAGGTAAATGAAAGACGCTAGACACAAAAGGGCCATATGTTGTACAATCCCATTTAGATGAAATGACCAGACTAGACAAATCCACAGAGACAGAAAGTGGATTAGTGGTCACCAGGGGCCAGGGAGACAGGAGAATGGAGAGTGACAGCTGATGAGTGCAGTTTCTTTTTGTTTTCTTTTGTTATTAATGTTTGTTTATTTGGCTGCATCGGGTCTCACTTGTGGCATGTGGGCTGTCTGATCTTTGTGGTGGCATACGAAGGCTTGGTTGTAGCATGCAGGCTCTAGTTTCCTGACCAGGGACCAAACCTGGGCCCTCTGCATTGCAAGCAGAGTCCTAGCCACTGGACCATCAGGGAAGTCCTCAGAGTTTTTGAAGTGAAGAGAATGTTCAGAATTAGGTAGTGGTGACAGTTGCACAATTCTGTGAATATAGTAAAGCACTTAAATGTATACTTTAAGATGGTAAATTGTATGTGAACGTTCTCTAAATATATATATGTATATACCTGTGTTAAATATTCTTTTATCCCTATATTACAGATGATGAAACTAAGTGCCCAGCAGAAGCTCTGCCCTGGTGCCCCTCAACTATACTCCAACTTGTGTCTTACAGGATCATCCTGCAGTAACTTAGGTCAACAGGAGGTGAGTTGCCTAGAGAGTTGCTGCCCTAAGGCCCTTTCTAACCTGTTATTTTTATTTAGTCCCTAAGTCATGTCCAATTCTTTGCGACCCCCAGCCTTCTCTGTGCATGGGATCTTCCAGGCAGAGTACTGGAGTGTGTCACTATTTTCTTCTCCAGGAGATCTTCCTGACCCAGCAATCAAACCTTGCATCTACTCCTGGCAGGCCAGTTCTTTACCCCTGAGCTACCTGGGCCTCTCTACCATTCAGGAGCCTGCTGTGAGGCCATTTCTCATCCACGCCCTGGTTCCCACCTGTCTCTTTGGCTTTCAGAAGGATGCGTCTGCAGCCCCTGAGTCAGTTCATGAAACTGCTTGGCTCAAGTTGAGTCTGGGCTTCTTCACAGCAGAGCAGCCCACCGCCCCTGCCATCTGTCACTCAAACCATCAGCTCGGGGTTGTCCTGTGGGGACGCCAGTTGCTGACACCACGCTGATTTTGCTTTTTCTGTCCGTGTGTGTAATGTTTGATCTAAATCCACATGGGCTCAGTACCTCCTTGCAGCCCGTGGAAGTGTGGCCAGCCAGCCTGGCAGCTGAAGCGGTGATTCTTATTGCCCTGTCAGCTACCATACTGCTGCCTGGGGAATGCTTGACAGTGAAAAGCAGGGATGAAACAAATTTCCCCAGGCTCCACCGCTGCGGGAGCCGAGAAACTGACTGGGTGGTCTGACTCGAATTAGACAAAGGAAAATTCATCTGGCATGCTAGCTAATGAGACAGGTATGCATGCTAAGTCTCTTAAGTCGTATCCAGCTCTTTGAGACCCCATGGACAGTAGCCCGCCAGGTTCCTCTGTCCATGGGATTCCCCAGGCAAGAGTACTAGAGTGGGTTGCCATGCCCTCCTCCACGGGTTCTTCCCGACCCAGGGATCGAACCTGGGTCTCCCACATTGCAGGCAGATTCTTTACCGTGTGAGGCACCGGTGCTATTGCCTTTCAAATTGTCCCTGATGTTTCCAGAGGCTGGAGGTCATCACCATGAGGAACACTAAGGTCATGACACATCACCTAGGCCTTCTTCATTTGCCAGCCTGACCTTTCAGCTGCCTCTTCCATCCTCGAGATGGACAAGCTTGCTCCATTCCTGTGAAGCTGAGGCAGCAGATCTTGCAAAGTTTCTGCTTGTCCATGGTGGAAGGGATCAATTCCGCAGCCAAGGAAGGGATGGAGGTGGTGGCAGGGCTGCAGGGCCATTGTGAGTGGACTCCATTATGACGAAGAGGCAAGGAGGGCTGGGAAGTGCCCTGTCGGGCAATGAATTCACATCTTTCCTCTGGGCCTGATTCTCTTGCTCTGTGAGATCCGGGGACGAATAGCTTCCTCACAGAGACCAGCTGTGTCAATGAGCAGGCATCAACTCTGTGAAGTCACCTGGCATTTTCACAGCAAGAAGCACCAACAATGGGTCTAGTGAGGAGAGGTCTGTGGCAAATGCATGCTTCCATGACCCCACCCATGGAGAAGTCTGTCCTTCCGGCTCTAAGAGCAGACAGGCACTGTCTGGTGAGAGATTTTTTTTATATGTTTATTTGTTTATGTTTGGCTGCGCTAGGTCTTTGCTGCCTGTGTGGGTCTTCTCCAGTGCTGGCGAGCAGGGACTACTCCCTAGTGGCGGTGCACAGGCTTCTCATCGCAGCGACTTCTCTTATCGCAGAGCACGGTCCCTAGGGCTCTGCAGTTGTGGTGCATGGGCTCAGTTGCTCATCACCTGTGGGATCTTCTCCGGCCAGGGATCGAACCCATGTCCCCTGCACTGGCAGACAGATTCTTAACCACTGGACCGCCAGGGAAGCCCTGGTGAGAGATTTCTAAACAGTCTCAGAATCAGCTCTGAGCCAAGTTTTGCATCATTTGAGCAACTCTTATCCTTTTACTCAACTCTGTGGTCCAGTCAAGCCAGAAAGAACCAAGCAGAGTGACTTCCCTAATGGGCCAGTGGTAAAGAATCTGTCTGCCAATATAGGGCACGGGTTTGATCCCTGCTCCAGGAAGATCCCACATGCCAAGGTGCAACTAAGCCCCTGAGCCGCAGCTACTGAAGTCACACTCCTAGAGCTCCATGCTCCACAACAAGAGAAGCCACTGCAGTGAGAAGCCTGGGCACCACAACAGAGTAGCCCCCACTCGCCACAACTAGAGAACGCCTGCACGCAGCAGCAAAGGCCCTGCACAAGCAAAAATAAGTATAAATAAATAAATAAATTTTAAAAAGAACCAAGCAGAACATTTTTCAAGGAGCCTTGAAAAGGGGGTGGCCTCATATTGAATATGGATTCTGCAGAGGCGTCTCCCTATTTAGAGAGAAAAGAACTAAGCTTGCCAGCACCATGCATGCGTGCTAAGTTGCGTCAGTTGTGTCTGACTTTTTGCAGCCCTGTGAACTGTAGCCCGCCAGGCCCCTCCATCCATGGGATTCTCCAGGTAAGAATACCGTCATGAGTTGCCCTGCCCTCTTTCAGGTGATCTTCCCCACCCAGGGATCGAGCCTGAGTTTCTTACACCTCCTGCCCTGGTAGGTGGATTCTTTACCACTAGTGGCAGCTAATGTTTATTGCGCCTGAGTTTGTGCTCAGTTGCTTCAGTCATGTTCAACTCTTTGAAACCCCGTGGACTGTAGCCTGCCCGGCTCCTCTGTCCATGGAATTATCCAGGTAAAAATACTGAAGTAGGATGCCATTTCCTTCTCCTTTAAACCAGGAATTTAGATGTATAATTTCATCATCTCATTTAATTCACTAGCATTACCCCATTTTACAAAGAACCTAACCCTGAGACCCAGAAGGGTTACATAACCTGCCCCAGGTCACACTGGCCAGTGGGATGGGGTATGTTCCAGCAGCGTGAGGTTGGAGGTTCTTCAGGCAGAGACAGAATCTGGAGAGCCAACCTCCATTCAAGAAATAAGGATGAAGTTCAGGATGTGGCCACCTGGGGGCAGTGTATAAACACCTAATGGAAAAGCCACCCACTGCCCAACCCTCTTGAAGACCTCCAAGGGGTCCCTTTGTACACTTACTTTACAAATTTCCAGAGCAATAGTGGGAATCTTTCCTCCTAAGGGCTCGGTCAACAATGGGCCAGGAAGGACTATAAAGCAATAGAGAATAAGTGGCAGCATTTACCACCTGAACCCCGGGGGGTTGCAATAATCCCTGCAAGCACCAAGGCTGATGTGGCAGCCAGCAATGGATTAGAGCAGAAGGGAGCTATGGAGATGGTGATAGAAACTTTGGCATGGCCACGGACAAAACAGTTGGTTAGCCAGCAAGAGCAGTACTCAAACTGAGAAATCCAGGATGACGATGATGAAGTCACATGCATGCTCAGTCGTGTGCAAATCTTTGTGACCCCATGGACTGTAGCCCACCAGGCTCCTCTGTCCATGGGATTTCCCAGGCAAGAATACTGGAGTGGGTTGCCATTTCCTCCTCCAGGGGGTGTTCCTGACCCAAGAATCAAACCTTCATCTCCCGCGTCTCCTGCACTGCGGTTGTATTCTTTACGGCTGAGCCACCAGAGAATCCCTGATAAAGGCACGCCCCCTTGCCTATTTCTACACAGAGCCAGTTTTCGAACCCAGAATCCATCGACTAATGAAGAGGCTGGAGGGAACCCTGGCGGTCCAGCAGTTAGAACTTGGCATTTTCATTGCCATAGGGTTCAGTCCCTAGTCAGGGAACTAAGATCTTGCAAGCACTGCAGTATGGCCAAAAAATAAAAATTAAAATATAAAAAAAGAGACTGGAACTCGAGGCAGATGGCCCTGGTGATGAATGGCAACTGAATATGGTAATGATTCCTTTTGGCCTTCTCCCAACTGGGACCTATGGCTATTAACCTGGGTAATTAAGCATTGGGAAATACCTAAAAATTGGAGAAAATTTGCCCACAGATTCCCAGTTGACTTTGATAGCCTGAGATCCATGGCCCCTAAAGGACAGGAGCCTGTAGGGCAAGGGAGTAAATGGGAGTCAATGGAGTTCTAGCCAATGTCCACTTTGGAGCAGGTCCACTGAGGTTGATAGAACCCCACAGGCATTTTCCCCTTGTCCCTGCTGTGTGTTGGAAATACACTTGGTAGTGTATTAACTCTTGGCTTAATCCCAAGAGTTCTTTTAATTATAGTGATCTGAATGAGATATAATGGCCTCTCAATGTGGTTTTAATTTACTTTTCCAAATCGACTAATGACATGCAGCATCTCTCACATGCTTAATAGACACTCATATATCTTCTCTGGTGAAATGTTTATTTTGCCCATCCATATCTTGATTGGTTTGTTTGTCTTCTTACTGAGTTCAGTTTCCGATATATTCTGGAAACAAGTCCTTACCACATATAATTTGTGTAAATAAATTCTTCCAGTCTGTGGTTTATCTGTTCATTCTCTTAATAGCTTCTTTCACAGCGTGAAGGTTTTTATTTTGATGACATTCCATTTTTATTGACTTTGAATTCACAAAATATAAAATTAACCATTTTCATTATTTCCACAGTTGCTGCACCATTTTACAATTGCAGCAACAATGCACAGTGTTCTAATTTCTCCACATTCTCACTGAAACTTGTTATTTTCCATTTTAAAAAAAGTATCCATTCTAATTAATGTGAAGTGCTATCTCATACTGGGTTTGGTTTACATTTCCCTTATGACTAGTAATACTGAGCATCTTTTCACGTGCTTACTGGCTAACTGTATATCTTATTGGAGAGACATCAAGGTAAGCCCTTTGCCCATTTTTAAACTTGGTATATGATTATGAATATTTATATGAAATATTTTCTCTTATTCTGTGGGTTGTCTTTTCATCCTCTTGAGAGTGTCCTTTGATGTACAGAAGTTTTTAATGTTGTCTCTGTAATCCATTTGGCTTAACTTTAAAATATAAGGCATGAAGTTCATTTTTTTTGCATATGGATATAGAATTATTCCAGTATCATTTGTTGGAAATATTATCCTTCCTCCACTAAACCAATGTCAAAAATCCAATCTCCGTTTTTCTCTCTATCCTGTTTCACTGATCTGTGTATCTCAGTGTCACCAGTAGCGCACTGTCTGGGCTATTTAGGGCTTCCCGTGTGGCTCAGCTGGTAGAGAATCCGCCTGCCATGCAGGAGACCTGGCTTCAGTCCCTGGGTTGGGAAGATCCCCTGGAGAAGGGAAAGGCTACCCATTCCAGTATTCTGGCCTGGAGAATTCAATGGACTGTATAGTCCATGGGGTTGGAAAGAGTCAGACGCGACT
The DNA here is from genome assembly GCF_014754425.2 of Oryx dammah. Classification (NCBI taxonomy): domain Eukaryota; kingdom Metazoa; phylum Chordata; class Mammalia; order Artiodactyla; family Bovidae; genus Oryx; species Oryx dammah. The sequence continues at coordinate 49,053,608 of NW_024070209.1, read as the reverse complement.
GAGCAACTCTTACTTTTCATTTTCACTGGGTTATTTTAGCTTTTTTTTTTTGTCTTCACCACAGAGCATGTGGGATCTTACTTCTCATGTGGGATCTTACTTCGCTGACCAGGGATCAAATGCATGCACACCCCCTGCATTGGAATCACAGAGTCTTAACCAGTGAAGCACCAGGGAAGTCCCTATTTTAAGCTTTAAAATGGGTATTGTAACTCTGTCCATTTCATTTTTGTTTTTCAACATTGTGCTATTTTTTGCCTTTATTTATTAACTTTAGAATATCATGTCTAGGTCTATAAAAATTTTTCGGGGATTTTTTGTTGAGTTGAGTTTTAATGAATTTGCTGTTGTTGTTGTTGTTGTTGTTGTTGTTCAGTCGCCCAGTTGGGTTCAACTTTTTGCGACTACCCTGGACTGCAGCATGCCAGGTCTCTCTCTCCCTTCAGTTCAGTTCAGTTCAGTTGCTCAGTCGTGTCTGACTCTTTGCAACCCCAAGAATCGCAGCACGCCAGGCCTCCTTGTCCATCACCATCTCCCGGAGTTCACTCAGACTCACATCCATCGAGTCAGTGATGCCATCCAACCATCTCATCCTCTGTCGTCCCCTTCTCCTCCTGCCCCCAATCCCTCCCAGCATCAGAGTCTTTTCCAATGAGTCAACTCTTTGCATGAGGTGGCCAAAGTATTGGAGTTTCAGCCTCAGCATCATTCCTTCCAAAGAACACCCAGGACTGATCTCCTTTAGAATGGACTGGTTGGGTCTCCTTGCAATCCAAGGGACTCTCAAGAGTCTTCTCCAACACCACAGTTCAAAAGCATCAATTCTTCGGTGCTCAGCTTTCTTCACAGTCCAACTCTCACATCCATACTTGTCCACTGGAAAAACTATAGCCTTGACTAGACAGAACTTTGTTGGCAAAGTAATATCTCTGCTTTTGAATATGCCATCTAGGTTGGTCATAACTTTCCATCCAAGGAGTAAGCATCTTTTAATTTAATGGCTGCAATCACCATCTGCGGTGATTTTGGAGCCCCAAAAAATAAAGCCTGACACTGTTTCCACTGTTTCCCTATCTATTTCCCAGGAGGTGATGGGACCAGATGCCATAATCTTAGTTTTCTGAATGTTGAGCTTTAAGCCAACTTTTTCACTCCCTTCTTTCACTTTCATCAAGAAGCTTTTTAGTTCCTCTTCACCTTCTGCCATAAGGGTGGTGTCATCTGCATATCTGAGGTTATTGATATTTCTCCCAGCAATCTTGATTCCAGCTTGTGCTTCTTCCAGCCCAGCATTTCTCATAATGTACTCTGCATAGAAGTTAAATAAGCAAGGTGACAGTATACAGCCTTGACGTACTCCTTTTCCTATTTGGAACCAGTCCATTGTTCCATGTCCAGTTCTAACTGTTGCTTCCTGGCCTGCATACAGGTTTCTCAAGAGGCAGGTCAGGTGGTCTGGTATTCCCATCACTTTCAGAATTTTCCACAGTTTATTGTGATCCACACAGTCAAAGGCTTTGGCATAGTCAATAAAGCAGAAATAGATGTTTTTCTGGAACTCTTGCTTTTTTGATGATCCAGCGGATGTTGGCAATTTGATTTCTGGTTCCTCTGCCTTTTCTAAAACCAGCTTGAACATCTGGAAGTTCACGGTTCAAACCACTAGACCATTCAAGTATGACCTAAATCAAATCCATTATGATTATACAGTGAAAGTGAGAAATAGACTTAAGGGATTAGATCTGATAGAATGCCTGATGAACTATGGACGGAGGTTTGTGACATTGTACAGGAGACAGGGATCAAGACCATCCCCATGGAAAAGAAATGAAAAAAAGCAAAATGGCTGTCTGAGGAGGCCTTACAGATAGCTGTGAAAAGAAGAGAAGCAAAAAACAAAGGAGAAAAGATATAAGCATCTGAATGCAGAGTTCCAAAGAATAACAAGGAGAGATAAGGAAGCCCTCCTCAGTGATCAATGCAAAGAAATAGAGGAAAACAACAGAATGGGAAAGACTAGACATCTCTTCAAAAAAATTAGAGATACCAAGGGAATATTTCATGCAAAGATGGGCTCGATAAAGGACAGAAATGGTATGGACCTAACAGAAGCAGAAGATATTAAGAAGAGGTGGCAAGAATACACAGAAGAACTGTACAAAAAAGACCTTCATGACCCAGATAATCACGATGGTGTGATCACTCACCTAGAGCCAGACATCCTGGAATATGAAGTCAAGTGGGCCTTAGAAAGCATCACTACAGACAAAGCTAGTGGAGGTGATGGAATTCCAGTGGAGCTATTTCAAATCCTGAAAGATGATGCTGTGAAAGTGCTGCACTCAATATGCCAGCAAATTTGGAAAACTCAGCAGTGGCCACAGGACTGGAAAAGGTCAATTTTCATTCCAATCCCCAAGAAAGGCAATGCCAAAGAATGCTCAACCTACTGCACAATTGCACTCATCTCACACGCTAGTAAAGTAATGGTCTCTCCCTTACCATCTCCCAAAGTTTGCCCAAGTTCATGTCCATTGTATCGGTAATACCATCTAGCCATCTTATCCTCTGACACCCTGTTCTTCTGCCTTCCATCTTTCCCAGCATCAGAGACTTTTCCAATGAGTCAGCTGTTTGCATCAGGTGACCAAAATACTGAAGCTTTAGCTTCAGCATCAGTCCTTCCATCAAGTGTTCAGGGTTGATTTCAGGATTGACTGGTTTGATCTCCTTGCTGTCCAAGGGACTCTGAGGAGTCTTCTCCAGCATCACAGTTAGAAGGCATCAATTCTTAGGCACTCTGCCTTTTTTATGGTCCATACGTGACCCTACGTGACCACTGGGAAGACCATAGCCTTGACTATATGGACCTTTGTCAGCAGAGTAATGAATGTCTCTGCTTTTCAACACACTGTCTAGGTTTGTCATAGCTTTCATGGCAAGAAGAAATCATCTTCTGATTCCAGGCTGCAGTCACCATCCACAGTGATTTTAGAGGCCAAGAAGAGGAAATCTGTCACCACTTCCTTCCACCTTTTCTCCTTCTATGTGCCATGAAGTACGGGACAGGATGCCATGACATTAGTTTTTATAATGTTTAGTTTTAAGCTGGCTCTTTCACTCTCCTCCTTCACCCTCATCAAGAGGCTCTTTTGTTCCTCTTCACTTTCTGCCATTAGAGTGGTATCATCTGCATATCTGAGATTGTTGATGTTTCTCTCACCTATCTTGATTCCAGCTTGCAACTCATCCAGCCTGGCATTTCTCATGATGTACTCAGTGTATAGATTAAACAAACAGCAGACAGCCCTGTCATACTCCTTTCTCAATCTTAAAACCAATCAGTTGTTCCACAGAGGGTTCTAACTCCTGCTTCTTGACCCACATACAAGTTTCTCAGCAGACGGGTAGACGGTCTGGTATTCCCATCTCTTTAAAAGCTTTCCACGGTTTATTATGATCTGCACAGTCAAAGACTTAAAGAATTTAGGGAGAATTATTATCTGCCAACTCATGAACATGGTATGCCCTTCTATTTAGATCTTCTTTGATGGCTTTCATTAGTGTTATAATTTTCAGCATACCAATCCTGTACATATATTAGATTATGCCTAAGTATTTTATATTTTTAATATTTAAAATGGTATTGATTTTTAAAAATATTTATTTATTTGTGTTTGGTTTTAGCTGTGGCATGCAGAATCTTTTTTACATCATGCAGGACATGGGGATCTTAGTTCCCTGACCAAGGACCTACATCTCCTGCACTGAAAGTCAGATTCTTAACCTCTGGACCACCAGAGAAGTCCTGGTATTGATCTTTTTTAAAATTTGAGTTTCCACTTGCACATTAGTAACAAATAAAAATATAGTTTCGTGTGTGTGTGTTGTCCTTGTATCCTGTGACTTTGCTAAACTCACTTATTAGTTCAAGGAGTTTCTTCTGTGGAAACCCTTAGATTTTCTATGTAGACAATCACATCATCTGACCATGGAAAGCTTTATTTCTTTTTTTCCAGTCGATGCCTTTTATGTCTTCGTAAAGCTATTTCCATTCATAACATCTCTAACACCAAATTTGTGCATTTTTCCATATCAACAACCAGCTCTCACACCAGCTGGGTGTCCTACAATTCAATTCAGTCCTGACACTATCTGCTTTAAGTTAGCACAGACCTCACAGGGTAAGGACTTAGTCCCACAAGACTGTCCTCCTTGCCCCACCCCAGCCACAGATGTCGGTCATAAGTCCCAGCATTGTTACCTGTACTTCTGACAAACCAGCTATAAATCATGGGTTTCCATGGCCCCCTTATCAGGTTCACGTTTTGCTAGAATGGCTCACAGAACTCAGGAAAATACTGCACTTATTATTATGAATTTATTATAAAGGATACAACCCAGGAACAGCCAAGTGGAAGAGATGCACAGGGCGAGAGGTGGTGGAAGGTCTCAGAGCTTCCATACCTTCCCCAAGTGCACCACCCTCCCAGCACCTCCATATTTTCATCAACCTGGAAAGCCGCGATTTTGTGGTTTTACGGAGTTTTCTCTCTTTTTGCACTGTGCTGGCTCTTCCTTGTGGTGCACAGGGTGTTCATTGCACTGCATGGGCTTTCTCTGATTGTGGCACACGTGAGCATCTCTTGTTGCAGAGCATGGGCTCGAGAGAACACAAGCTCAGTAGCTGTGGTGCACAGGCTCTCTAGTTGTTGTGTGTGGCTTTAGTTGCCCCACGATGGTGCAGGAGAAGACTCTTGGGAGTCCCTTGGACAGCAAGGAGATCACAAGGAAATCAACCCTGAATTTTCACTGGAAGGATTGATGCTGAATCTCCAATACTTTGGCCACTTGATATGAAGAGCTAACTCACTGGAAAAGACCCTGATGCTGGGAAAGATTGGGGGCAAGAGGAGAAGGGGGCAACAGAGGATGAGATGGTTCGATGGCATCACTGACTCGATGGACATGAGTTTGAGCAAACTCCAGGAGATAGTGAAGGACAGGGAAGCCTGGTGTTCTCCAGTTCATGGGGTTGCAAAGAGTCAAACATGACTTAACAACTGAACAATGAATGTGTGGGATCTTAGCTTCCTGACCAGGAAATGAACCTGTGTACCCTAGAACCTGCATTGAAAGGTGGATTCTTAATCACTGGACCACCAGTGAAGTCCAGCTGAGGTTTTGTTATGTTCATTTCAGTTCAGTCACTCAGTCGTGTCCGACTCTTTGCAACCCCATGAATCACAGCACACCAGGCCTCCCTGTCCATCACCAACTCCCAGAGTTCACTCAGACTCACATCCATCGAGTCAGTGATGCCATCCAGCCATCTCATCCTCTGTCATCCCCTTCTCCTCCTGCCCCCAATCCCTCCCAGCATCAGAGTCTTTTCCAATGAGTCAGCTCTTCATTGGAGCACAGGAAATGAACCTGTGTCCCCTAGAACCTCCATTGAAAGGTGGATTCTTAATCACTGGACCACCAGTGAAGTCCAGCTGAGGTTTTGTTTTGTAGGCATGAATAACTGAATCACTGACTATCATGATTAGCTCAGTCTCCAGCCTCTTCTTCTTCCCCAGAGACTGGGAGGATAGGGCTGAAGTCCCAATCCTCTAATCATGCCTCTGTCTTCCTGTGACCAACAGCCACCCTGAAGCCATCTAGGGGCTGCCAAGAGTTGCCTTGAAAGAAAAAAAGGTTGCTGTCTCTGCTACCAGAAAATTCCCTGGAATCTGGGAACTCTGTGTCAGGAACCAAAGACCAAATACATATTTTTTATTGGTTACACAGCAACTCTGACTTCCACCTTGCAGGCACCCCCTGGCTCTCTCACTTGCCTGTTCTAGGGGAAGCCAGATGCCATATTGTGAGCTGCCCTGTGGAGAGGACTCCAATGCAAAGAATTACAGTAAACCTCTAGCCAAGAGCCAACGGAGACCTGAGACCTGCAGGACAACAGCCTGGAAACAACTTCTTGAGAGAGTTTGAAGCAGCTGGTTCAACCATAGCCAAGTAGTGAATGAATCCTTGAGCTCATCTCCATCTTAACAGCAGCAGAGCGGGGCTGAGAGAGGATAACGACAGAGTCAGGCTCTCAAGAGGGAACCATGGGCTTCACTGTAAGGAGGAGTGGTCTCCACACCAAGCAAGAAAGGAGGACTGGGAGTTGGTTGGGACTTGGGCCTCAACCATGCCCCATAGTGAGGGGTCAGCATACTAAAGACCTGGCGCGATGCTGTTCGAGGACCAGGAGGTTGCAGTCAAGCTTTGGGGTCAAGACAGTCCTACCGTGGCCCCAGAGGGACAGGGAGGGGAACTCAGTGACCCTGGGAAGTCAGGTGGAGGAGGACGGCCTGTCCACAGGCCCTGAAGGTCTGCAGCGTGGTGCTCATGGGCAAAGGGTAAAGGTGGTGAAAGCTGCGCAGGACCTGTGGGGCCTGAGTGATGGGCTGTGTCCTGAGCCAATAGTTTGGAGTCCTAACCAAAACTGGCACCAGTTCTGACACCTGGGCCTGGGGAGATGGGGCCCCAAGTGGGTTGGGAGAGACAGAAGCAGGGGCTGAGGTGGGAGCCTTTGGACCCCATGACTCACCTGCTTTCACTGACAGCTGAGCTGAATTTCAAATTTTTATTTAATAAGTATTTATTTAGAATATACTGTGGGGATGTCCCTGGTGGGCCAGTGGTTAAGACTCCTTGTTCCCAATTCAGGAGGCCCCGGTTCAATCCCTGGTCAGGGAACTAGATCCCACATGCCACAACTAAGAGTTCACAGGCTTCAACCAAAGATTCCCCCACTCCACATCAAGACAGAAGATCCTGTGTGCCACAGCTAAGACCCTACACAGCCAAATAAAAATATGGTTTAAAAAAATCCCTTTATAAGATGTAGTGTATATCAGTCAGAACTTTATACCCATTAACTCATTTAATCTTCACCACAATCCTCTGCCGAAGGAATGGTTATTGGTTCTGCTTCACAGGTGAGAATTCTAAAGCACAGAAAGATGATATATTTTGCCCAAATTCACCCAGGTGAGGAATTCAAATACTACAGCCTCCAGAGTCCTTGCTCTTGATCACCTGGAGAGAAAATAATGACCTTCCAAACTGGAAGTATCTCTTGTTCTGCCAGAGGTTGCAAGTAATAAAAGAGCCATAAAAATATTAGAACAATGCAGAGTATAAACAGAAAAGGAAAATCAGCCCAGGTTTGGACATAGTTATGTGGGCATGAAGTCTACAGCTAGTTTTAAATGCTCTGTATCATAAGCAGGTCTTTGGAAATGAAATTAGCCAATCAGAAACAAGATAGCCCAGCTCAGGATGTCATGAGACTGGGAAATCAGGGAAGGAAAGCACTTGGATGGGGAGGAAGAAGGGTTGGGAGTGGTCCAGAGTAGCTCCTGGGGTCCCTAGAATGGAAAGCAGTGAGGGGCATGGTCCAGGGGGGTCTGAGGAGACCCCCGGTCCCAGGGATGGGAAGCTTTGGTACTTAGGAATATTCCAGGCCAGCTGCTGGGCAAGAGTAGAGCTACCCTTGGCAGTGGATTTGAGCTGGCAGGATGCAGACAGCATCTAGCCCAGGAGAACTCTTCTCCATGCTCCCAGACTGCTGATGGGTCTGGGGCTGGCAAGAGAGGGCAAACTCTATTGGATTCCCTCATCCAATTCTCTTAATGAGCCCCATAGGAGCTCCAGCTGTCAATCATACTGGCTCCCAGCCCAATCTTTATCTTATGGAAGAGGCTGATGAGCAGAGATGCTGGGCATAGCTGCAGCAGGTCTAGCCAGGAGGGGGTTGACTAAAGATCTCACCGAGAGGATGAACATCCTAGGACAGTTAGGGCCCCTGAACAATCAGACTATTTTCTTTCCTTCGAATTTTCAAGAAGGCCTTGGAACTTCCCTGGTGGCCCAGTGGTTAAAACTCTGTGCTTCCAACGGAAGAGGCAGTGGGTCTGATCCTTGGTTGGGGAACTAAGATCCCATGCCCCATATGGTGAGGCCAAAAAATTTAAAAAAAAAAAAAAATTTTTTTTTAAATGTCCAAGAAAGCATAGACTGCTTTCCTCTTCAGTATTCCTGCTGAGTGTCGGGTTACTGGGGGAGAGAGTAAAGCTTGGGGGCCTAATTCAGATCAGGTGCTGCTCTTACAGAATGAGCAAAGAGAATCTGGGAAGAGGAGCGAAGCCATCAGCAGAGAGGCTGGAGGAAACACAGAGCATAGTTTTGCTGAGTTAGGAACCTAAGCCCACAGAAGCCTAAGCAGGCCTTAGCTGAGTTCTGTGGATCAGGGTCCATCACAGACTCCAGTCAGAATGTGAGTCAGGTTATGGTCTCATCTAAAGGCTTGTCTATAGAGAGTCTGTTCCAAGCTAACCCACGTGGCTATTGATAGGATTCAGTTCCTCAGGGTTGGCTGGACTGAGTTCATCTCTGGCTGTTGACTGACAGTCACCCCCAGTTCCACATCAAGTGTGTCTCTCCTTAGATCAATTCAAGCAAGATGGAAGTCACATTCTTTTTTAGCCTAAGCTGGGAAGAGACATCCCATTGCATTTACCCACTTCTTTGTTAGAATCAGGGCTTTCCTAGTGGCTCAGAGAGTAAAGAATCTTCCTGCAATTCAAGAGCCTCGGGTTCAATCCCTAGGTTGGATAGATCACCTGGAGAAGGGAACGGCAACCCACTCTAGTATTCTTGCCTGTACAATTCCACGGACAGAGGACCCCAGCAGGCTATAGTCTATGGGGTGGCAAAGAGTCAGACATGACTGAGCGACTAACACTTATTAGAATCAAGGGACTGTGTCTAGCCCATGTTCCATGGGAAGTTATTACCCAAAGATATAAATGCAGGAGGGGGATCGTTGGGAGCCATTTCGGAAGCTGCCTACCAAGCAAGCAGTCTTAAAATTCTCTTCTGAGGATTTGTAAACACCACACTTGCCACCTCCTCCCCCTTGCAGCCTTCAGAGATGTTGGTGGACCTCAGCTGTCTTCTATTCTCATGCCACATCTTCTTCCTGACTGAACTCAACAGTCTCATTACCACTGCAGACTCTGGGGTTCACTCCATTAGAAGTACTCAGAGGTACCAAGGTGGCTCAATGACAAGACATGATTTGTAAAAAAAAAAAAAAAAAACAAAGAATAATAGAGTGAATAGTCATGTATTCATCACCTAGTTTAAGAAATGAAACAATATGAATTCAGGGCTTCCCTGATGACTTAGTGGTAAAGAATCCACTGCCAATGCAGGGATCGTTTCCTGGTCCAGTAGGATCCCACATGCCATGGATTAACTAAGCCTGTGTGTGTGTGTTAGTTGCTCAGTTGGGTCTGACTCTTTGTGACCCCATGGACAATAGTCCACCAGGCTTCTCTGTCCATGGACTTCTCCAGGCAAGAACACTGGAGTCGGTTGCCATTCCCTTCTCCAGGGAATCTTCCCATGCAGGGATCAGACCTGGGTTTCCTACATTGCAGGCAGGTTCTTTACTGACTGAGACACCAGGGAACCCCAACTAATTCCATTTGCCACAACTGTTGAGCCAGTGCTCCGGAGCCCAGGAACTGCAACTGCTAAAACCTGCTTTGCAACGAGAGAAACCACCGCAGTGAGAAGCCTGCGTACTGCAGTGAAGAGTAGCCTCCCGTCCCCACCTCGCTCACTTTCCACAACTAAATAAAAGCCCACACAGCAACCAAGACCCAGCACAGCCAAAAATAAGTAAATAAATATATTTTAAAAAATATTAATTCAGTTGAAGCTCCTGGGTCCCCCTCCCCCATTTATATTCCTATCCTTTCTATTGTATTTATTTATTTGCTGTGCCAGGTCTTAGCTGAGGCAGGTAAGATCTTCAATTTTCATTGTAGCATGCAGGATCTTTTCTTTTAGTTGTGGCATGTGGGATCTAGTTTCCTGACCAGGGATCAAACCCAAGCCCCCTGTATTGGGAGCTCCAAGTCTTAGCCACTGGACCACCAGGCAGTCCCTTCAACCTACCTCTTAGAAGCAGCTGCTGTTCTGTTTGGTGTTGTGTTAGTATTATGTGTTTCTTCATACTCCTACTTATTTATGCATTCCTGAGTCATACTTGCTGTTGTTCTTCATGCTTTAGTCTTTATGCAAATGTAATCATATTATGTGTATTTTTCTGCAAGTCACTTTTTTTGCTCACATTATATTTGTGAGATTTATCCATATTAATACATGCAGCTCTAGTTTGTTCATCTCCATGGCTTCCTAGTATTCCATTGTATACATATACCATAATGTATGCTTTTAAATGAATGTTGTTTCCAATGAGTTCTCTTATAAACAAAGCATGGTGGATGTTCTTATACTTGTCTATTAGGACATCTGTGGAAGAGTTTCTCTAGAGTAGATATACCAAGAGTAGAATGTGAGATATGTGCAACTGAATTTTTCTAGATAATAACTAGCTCTCTGAAGTGGCTCTCCCAATTTATGCTCTAACCGCTAACGTGTAAGAGTTTAACTTGCTCATGTCCTCAACACATGAAATATCAGGTAATGAAGTGTTTGCCACCCTGATAGGTGTGAAATTGGAATCTAATTCTGCTGCCAGCACTCAGTTCAGTTCAGTCGCTCAGTCGTGTCCGACTCTTTGTGACCCCATGAATCGCAGCACGCCGGGCCTTCCTGTCCATCACCAACTCCTGGAGTTCACTCAGATTCATGTCCATCGAGTCAGTGATGCCATCCAGCCATCTCATCCTCTGTCGTCCCCTTCTCCTCCTGCCCCCAATCCCTGCCAGCACTGTAGTGGACTAGAAATTCTTAGATGACCTAAAACAAATACAAAAATCATGTTTGTACTGTTTTTCTGGGTTTGCAAGAAGCAGAGAGAAATCTTCAAGGGGAAAATTCCTGAAAAGCAGAGTTGCCTGGACAGTAAATGCTGACAGTCCTGCAGTCGGGAGATCAGACAATCAACAAAAGGGCTGGGTGGGGAGCTGGGCCTGAAACTCTGATGGGAGGGTACAAAGGGGGCTGAAGGGGACCCAGGAGACTGGTTGTCTGACCCCCTAGCACAAAGAAATGCAATTCTACTTGGAGGAAATCTTCCCTAGTGTAAACCCTTGGGATATCCTCCAGATCAAGATAAGTCAAATACGAGCTCACAATCTCTTATCACTACAGAAATACAAAAATGAGAGAGCAACAGGAGACCGTCAATTACATGGCAGTTTTTGAGGCAAATTAAGTAGAATGTTTGGGAATTTAAAATATAATTGGGGAAGGGATAAATTAGGAGTTTAGGATTAACACATATACACTACTATATATAAAATAAATAACCAACAAGGACCTGCTAGAGAGCACAGGGAACTCAATACTCTGTGATAACCTACATGGGAAAACAATCTGAAAAAGAATAGATATACAGTTCCCCAACCAGGGATTGAACTGGGACCACGGAAAAGAAAGTGCTGTGTCTTAACCACTGGACAACCAGGGAATTTTCCTTCTGGATATTTTAAAGCAAATTCCATTGTTCTATCTTAGGCCAGTGGAAGCCCCGAAAGATTGTCTCCTATGCCCTTTTAAAACGGCTCCATTAGTCTTTGACAGTTTCTATGCTTTCTGACAGAAGATGTCCCCACTTATGGTAGACTTAAAAATGGCCATAAATTCCTTTCATTTCTGTATGCACGCCCTTTTGTTTATTTATTTATTTTTGACTGCCCTGAGTCTTCATTGCTGCATGTGGGCTTTCTCAATGCAGTAGGGGACAATAGACATAAAAAAAAAAAACGTACGTTTTTGTGACGAGAAACATTTATGAATGAGTTTTACATGGACTGGTAATTTGAGGTGTTCTGTTCCTTTGTGCACTGTCTGTGCTGAACTGACACGTTCAGCAGTGGCTCTTAGTCCATTTGGGCTACTACAATCAACTATCAGGGGTTTCCCTGGTGGCTCAGTGGTAAAGAACCTATCTGCCAAGCAGGAGATGTGGGTTCGATCCCTGGGTCGGGATGATCCCCTGGAGAAGGAAATGGCAACCCATTCCAGTCTTCTTGCCTGGAGAATCCCATAGAGAGAGGAGCCTGTCAAGCTACAGTCCATGGGGTTGCAAAGTTGGACACAACTTAGTGACTAAACAATAACAACGATTGACTATCATAGATCAAGTGGCTTACAAACAGCAGAAATTTACTTCTGACAGTTCTGAAGGTCAGGAATTCCGAGATCAAGACACTAGCATATTCAACGAGACCTGCTTCCTGGTTCATAGAGCCATCTTTTCATGGAAGTGAAGGGGCAGGGGAAGGATCTCTTTTATAAAAGCAGTAATCATTCATGAGGGCCCTGCCTTTGTGACCTAATCACCTCCCAAAGGCCCTACAGTCAAATGCCATTACATTGGGCATTAGGATTTAATGCATGAATTCTTAGGGAACACATTTAGTCTAGCTGACTCCAAAATTTAAAGACACTTGCCTACAAACATGTCGATGATGCTGTGAAAGTGCTGCACTCAATATACCAGCGAATTTGGAAAACTCAGCAGTGGCCACAGGGCTGGAAAAGGTCAGTTTTCATTCCAATCCCAAAGAAAGGCAATGCCAAAGAATGCTCAAACTACTGCATAATTGCACTCATCTCACACACTAGCAAAGTAATGCTCAAAATTCTCTAAGCCAGGCTTCAACAGTATGTGAACTGTGAACTTCCAGATATTCAAGCTGGATTTAGAAAAGGCAGAGGAACCAGAAATCAAATTGCCAACATCCATTTGATCATCGAAAAAGCAGGAGAGTTCCAGAAAAACATCTACTTCTGCTTTATTGACTATGCCAAAGCCTTTGACTGTGTGGATCACAATAAACTGTGGAAAATTCTGAAGGAAATGGGAATACCAGACCACCTTACCCGCCTCCTGAGAAATCTGTATGCAGGTCAGGAAGAAACAGTTAGAACTGGACATGGAACAATAGACTGGTTCCAAATTGGGAAAGGAGTACGTCAAGGCTGTATATTGTCACCCTACTTATTTAACTTATATGCAGAGTACATCATGAGAAACGCTGGGCTAGATGAAGTATAAGCTGGAATCAAGATTCCTGGGGGAAATATCAATAACCTCAAATCTGCAGATGACAGCACCCTTCTGGCAGAAAACAAAGAAGAACTAAAAAGCCTCTTGATGAAAGTGAAAGAGGAGAGTGAAAAAGTTGGCTTGAAACTCAACATTCAGAAAACTAAGATCATGACATCTGGTCCCATCACTTCATGGCAAATAGATGGGGGCAAAATGGAAACAGTGACAGATTTTATTTTTCTGGGCTCCAAAATCACTGCAGATGGTGACTTCAGCCATGAAATTAAAAGACGCTTACTCCTTGGAAGAAAAGTTATGACCAACCTAGACAGCATATTAAAAAGCAGAGACATTACGTTGCCAACAAAGGTCCATCTAGTCAAAGCTATGGCTTTTCCAGTAGTCATGTATGGATGTAAGAGTTGGACTATAAAGAATGCTGAACACTGAAGAATTGATGCTTTTGAACTGTGGTGTTGGAGAAGACTCTTGAGTCCCTTGGACAGCAAAGAGATTCAACCAGTCCATCCTAAAGGAAATCAGTCCTGAATATTCATTGGAAGGACTGAGACTGAAACTGAAACTCCATTCCTTTAGCTACCTGATGCAAAGAACTGACTCATTAGAAAAGACCCTGAAGCTGGGAAAGATTGAAGGTAGGAGGAGAAGGGGACGACAGAGGATGAGATAGTTGGATGGCATCACAGACTCGATGGACATGAGTTTGGGTAAACTCTGGAAGTTGGTGATGGACAGGGAGGCCTGACGTGCTGCAGTCCATGGGGTCCCAAAGAGTCGGACACGACTAAGCAACTGAAGTGACTGACTGACCTGCAAACAACAGCTATTTGACAAGTAAAGGGGCTAATTACTGTACATGGCTACTAGAACCTTCAAAGAGGTCTTCCCTGGTGGTTCAGTGGTAAAGAATCCACCTGCCAATGCAAGAGACATGGGTTTGATCCCTGATCCAAGACGATCTCATATGCAAAAGAGCAACTGACCCCATTTGCCACAGCTATTGAGCCTGTGCGCTAGAGCCTGGAAGTTGCAAATACTGAAGCCCTCGAGCCCTAGAGCCTGTGCTTTGCAACAAGAGTCATTGCAATGAGAAGCCTGCCCACGGCAATGAAGAGTAGCCTCCACTCTCTGCAACCAGGGAAAAGCCCACACAGCAATGAAGACCCAGTACAGCCAAAGATAAAGAATTAATAAATAAAATTTTTAAAAAAGAGAGAGATTAGTAGTTACCTTGGGCTGGGGTGTATGGCGGGGGTGGTTATAGCTAAAGAGTATTGGATTTCTTCCTGAGATGATGAAAAACTTTCTAAAATTGACTGTGATGATAGTTGCATACACTTGTCAATATACTGACAATCACTGAACTTGCAATGGGTGTAGTGCATGGTATGTGAATCATATCTCAATAAAACTTTAAAATTTTGTGCAAAGGAAAGAAACCAGTTAATTTCAAAAAAAGGTTAGCTAAGCTTACCTTTGTTTTTTTCAAGAATGTTTGGGGCTTTCCCTGGTGGTCCAGTGGCTAAGACTCCGAGATCCCAAGGCCTGGGTTTTATCCCTGGTCAGAGAACTAGATCCCGCATGCCACAGCGAAGAGCCTGAATGCCACAACTAAGAGATTCCACAGGCCTCAATGAAGATCCCGAGTGCTGCAACTAAAACCCAGAGCAGCCAAAGAAATAGATATATACATAAGTAAATACTTTTTAAAAAAGAATGTTTGGCTATAAAGTAATTATTACTTTTCAGTGGGGAAAAAACATATACACATATTATACCTCATTAACATCTAGTATAGTAGAAATTCGTAGTAAAACTTCAGATCTTTTTGTGTTGTGTGCTGAGTCACTACGGTCATGTCTAACTCTTTGTGACCCAGTGAATGGTAGCCCGCCAGGCTCCTCTGTTCATGGGATTCTCCAGGCAAGAATACTGGAGTGGGTTGCTATTCCCCCCACAGGGGATTTTCCCAATGCAGGATCGAACTTGAGTCTCTTATGTCTCATGCATTGGCAGGCGGGTTCTCTACCACTAGTGCCATCTGGGAAGATCTGTTTGGATAATGTTAAATACTCAGGTAGGAAACTTTTTTTTTTTAATGGCAGCTAAAACTTCTCTTACCTACACTAGTGATTTGCACTGGAGTTAATATTCTTTGTGACTGGGGAAACCACAAAAAAAGATTGTGCTAATAAGTTAAGCAAAATGCACACTCCCAGGGCGGGGGAAAATAGCATTCTCTACTCAAAAGAGCACTGTCAATTATTGTTGGGCAATTATATGTACATTTTACAAGCAAGCCAATGTACTATGAGCTGTAGGTATAATTTTTATGCAAGGTCCCCTGGGATCTAAAAATAATTGTAAGAGCTCCTTTGGAATAAAAAGACTGGAAAAGATTGCTTTGTAGTAAAAATTTATGCTTTCACTTTTTCTTTACAAAAATATCACCAAAGACATTTGCATATTCATATTTCCATATTTTTCTTACCCAAAAGACAGCATTCTGTGCACCAATCTGTACCTTCTTTTCTCATTGAACAATATATCCTGGGATCACTGCATAGAGGTAGATAGGTATCTTAGCAGCTTGGACTCCCACAACAAAAGCACTTCCCTGGTAGTCCGTTGGCTAAGACTCTACTCTCCCACTGCAGGGGGCCTGAGTTTGATCCCTGGTCAGGGAACTAGATCCCACATGCCACAACTAAGAGTTCATTTGTGGCAACTAAAGATTCTGCATGCTGCAAAGAAGATTGAAGATCCTGTGTGCTGCAGCTAAGACCCAATGCAGCCAAATAAATAAATATTTCTAAAATACTATAGACTGGGCAGTTTATACAACAGAAATTAAGTTTCTCACAGTTGTAAAGGCTGGGAGTTCAAGGTTAAGACACTAGCATGGTGAGTTTCTGGTAAGAGCTTTCTTCCTGGCTAACAGAAGGCTGCCTGATCACTGTGTCCTCACATGGCAAGCAGATAAGCCCTTTAGTACCTCTTCTCATAAGGCACTAATCCCATAATGAGGGCCACACCCTCATGACCTCATTTAAACCTAATTACCAAAAGGCTCCAAATATTAATATTATCACACTGGGGGTAGGGCTTCAACATAGGAATTTTGAGGGAAGGAACACAATTTAGATCATAGCAGTGGAGATTGTTCTCACTGCTTTTTGCAACTGTATAGTACTCCATTTTCATAGAGGCAATATTCAACCAGTTGTTACTGATAGATATTTGTATTGCTGCAATAAACTCCATGTTTGTATGTCATTTCATAGTTTTACCTGGGACTCTCCAGGTGGCACTAGTGGTAAAGAACCCACCTGCAGGAGACATAAAAGACACAGGTTCGATCCCTGTATCAGAAAGATCCCCTAGAGGAGGGCACAGCAACTGATTCCAGTATTCTTGCCTGAGAATCCCATGGACAGAGAAGCCTGTCTAGCTATAATCCATAGGATCGCAAAGAGCTGGATACAACTGAAGTGACTTAGCAAGCATGCGCTCTGTGATAGATTCCTAGGATTGCTAAATCTAAGAACAAATGCATATTTAATTTTGCTAGATATTGCCAAGTTGCCACCCATTAAGATTATATCACTTTGCATTTCGTGAGTAATGGGGGAGCCTCACTTCCTATATCTCACCATCAAAGTATGCTGTCAACTTCTGGATTTTACCAATCTAATAGGGGAGAAATATTATCTCAGGGTAATTTTAACAAGCACTTCCCTTATTAACAAGCATTTCCTTCAATCTTATGAAATAGGCTGAGCATCTTTGCCATTTGCGTTTCTTTTTCTACTATGTTTGTATATTTTTCTTATTTTAAAAATCAGGAACACTTCATATATTATTAGAAGTATTAGCCTTCTGTGATGCAAGCTATAATACCTTTTCCCCATTTGTCAATTTGTCTTTTGAAAATGTATGGTTCTCGCTCTGTGTGTCTCTTTATTTCGCTAATCTATCTCCCACAAAGCATGTTATGTCTTTTCAGTGAAAGTTATCAATTTTTTTCTTCTTCTTCTTCCAATTGGTGAAATTATGAATGTTTACCCCACTCCCAGGCTATAAAGAAATGCTCTCAGATTTTCTTCTAGTATTTATGTGTTTTCATTTTTCATACTTAGATCTCTTATTCATTTACCATTTATTCCAGCTTATCAAAAGAATGAATCTCATGTTACTTTTTTCCATATGGTCTCAATACCATTTGTTAAAAGTTTTTTCCCCACTGATTTGAAATACAACCTTTTCTTGTATGCCAAGTTTCCTTTTGCACCTAGGTCTATTTCTGGATTTCTATTCAGTTCTAGTTGTCTACCTGTTCATGTGTCACTTCTATGCTGTTTTAATTATAACATTTAGTTATAACATTTTAATGTCTTTGAGGGCTCGACTCTACTTTTCTCTTAAGGAATTTTACTAGCAATTTTTGCTTGTTCTTTCCTTTTGGAAGAATAAACTTTGTATAATAAATTTCTTCAACCCTACAAAATAAACAATCAAAACCCAACGATAATTTCCACTGAGATCATGACTAGTAAGTACATCACTTACTTGACAGAGAATTGACAACTTTACAAACTGAATCTTCCAATCCAGAAGTGAGATGGATCTATTTGTTCCAGTCCACTTTTGTGTCTTTCATCGATTTTACTCATAGAGGTTTGGCACATGTCTTTTAGATCTACAGTACATACTTTATTTTATTTTTGCTATTTTAAATGTATCTTCTCTTTCATTATATCTTCTGATTGCTTAGCATATACATGAAGGCTACTGATTTCTACATGTTAATTTTATATCATGATACTTTACTAAATTTTTTAATTGTTTGTGATAGTTTTTCCTTCAATCCTTTTGGGTGTCCCAACTAAACAATTGTCTACAAAGAGAGATAGGGCTTTTGTTTGTTTGTTGCTGCAAAACATTGTTTCCATTTGGTCTAAGGCTTAAGAGAAGATTCCAGGGTGGTTAAAGAGCTGCTAGTGGCTATAGATACAGGATCAGGCTGAAGCTCTGACATCAGGTGGGGAGCAGAGAGACTCCTCAAAGGCTGCTGGGCTCTGGTGACTCCTGGTCCTTCTGGAAGGTAAGACTTTTCAAGAGATACTCTCCCAACCCAGACTAGGGCTGGACAGCCTGCAGAAATTAGTCAAGTAGTGGTCCAACTTCTTGATGATGAGTTTCACTTGTTCATCCAGGAAATGGTTCTCCAGGAGGTCACAGAGATGGGGTGGGGGAGGTATAGACCAAGCCCAAGGCATGCAAATCCCCACAAGCCTAGTTCAAGTTCTTCTCCAGGGCCATAGAGTCTTCCATGGTGTCCAGGGTTTTACACCTTTCATCTTGAGACAGCTTTTGCAGGTCCTGAAGGGAGTGTAGTCATTGTGCTGATTTTCCCTCTTCAAGAGGCATGAGTTACCCTGGTGCTTCTTCTGCTCAACACTCGGAAGAAGGATCTTCTACTTTCTACAGCCACATCCTTGTGGTCAGAATAGAAGTCCAGAAAGAAGTGGGTATAGGAGGCCAGCAGGCACAGGCTGACCAGATCATTGAAATGGCCTCCATCTCAGTGGAATAATCCTGATGAATCTTGGAGCTCCCGGTTGGTGGGCAATAAGGGGCTAACCTCAGGGTTAGTTGGTTCCAGAGGCAGGGAATGGCCAAGAAGGTGGTCTAGGACTTGTGGCTAGAGAGGAGGTTGGAGGGTGGTCAGAGTATGGGGCCCTAGGTCTGTTCCTTCCAAACACTGTTGAAACAAGAGACAGATTGATGGGACCACTGGCCACGCTGCTAAATAGAGATCGTTTTATCTCTTTCTTTTCAATATTATATTTCTTATCTAATATGCTTGCCCTTGTATAATTTGTGTTGACTAATACAGCCAAAATGATGTTAAACCATAATAGAGATAGTAACACTCTTTCTAATTTCAATATTTCTACACTAATAAGATAAGATGCTAAATACTGGGTTCAGTTCAGTTCAGTTCAGTCACTCAGTCAGTCATGTCCAACTCTTTGCGACCCCATGAATTGCAGCATGCCAGGCCTCCCTGTCCATCACCATCTCCCAGAGTTCACTCAGACTCACGTCCATCGAGTCCGTGATGCCATCCAGCCATCTCATCCTCGGTCGTCCCCTTCTCCTCCTGCCCCCAATCCCTCCCAGCATCAGAGTCTTTTCCAATGAGTCAACTCTTCTCATGAGGTGGCCAAAGTACTGGAGTTTCAGCTTTAGCATCATTCCTTCCAAAGAACACCCAGGACTAATCTCCTTTAGAATGGACTGGTTGGATCTCCTTGCAGTCCAAGGGACTCTCAAGAGTCTTCTCCAACACCACAGTTCAAAAGCATCAATTCTTTGGCACTCAGCTTTCTTCACAGTCCAACTCTCTAGACGGACCTTTGTTGACAAAATGTCTCTGCTTTTTAATATGCTATCTAGGTTGGTCATAACTTTCCTTCCAAGGAGCAAGCGTCTTTTAATTTCATGGCTGCAATCACCATCTGCGGTGATTTTGGAGCCCCAAAAAATAAAGTCTGACACTGTTTCCACTGTTTCCCCATCTATTTCCCATGAAGTGATGGGACTGGATGCCATGATCTTCGTTTTCTGAATGTTGAGCTTTAAGCCAACTTTTTCACTCTCCTCTTTCACTTTCATCAAAAGGCTTTTTAGTTCCTCTTCACTTTCTGCCATAAAGGGTGGTGTCATCTGCATATCTGAGGTTATTGATATTTCTCCTGGCAATCTTGATTCCAGCTTGTGTTTCTTCCAACCCAGCATTTCTCATGATGTACTCTGCATAGAAGTTAAATAAGCAGTACTTAATAAATACTGGGTAGTTGTATATAAAATCAAGTTTGAATTGTGTCAAGTGCCTTTTTTACTTTATCTTGTGGGTTCCCCTGAAAACAGACAAAGGAGTCTGTGCAAAAAGCTTTTGGGGAGGGCAATCCCAGGGAAAGAGAGTGAGGAATAAGAGTAAGTGAATCTGATGGACTTCCTTGGTTGTCCAGTGGTTAAGAATCTGCCTGCCAGTTCAGGGGACATAGGTTTGATCCTTGGCTCGAGAAAATTCCATATACTCCCAGACAACTAAGCCTGTGAGTCATGACTACTGAAGCCCCCACTCTCTAGAACCCAAGCTCTGCAAGAAGAGAAGCCACCACAATGAGAAGCTACTCTGCAACACAGGGTAGCCCCTGCTCATTGTAACCAGAGAAAGCCCTCATCCAGCAACAAACATCCAGCACAGCCAAAAATAAATAAATACTTTTAAGTTTAAATATTCACCTGTAGTTTATTTTGGTTTTATAAATAGACAATCTTATCCATAAACAAGAGGATTAAAATTTTTTTTTTAATTTTAATTGAAAGCTAATTACTTTACAATATTGTGGTGGTTTTTGCCATACATTGACATGAATCAGCCATGGGTGTACATGTGTTCCCCATCCTGACCCTCCCTCCCACCTCCTTTCCCATCCCATCCCTCAGGGTCATCCCAGTGCACCGGCCTTGAGCACCCTGTCTCATGCATTGAAGCTGGACTGGCAATCTATTTCACATATGATATGGGAAGGCAGGTGAAGTCTTCATTCATAAGGACAAGGGCTTTGGCTTTATCCGCTTGGAAACACGAACCCTAGCAGAGATTGCCAAAGGAGAACTGGACAATATGCCACTCCGTGGAAAGCAGCTGCGTGTGCACTTTGCTTGCCATAGTGCATCCCTTACAGTCCAAAACCTTCCTCAGTATGTGTCCAATGAACTGCTGGAGGAGGTCTTTTCTGTGTTCACCCAGGTGGAGAGGGCGGTAGTCATTGTGGATGATCGAGGCAGGCCCTCAGGAAAAGGCACTGTTGAATTCTCAGGGAAGCCAGCTGCTCGGAAAGCTCTGGACAGATGCAGTGAAGGCTCCTTCCTGCCAACCGCATTTCCTCGACCTGTGACTGTGGAGCCCATGGACCAGTTAGATGATGAAGAGGGACTCCCAGAGAGGCTGGTTATAAAGAATCAGCAATTTCACAAAGAGCGAGAACAGCCACCCAGATTTGCACAGCCTGGCTCCTTTGAGTATGAGTATGCCATGCGCTGGAAGGCACTTATTGAGATGGAAAAGCAGCAGCAGGACCAAGTGGACCGAGACATCAAGGAAGCTCGTGAGAAGCTGGAGATGGAGATGGAGATGGAGATGGAGGCTGCTCACCACGAGCACCAGGTCATGCTCATGAGGCAGGATTGGATGAGGCGTCAAGAAGAACTTCGGAGGATGGAAGAGCTGCACAGTCAAGCAGTGCAAAGACGCAAGCAGCTGGAGCTCAGGCAGGAGGAGGAGCGCAGGCGCCGTGAGGAAGAGATGCAGCGGCAACAGGAAGAAACGGCGCAATGACCGCAGGAAGCAGTCAAGGGAACCTTCCCTGATGCGAGAGAGCAAGAGATACGGATGGGTCAGATGGCTATGGGAGGTGCTATGGGCATAAACAACAGAGGCGCCATGCCCCCTGCTCCTGTGCCAGCTGGTACCCCAGCTCCTCCAGGACCAGGCCCTATGATGCCAGATGGAACCTTGGGATTGACCCCACCAACAACTGAACGCTTTGGCCAAGCTGCTACAATGGAAGGAATTGGGGCATTTGGTGGAACCCCTCCTGCATTCAACCATGCAGCTCCTGGAGCTGAATCTGCTCCAAACAAACGTCGCCGATACTAATAAAATTGCAGTGTCTAGTTTCCCAAAATCCTTAAAAGAAGGACCCTTTTGGGACTTAGCTGAATTCTACTTTGGAAAAGTGTTAGGGATTCCTCCCAATAGTTTAGGTCTTCCCTGCCCGTAGTACTCTAGGGAGTATGTTGGAGGCAGAGGGCAAGGGAGGGGTGATATTTAACAAATCAGTTCTATGTGGTATATCCTTTCACTAATCAATTCTGTGTGATGCATTCCTAAAATCTCATGTGACTGTTGAGAGCCTGCGAGGGCCAGGGAGCCATGGCAAAATGGATCCAGTTAGAGCCCCCATCAATCTTAATCATTCCACTCTTTGTCCACCCTGTTCTATTTGCTTTCTTGTTCTTACACCTACCCCCTACCCCAGTCGGTAAAGAATCTGCCTGCAATGATGGAGACCTGGGTTTGATTCTTGGGTCAGGAAGATCCCCTGGAGAAAGAAATGGCAACCCACTCCAGTATTCTTGCCTGGAGAATCCCATAGACAGAGGAGCGTGACAGGCTACAGTCCATGGGGTCACAAGAGTTGGACACGACTTAGTGCACTGTCTGTCTCAATATACATGTTTCAATGCTTTTCTCTCAAATCATCCCACCCTTGCCTTCTCCCACAGAGTCCAAAAGTCTGTTCTTTACATCTGTGTCTCTTTGGCTGTCTCACACATAGGGCCATCATTACCATCTTTCTAAATTCCATATATATGTGTTAATATACTGTAACAATAGGATTTTTGTTTCAACCCCAACCCCCAATTCCTTACAACTTTTTGTTCTCACTTACTGGTTAGAACTGCCATTGCTGTTGTTGTTTAGTTGCTAAGTCATGTCCAACTCTTTGTGATGGACGTAGCCTGCCAGGCTCCTCCATGGGATTTCCCAGGTAAGAATACTGCAGTGGGTTGCCATTTCCTTTTCCAGGGAAAACAATAATTTTTTAAAAAAGAGTAAGTGAAACAGAGAAAGAGGGACAGCTAGTACACGGATGCATTAACAAATTGGTCACCATTATTCCCTTGAAAAGGGAATGGCTACCCATTCCAGTATACTTGCTTGGAAAATCCCACGGACAGAGGAGCCTGGCAGGTGACAGTCCATGGGATACCAAAGAGTCGGACACAACAAACATTTTCACTTTTACTTTCATAGGTAACTAATGCTTGATTCTGTGGGACCATCTGAGAAGCCATATGAAGTGTGCTTCAGAACCATTTACCAGGTAAAGAAAGAGAGAAGCTTTTATCCACTGGCTTTTATTCCTCATTGACCAAGATACCTCACACTTCAGGGCTGCACATACATGAATGCTGAGAAAGTTTCTGCATCTGTCCCATGACACTATGTCACAAAAACCCTGTAGCAGACAGTAATATTTATTATCTCACAGTTTCTGTGGGTCAGGGAGCAGAAGTAATTTAGCTGAGTTGTTCTGGTTCAGTGTCTCTCGCATGGTTTCAGTCAGGATATCCACAGACCCTGCAATCACTTGAAGTCTTAATGAGGGTTGGAAGATTCACTTTCAAGATGACTCATTCATGGCTGTTGACAGGAAGCCTTGGTTCCTTATCACATGTGCCTCTCCATTGGTTGTTTATGTGTCTGCTCACAAGATGGCCACTAACTCCCCTGAGAACAAGTGATCCACAAGGGGAGAAAAATTAAGCTCCACCTCCTGAAGCAAAAATATGAATGAATCTGAGGACATATTTTAAAGTCTGCACATGCCACTAACTTCCCTGAGAACAAGTGATCCACAAGGGGAGAAAAATTAAGCTCACCTCCTAAAGCAAAAATATGAACAAATCTGTGGATATATTTTAAAGTCCACACACCATCATAATATAGGCCAATTAGATTAGGACTATCTGGGGACTTCCCTGGTGGTTCAGTGACTAAGACTCTGAGCTCCAATGTGGGGGTTGGGGGATAGGAGGAGTTGGGGGGCAGAGGCGGTTCAATCTCTGGTCAGGGAGTTAGATTCCACATACTGCAACTAAGAGTTTGAATGCTGCAACAAAAGACCTGTATTATTTCAACTAAGACCTGGTTAGTTGCAAAATAAAAAGATTAAGATTATCTGAACATCCTGAAGTGCACCACCTTGGTCCATCACGTCAATAACTTCATATTTATTGGATGAAGTGGCAAGTATGTTGATGCGTTGGTAAAAGACACACTCTCCAGAGAATGGCAGATAAATCCTAGGAAGATTCTGGGGGCCCATCACATCAATAAAATATCTAGTGATCTGTTGAGAAGGCAGCACAAAACTTGGTAGCTCCTTTGGGTTCTGGAGATAGTGTGTCTCATCCTGGGGAAACCTGCCCTGACCTGTTTATTTGATCACATGGAGGACTGACAAATTTGAGTGGGGCCCTGAACAAGAAAGGGCTCTGCAACTAACTGGTTTACGTGACAATACAAGCAACTCTGCCATGTGAGCCACGTAATAAAGAAGATTGTGAAAGTAGAGATTTCTATAGTGAAAAAAAGATCTATAAGGGATATAATATGGCAAACCCAAGACAACTATATGCCACTGAATAAACAGCTCCTGGCATGTTCCTGTATCACCATAGAGAGGCAACATGTGACTGTGTGACATCACATGACCAAGTGGCCTACCATGAGCTTGGTTTCTAGAAGACTTACTAAGTTACAAGGTTGAGTGAGCCCAGCAGCAATCCTTTACAAAACTGAACTACTGGGACTTCCCTGGTGGTCCAGTGGTTAAGAATCCACCTTCCAATGCAGGGAACACAGATTTGATCCCTGGTCAGGGAACTGAGATTCCACATGCCAAGGGGAGACCAAGCTTGTGCACTGCAACTACTCAGCCTGCACGCCACAGCTTAGAGAAAAGCCTGTGGGCTGCAACAAAGATCACGTGAGCAGCACATAAGACCCGAAACAACCAAAATTAAATAAATGTTTTTAAAAATTGAAGTATAGCATAGCATGGAGGGGCCAAAGACAAAGTAATCTGCACATGCAAGTGCTCTAAAACACTATGTCATTGTCCACTGCTGCACTCACGCCTCTTCCTGAGTTTGTTTGCAGGGTGGTGAGACTAAAGTCCAGGACTGACTCTGGGGTGAACTGTCTGAATACCCCAGTGCAAACCAAAAATGGGCTGCTGATACTGTACACTCTCACTCAGGGGTGATCCTCAAAGAGGACTGAAGGGAAGCCCTCCCAAGGGTCAGAGTTTTGGGTGGTATATCTGGTCCTCTACTTTGTGTGGAAAGACAAAAGGCCCAAGATGAAAATGCATACAGACTTAAAGGCAGTGGCACATTAGATCAAGGACCTGCTTGAAAGATTGTGAACAGGAGATATATGGAGGTATGTAGATCAACAGCTTGGAAACTTTTTCTGTAAATGGTTAAAGGAAGTATTTTAGACTTACTGGCCATATGGTTACTGTTGGCCACTATTCACTCTGCTGTTGTACAAAAGCAGCCATAGGGATGCTATGTAAATACATGAGCATGGTTTTGTTCCCATATACCTTTTTAAAATACATATTTATTTATTTGGTTGCACCAGGTCTTAGTTTCGGCATGCAGGAATTCAGCACACAGGATTTTTTTTTTAAGTTGAGCATGCAAATTCTTAGTTGTGGCATGTGGAATCTAGTTCCCTGACCAGGAATCAAACCTGGGCCACCTGCATTGGGGGTGCAGAGTCTTAGCCACTGGACCACCAGGTAAATCCCCTCATAAACCTTTATTTACAAAACAGGCAGTAGGTGGCTTTGGTCTGTGGGCTTTAGTTTGCCAACTCCTGGTACTGATGAACCTAAGAAAGGGGGAAAGAATGTGAATGTCTTTGTACCACATTTCAGTATCTACTCCCAGAAGAGCCATCAGACAGAACACTTCAATCAGTGGATGTCAGCGAACCTCTGTTTTCACCCATCCCAGTGCTGGCACAATCAGCTCAGGGTTGGAATAGCCATTGTGGAAGGGTTGGTGGCTATCAGTTCAGTTCAGTTCAGTCGCTCAGTTGTGTCCGACTCTTTGTGACCCTATGAATGGCAGCACGCCAGGCCTCCCTGTCCATCACCAACTCCCGGAGTTAACTCAGAGTCACGTCCGTCGAGTCGGTGATGCCATCCAGCCATCTCATCCTCGGTCGTCCCCTTCTCCTCCTGCCCCCAATCCCTCCCAGCATCAGAGTCTTCTCCAATGAGTCAACTCTTCACATGAGGTGGCCAAAGTACTGGAGTTTCAGCTTTAGCATCATTCCTTCCAAAGAAATCCCCGGGTTGATCTCCTTTAGAATGGACTGGTTGGATCTCCTTGCAGTCCAAGGGACTCTCAAGAGTCTTCTCCAACACCACACTTCAAAAGCATCAATTCTTCGGTGCTCAGCCTTCTTCACAGTCCAACTCTCACATCCATACATGACCACTGGAAAAACAATAGCCTTGACTAGACAGACCTTAGTCGGCAAAGTAATGTCTCTGCTTTTGAATATGCTATCTAGGTTGGTCATAACTTTCCTTCCAAGGAGTAAGCATCTTTTAATTTCATGGCTGCAATCACATTCTGCAGTGATTTTGGAGCCCAGAAAAATAAAGTCTGACACTGTTTCTACTGTTTCCCCATCTATTTCCCATGGAGTGATGGGACTGGATGCCATGATCTTCGTTTTCTGAATGTTGAGCTTTAAGCCAACTTTTTCACTCTCCTCTTTTACTTTCATCAAGAGGCTTTTTAGTTCCTCTTCACTTTCTGCCATAAGGGTGGTGTCATCTGCATATCTGAGGTGATTGATATTTCTCCCGGCAATCTTGATTCCAGCTTGTGTTTCTTCCAGTCCAGCATTTCTCATGATGTACTCTGCATATAAGTTAAATAAGCAGGGTGACAATATACAGCCTTGACGAACTCCTTTTCCTATTTGGAACCAGTCTGTTGTTCCATGTGCAGTTGTAACTGTTGCTTCCTGGCCTGCATACAGATTTCTCAAGAGGCAGGTTAGGTGGTCTGGTATTCCCATCTCTTTCAGAATTTTCCCCAGTTTATTGGTGGCTATGAATGAGCCTAAAAGCATGAGCTCGCATCCACCATAGCATTACTGCTATGCAATGCCCTATCAACCAGCAGCAGAGGGCTATGCTGGGTCCCTGAGACAGCACCATTCCTCAAGGAGACCAACCAGCCACTTGGACCCAATCTGACCATTGGACCCCTCTGGAAGGTGCATTGCTTCATCTTGACAAGAATTAACATTTGTTCCAGATTACAGTCTTGCTTTTCTGCCTGCAGTGCCTTCAGAAGCACCCTATCTGATGACTTAAGAGTGACCTGCCAGTAGGCAATTCTGCATAACATCCCCTCTTCACCTCTGACCAAGAAACCTAACTTATAGCAAGGGAGGTATTGAAATCACTATGTGACAGTGGGACCCACTAATCTCATATAACACATACTACAGCACTCAGAAGTTTCTGGACCCCTAAAGTGATAGAATAGCATTTTGAAGATACAGCTGAGGTACTAGCTTAGAGATGATACCAGACAGGAATGTGACATTGTCTTCCAGGATGCAGTATATACCCTAAATCAATGTTCATTATATAGTACTGTGTCCGCAACAGACAGACTACAGGAGTTTGGAAACCAAGAGATGTAAGTAGCAGTGGTCTCACCTATCATCACTCTCATTGGCCCATTTAGGGAATGTAAGTTTCCCACCCCCTCAATTTTTTTTTTTAATTTTCATTTATTTTTAGCTGTGCTGGCTCTTTGTTGCTGCATGGGCTTTTTTCTAGCTGCAGACAGCAGGGACTACTCCTTAGTTCTGGTGTGCAGGCTGCTCATTGCAGTGGCCTCTCTTATTGCAGAGGACGAGCTCTAGAGCTTGCAGTCTTCAGTAGTTGTAGCTCCCAGGCTCTACAGCACAGGCCCAGTAGCTGTCGCTCGTGGGCTTAGTTGCTCTGTGGCATGTGGGATCTTCCCATACCAAGGAGTGAACCCTTGCTTCCTGCATTGACAACCAGATTCTTTACCACTGAGCCACCAGGGAAGCCCCACATCCCCTCAGTTTTCAGTCCCAGAGATCTGGTTTCCAGAGGGGATTGCTTCCACCAGGGGACTTGGTAAGAGTTCCCTACACTACTGTCCATCATCTTGGGCTCCTCGTGCCAAGAAACTAGCAAGAAAGGAAAGGAATAACCATACTGTCAGGAGTAATTAAATGTTTGTGATCATCAGAAGGCAATGGGGTTACTGTTACTCAGTGGAGGTGGGGAAGAATGCATTTTACACCCAAGTGATTGACGAGAAATCTTTTGGTACGCCTTGCCCGATATTTATGGTAAATGGACAGGGATGCTGCCAAAGTCTAAGAAAAGCATAGTAACTGTGGGCTCAAACCACCCAGTAATGAGGCTCTGGGCCACCCACCAGATAAGCTATCTAGACTGAAGATGACAGAAAGCTGGAATTTGAGACTAGAATGTGGCTAGACTAGAGATTATGGCTTGAGATAGCTGAAGCAGTGAGGGGTGTATTTCGTCCCACTAACCTTTCTCTCAAAGGTTTCCCCAGGAAAGAAGATAACTCAGAACCCTGGAGCTGTTTCCAGATGAAGCAAACTGACCATACAAAAGAAGCAAATGTAAGTGGTGCAAGGTATAGACTGCAGTGCATCTGTAGTGTGTCACACAAAATTTCCCCTTTAGGACTGAAATGCTCTTTTCCTCAGCTGCTAGAAGTATGGGCTGCCAGTGGCTCACAGCTGACTCTTTCTCAAGAAACTTCTCTGGGCAAAAGAGAGAGATCTTGCCCAAGACTGTGCCCCTACTCTTTTGGCAGTCCATATTCAATGACTTCACTGCACTGCCCTAGTGGCTCAGATGGTAAAGAATCTGCCTGCAATGCAGGAGACTCAGGTTTGATCTCTGGATGGGGAAGATCCCATGGAGAAGGAAATGGCTACCCACTCCAGTCTTCTTGCCTGGAGAATCCTACGGACAGAAGAAGCTGGTGGGTACAGTCCATAGGGTCACAAAGAGTTGGACACGACTGAGCGACTAAGCACAGCACATTCAATGACTAGTCAGTATGAGAGTACAACGCCTGGCCTCTTACCTCATTTGGGGGCAAGTCTAAAGGAATATTCCAGCTCTAGGGCTCCAGATCTAGAGATCAACTGAGCCCTCTGTTGCAACTGCTTTGCAGTTCAACTTTTCCATCTGACTCAACTCTGCCTCCTTCCCTAACTTACAGATGTTGCGCCTGAGATTATTGCCCAGTGAACCTGCACACGAATCACCTTCTCAGAATCTGTTTCCTGAGAGCCTAACCTAAGACTGCTCTTGTTGCTTTCACTCTCCCAGTCTCCCTTGCAGCTATGATACAGAATACACAAGTTGCACTTTGACAAATAGACACGTCCACTTTGGAACTGAAATGAAGATGAAGGCAAAATTAAGGAAACTACAGAACACCCAAAACGGTGAGAATTTATTGCCATCAGACCTTTTCTGGAAGAAACGTTAAAGCAAGTTTCTTCAAGAAGAATAAGAATGATCCCAGGTAAGAGCATGACGAAACAGGAAGTAATGAAAAGCATCAACATAGACAAGGATATGGGCAAGTAAATGTAAATCACTACTGATTGTTTGGAACAATAACCTAATATTTTGTGTGGTTTAAAGTACATGTAGAATTAAAACACATGACAACAATAGCACAAAAGGCAGACAGCAGATAATGGAATTAAACTGTACTGGGATTGGGACTTCCCTGATGGTCTAGTGGTTAAGACTCTGTACTTTCACTCCAGGGGGCAAAGGTTAGATCCCTTTTGTGTCACAGCTCGGTCCCCCTGACTCCCACAAAATAACTGTACCAAGGTTAGCTGAGATATTGTAAAAGTATTAAGGTTTATTCTAGTAGTTCAAGGATACATATTATCTTCTTTAGGATAATACTCACAGAATCATTAAAGAACATGTTACTAACAAAGTGATGAGCAGTAAAGAGGAAAAATATTAAAGAACAAACAGGAAAATAAAAGCGTTAAGATGGTAAATCAAAGTTAAATGTATTGGTACCTCTATTAAATGTGAATTACTGGGCTTCCCTAGTGGCTCAGTGGTAGACAATCTGCCTGCCAAGGCAGGAGACATGGGTTCAATCCCGGGTCTGGGAAGATCCCACATGGTGTGAAGCAACTAAGCCCATGTGCCACAACTACTGAACCTGTGCCCTAGAGCCCTAGAACCTCAACAAGAGAAACCGCTGAATTGAGAAGTCGGACAACTAAAGAGTAGTCCCGCCTGCCACAATTAAAGAAAAGCCTGCACGGCTACAAAGACCCAGCATAGCTAAAAATAAATAAATAAATAAAATTTTAATATAAGTTATTTAAATACTCCAAATTTAAAGACAAAATTCTTAGATCATATTTTTAAAAGGCAACTATACGCTACTTAAAATACCTAAACTTGTAATCTGAGGTTACAGGGAATCGAAAGTTAAAGGATGAAAGAAGATAAAGGTGAAACACTAAAGAAAGACGATTCCTCTATACTAACATTAGAAGGGCTTCCCTGGTGGCTTAACAGTAACGAATCTGCCTGCAATGCAGAAGATGCAAGAAACGCCCCGGGTTTGATCCCTGGATCAGGAAGATCTCCTGGAGGAGGGTATGGCAACCCACTCTAGTATTCTTGCCTGGAGAATCCCATGGACAGAGGAGCCCAGCAGGCTACAGTCCATAGGGTCACACAGAGTCAGATACAACTGAAGCGACTTAGCATGCAAGCATACACAAGCAGAAGATATTAAGAAGAGGTGGCAAGAATACACAGAAGAGCTGTACAAAAATGATCTTCATGACCCGGATAATCATGATGGTGTGTGATCACTCACCTTGAGCCAGACATCCTGAAATGTGAAGTCAAGTGGGCCTTAGGAAGCATCACTACGAACAAAGCTAGTGGAGGTGATGGAATTCCAGTTGAGCTGTTTCAAATTCTAAAAGATGATGCTGTGAAAGTGCAGCACTCAATGTGCCAGCAAACTTGGAAAACTTAGCCGTGGCCACAGGATTGGAAAAGGTCCGTTTTCATTCCAATCCCGAAGAAAGGCAATGCCAAAGAATGTTCAAACTACCACACAATTGCACTCATCTCACATGCTAGCAAAGTAATTCTCAAAATTCTCCAAGCCAGGCTTCAGCAATACATGAACCGTGAACTTCCAGATGTTCAAGCTGGATTTAGAAAAGGCAGAGGAACCAGAGATCAAATGGCCAACATCTGTTGGATCTTCGAAACAGCAAGAGAGTTCCAGAACAACATCTATTTCTGCTTGATTGACTATGCCAAAGCCTTTGACTGTATGGATCACAATAAACTGTGGAAAATTCTGAAAGATATGGGAATACCAGACCACCTGACTTGTCTCTTGAGAAATCTGTATGCAAGTCAGGAAGCAACAGTTAGAACTGGACATGGAACAACAGACTGGTTCCAAATAGGAAAAGGAGTACATCAATGCTGTATATTGTCACCCTGCTTATTTAACTTATATGAAGAGTACATCATGCGAAATGCTAGGCTGGAGGAAGCACAAGCTGAAATCAAGACTGCCGGGAGAAATATCAATAACTTCAGACATGCTGATGACACCACCCTTATGGCAGAAAGTGAAGAGGAACTAAAGAGCTTCTTGATGAAAGTGAAATAGGAGAGTGAAAAAGTTGGCTTGAAATTCAACATTCAGAAAACGAAGATCTTGGCATCCAGTCCCATCACTTCATGGCAAATACATGGGGAAACAGTGAAAACAGTGGCTGACTTTATTTTTCTGGGCTCCAAATTCACTGCAGAATGTGATTGTAGCCATGAAATTAAAAGATGCTTACTCCTTGGAAGGAAAGTTATGACCAACCTAGACAGCATATTAAAAAGCAGAAACATTACTTTGTCAACAAAGGTCCGTCTAGTCAAGGCTATGTTTTTTCCAGTAGTCATATATGGATGTGAGAGTTGGACTATAAAGAAAGCTGAGCCCTGAAGAATTGATGCTTTTGAACTGTGGTGTTGGAGAAGACTCTTGAGAGTCATTTAGACTGCAAGGAGATCCAACCAGTCCATTCTAAAGGAGATCAGTCCTGGGTGTTCATTGAAAGGATTGATGCTGAAAGCTGAAACTCCAGTACTTTGGCAACCTGATGTGAAGAGCTGACTCGCTGGAAAAGACCTTGATGCTGGGAGGGCTTGGGGGCAGGAGGAGAAGGGGACAACAGATGATGAGATGGTTGGATGGCATCACCAAATCAGTGGACATAAGTTTGGGTAAACTCTGGGAGTTGGTGATGGACAGGGAGGCCTGGCATGCTGCAGTCCATGGGGTCGCAGAGTCGGACACGACTGAGCGACTGAACTGAACTGAACTGATACACATACAGTCTTATATAAACTCTTCCAAAAAATAGAAAAAAAAAAAAACAGGAATAATTACCAGCTCATGTGATAGCACAAGCTCAAAATAAGGAAAATCAATTGTATTTCTACACACTAGCAATACATAATGAGAAAATAAAAGATACAATTTAGAAAGCATTAAAATATATGAAACACCTAGAAAACAGTTGAACAAAAGATATGCAAATCTCAACATAGAAGACTAAAAAATTAGACTTCCTTGATGGTCCAGTGTTTAAGACTCTGCCTGACAAAATAAGGGATATGGATTTGATTCCTAGTCCAGGAAGATTCCATATGCCCAGGGCACCTAAGCCAACATGTGCTACAATTACTGAGACTATGTTCTAGAGCTCTTGAGCCACAACTACTAAGCCTGTGAGCCCTAGAACCTGTGCTCTACAAAAGAAGGTACCACAATGTGAAGCCTAAGTGCTGCAACTAGAGAAAGCCTGTGCACAGCAACAAAAACGCAGGACATGGAAAAATAATTTCAAAAAAATAAAGCTAAAAAAAAGTAAAAATATTCTGGTTTCATCCATAGGAAAACTTAATATTGTAGAAATATTAATTCTTTTCAAATTGATCTATAGATTCAGTATACAAAGCTAATAAAAATTTCCAGAAGATGTTTTTTGTAGAAATTAACATGCTGACTCTAAAATTTACGTGTATACTAATCATGTTTTTTATTTTCTGTATTTTATGATGCTTTCATATCTTGGGGGCCTTCCTAATCCCCAAGGAGAGACTGCCCCTCCCAAGGCAAGCTGCTTTCTAGAGATAGCAAATGACCATCACCATGGATCAGCCTTTCACATGCAAATCAACCAACCCAAAGCCTTCTCCCCCTTCTCCAACTACTATCTTTACTAGGTTCTCATTGGGCCCCAGAGAAGGGAATGGCTACCAACTCTAGTATTCTGGACTGGAGAATTCCATGGACCGAGGAGTCTGACAGGCTACAGTTCATGGGGTCACAAAGAGTTGGACATGACTGAGTGACTTTCACTGGGCTCTTAAACTCTAGACAGTAATTCTTTGCCTTAATCATCCCAGAGCCAGGAACCAGATAGCTCAAGACAGATCATATATTCCAGAGCTTGCTAAACTTATTCAAACAAGCCAATCCCAAACCTGCTTAGCTTGCTTACCTTGTCTCAGCCATTTTTTTCCCATGAAAAACCACAATAAGTCTTCCTGCCCATGCTTTTTCCTTGCTCCTTCTGCATCCTAATCAACTCTGCTTCTTCATGTGGCCCTGCATGGCCTTGCCTGCCTGCCCCCTTGGAACTGTGAGTAACAAACTATCTTTCAAAGAAAGTCATCTCCTGGTCTGTCCGTCAGTCCTGTGTGACTCTTTGTGACCCCCCAGACTGTAGCTCGCCAGGTTCCTCTGTTCATGGAATTCTCCAGTCGAGAATACCTGAGTGGGTTGCCATGCCTTTCTCCAGGGTACATCAATAATAATAAAACCTACATTTTGAAACAATGTGGTGGGACTTCCCTGGCAGTCCAGTTGTTAAGATTCTGCTCTCCCACCGCAGGGGGCATGGGTTTGATCCCTGGTCTGAGAACTAAGACCGCATACTGTGCTGTAAACAAAACAAAACAAAACAAAAAACCAACAAGGCCTTTAAAAGCCCAAAAATAACATATATGATCTTGAAGAACAGCCAAAGGACTTATACTGACAGATTTCAAGACTTTTTACATATGCTAGTATGTAGTGCTAGTTTAGGCAGATGAACTAAGGGAGAAGTCTAAAGACGGACTCACATTTACAGTTAAGATTTATGATAAAGGCACCATGGCAATGGAAGGGGAAAGGATGGCATTGGCAACCATACGTATGGAAGGGAGGACCTTGACTTCTCATTCAAGCCATACACAAAGATGTATTTCAGATGGATTGTAGATCTAAACTTAAAGTAAATCAACAAAGCTTCTAGGACATAATAGATAATATTTTAATGATTTTGGTGTGAGCAAAGATTTCTTAAATAGGATCCAAAGCACTAACAATAAAGAGAAAGAATGATAAAGTAGACTATATTAAAATTGATTTTTATTCATGTGACATCATTTGTAAAGTAAAATGGCAAGCCACAGACCTAAAGAAAATATTTCTATTAGATATGTCTGACAAGATTCTCCTGTCCAGAATATACAAAAAGAAAGAAAGTGTTAGTTGCTCAGTCATGTTTGACTCTGTGCGTCCACATGGACTAAGATCTGCCAGGTTCCTCTGTCCATGGGATTTCCCAGGCAAGAATACTGGAGTGGGTTGCCATTTCCTTCTCCAAGAATATACAAAGAACTCATACAGATAATATGTAAGAAAAAAATTAAACAAGAGAAAAATAGATAAAAGGCTTGAACAAGTGCTTCACAAAAGAAAATATCCAAATAGCAAAGAGCATGTGAAAAAGTATCAACAAAATTAGGCATTGGGGGAAATATGAGTTAAAACCATAATAAGTTTCTAATATACACCCATCAGAATGGCTAAAGGTAATAAAATATATATTGACAGTACCAGATATGGAAGAGAATGTAGAGTGATAGAACTATTGTATACTATTAGTGGGATTGTAAATTGATATATGATCATTTTGTAAAACTCACTGGCAATATCTAATAAAGCTGAACAAATGCATATTCCATAACCCAGCAATTGCACTTCTAGGATTCAAGAGAAGTGACTACTCAATGATGTGGAAAACAATGTTCCTAGCAACATCATTTGTATTGGCCAAAAAATGTGAAACTACTCAAACATGGACATCATCAGATGGTCAACACCGAATCAGATTGACTACATTCTTTGCAGCCAAAAATGGAGCTCTATAGAGTAGTAAAAATAAGACCAGGAGCTGACTGTGGCTCAGATCATGGACTCCTTATTGCCAAATTCAGACTTAAATTGAAGAAAGTAGGGAAAACCATTAGACCATTCAGGTACGACCGAAATCAAATCCCTTACAATTGTACAGTAGAAGTGACAAATAGATTCAAGGGATTAGATCTGACAGACAGTGCCTGAAGAACTATGGACAGAGGTTTGTGACACTATATAGGAGACAGTGATCAAGACCATCCCCAAGGGAAAAAAAAAATGCAAACAGGCAAAATGGTTGTCTGAGGAGGACTTACAAATAGCTGAGAAAAGAAGAGAAGTGAAAGGCAAAGGAGAAAAGGGAACCATTTGAATGCAGAGTTCCAAAGAATATCAAAGAAAAGTGAAGTCGCTCAGTCGTGTCCGACTCTTTGCAACCCCATGGACTCTAGCCCACCAGGCTCCTCCGTCCATGGGATTCTCCCAGCAAGAATACTGGAGTGAGTTGCCATTTCCTTCTCCAGGGGATCTTCCAACCCAGGGATTGAACCCAGGTATCCCAGATTGCAGGCAGATGCTTTAACCTCAGATTGCAGGCAGATGCTTTAACCTCTGAGCCACCAGTTCAAATTCCAAAGAATAGCAAGGAGAAATAAGAAAGCCTTCCTCAGTGATCAATACAAAGAAATAGAGGAAAACAATAGAATGGGAAAGACTAGAGATGTCTTCAAGAAAGTTAGAGATACCAAGGAACATTTCATGCAAAGATGGGCACAATAAAGGACAGAAATGGCATAGACCTAACAGAAGAAGAAGGTATTAAGAAAAGGTGGCAAGAATGCATAGAAGAACTATCTTAAAAAATCTTCATGACCCAGATAACCACAATGGTGTCATCATTCACCTAGAAATAATATTACCCAAAAGAAGATTAAAAATAATTTATGATTCCACTTATATGTAGCTCAAAAACAGGCAAAACTAATCTCTCATGATAAGCGTCAGGATCTGGACTACTTTTGGGGAAAGGTAAAGATGAGAAGAGCATGAAGTTTGTTGTTAATCTTCATCTTGGTGGACACCAACATGTTCCACTGATGAAAATTCCTTCAACTGTGCACTTACACGTTTTGCAGTTTTGTGTATGTATGGTTGACATGTTAAATGAAGGGAGCTCAAACCATTGCTCTGTGACAACCTAGAGGGGTGGGAGGTGGGAGGGAGGTTCAAGAGGGAGGGGATAGATGTATACCTATGGCTGACTCATGCTGATGTTTGGCTGAAACCAGCACAATATTGTAAAGCAATTATCTTCCAAGTAAAAATAAATGAATTTTAAAAATAAAGAAAAATTACTTAATAAAAGATCTTCCCTCTTTACCTATAACCCCAAAGTCCCTCCTGGTTTTCTTATATTTATTTATTCGGTTTTAATTATTTTTGGCTGTGCTGGATCTTCATTTTTGCTTGTGAGCCTTCTCTAGTCGAGGTGGGGGCTACCCTCTAGTTGCCTAGTCCTTCTAGTAGTGGGGGCTACTCTCTAGTTGTGGTGCACAGGCCTCTTATTGCAGTAGCTTTTCCTGCCGTACAGCACGGGCTCTAGAGAGCAGGCTCAGTAGTTGTGGCATATGGCCTTAGTTGCCCCTTGGCATGTGGGATCTTCCAGGACCAGGGATTCAACCTGTGTCCCCTGCATTGGAGAAGAAGGAGAAGGCAGTGGTACCCCACTCCAGTACTCTTGCCTGGAGAATCCCATGGGCAGAGGAGCCTGGTGGGCTGCAGTCCATGGGGTCGCTGAGGGTTGGACACGACTGAGTGACTTCACTTTCACTTCACTTTCATACATTGGAGAAGGAAATGGCAACCCACTCCAGTGTTCTTGCCTGGAGAATCCCAGGGACGGGGGAGCCTGGTGGGCTGCCGTCTATGGGGTCGCACAGAGTTGGACACAACTGAAGCAACTTAGCAGCCCCTGTATTGGCAGGCAGATTCTTTACTAGTTGACCACCAAGGAAGTCCTTGTTTGTCTATCTTACATACAGTAGTGTGTACCTCTTAATCCCAAACTCCAAATTTATCCCTCCACTCTTCCTCTTTGGGAACCACAGGTTTGTTTTTTGTGAGATGACCCTCATTCTTATCTTCTTCTTCCACATACAGTTCAATTGTCAATCCCAGGAAGACCTATCGGCCTCCACATCATGTTAAATAAAAAATAAAAATAAGGTTAAGAGGATTTTATTTAACATTTCCCTATTTGGGGACCTTGAGGTTGTTTCTAGCTGTTCACTGTAATAATGACAGTTCTACGGGTTTCCTCGTGTACCTCGTTATTTCCTAAGTACAAAATCCTAGAAAACACAGAGTTGAGTCAAAGGGTTTACACTTTTAAAGACTTTTTTCACAGGTATTGCCACACTTCTCTTCAGAAATATTACACAAGGGCACGCCCAGCAGCTGTGTTTCTCAGCACTGGGGCCAAAGCTGGGTGTTGTTCTCTTTTTCTACCTTTGCCAACTGACAGATGATAAATGGTCTCTCTCTGCTGTTTCAATTTGTATTTCTTCGAGGTTGATGGGTGTGGTAGATTGATAATGGCTCACTCCCAAAGATATGTCTATGTACTAATCTCTGTAAACTGTGAATGTGACCTTATAAGGAAATGGGGTCTTTGCAGGTGTGATTAAGTTAAGGGTTTGTTTTTGTTTGTTTGTTTGTTTTAGTTAAGGATCTTGATGGGGAGATTAATCAAGATGATCTGAGCGGGCCCTAAATGACATCACAGTGTCCTTTCTTGTAAGAAGGAAGCAGAGAATGAGATTTGACAATGACAAATGAGAACGCAACGTGGCCACAGAGGCAGAAACTGGAGTGATGAGATGGCAAGAGTGCCAGCAGCTACCAGAAGCTGGAAGAGGCAAGGAGTACCTTGTTCCTGGAGCTTCAGAGGGAATGTGATCCTGCCAACACCTTGATTTTGATTTAGTGCAACTCATTTTGGACTTCTGACATGGAGAACTGTGAGAAAACATATTTCTGGGGTTTTAAGCCAACAAGTTTGCAATGACTTGTTATAGCAACCATGAGAAACTGATGCAATGGGTTTTTCATCTATTTCTGGACCACATGAAAAACCTTCTGACTTTTAAAAACTTGTAAAAATGAAATATCATGCAGTAATATGAACCGTATAATTCTATTTCCATGAGAGTAAACATATACAGTATGTTTGTGTATGTGTTTGCATGCGTACATAACTGCTTGAGAAATTATCTGGGAGAATAGACACCAAACTAGTAACAATGATTAACTGCAGGGAGGTGTACGAAGGAGGGAAAGAGTAATTTTGACTTAAAAAATTTTTTTTAATGTTATTTATTTAGTTTTGGCTGCGCTGGGTATTCATTGCTGCTCAGGCTTTTCTCTAGTTGCAGCGAATGTGGGCTACTCTTCATTGAGATGTTTGGGCTTCTTATTTGAGTGGCTTCTCTTCTTTCGAAGCACAGGCTCTAGGTGGGTGAGCTTCAGTAGTTGTGGCTCAAGGGTTTTCTCTAGTTGCAATGAGCAGAGGGTACTCTCTGAGGTGTGTGGGCTTCTCACTGTGGTGGTTTCTCTTATTGCAGAGCACAGGCTTTAGGCCCACTGACTTTAGCAGTTACTGCTCTTGGGTTCTAGAGCTCCAGCTCAGTAGTTATGGCCCACCGGCTTAGTTGCTCCTCAGCATGTGAGATCTTCATCAAACAGGGATCAAGCCCATATCTCCCCATTGGCAGTGGGACTCTTAAATACTCACCAGGGAAGTCTGAAGTCTCACATTTTACTCAAGACACTGATCACAGATGTAGCCCTATTGTTTGAAGAAGCTTTATCAGACTATATTTATATATTAATTGTGTGAAAATATAGGTAAGTCATATCTGCTTGCTGTATATAATATGTAGAAAGCAGAAAACAAAACTATCCCTCTCCTCTCACTTATCCCCTTTCCCAGAAATATTTATTGATAATAATCTGGTGTGCATCTTCTCACACTTTTTTCTATGAATAAACAAATGCCAGTATGTCATTTTTCAAGAAGAAAAATGAAGAGAGGGTACTATATACATTTTTACTTAAGGATCTTTCTTCACAATCATTCCTGCATCCTTAACCTGCTTCATTCTCCGGAGCTGGTTGTTGCACGGACTTTCACTGTAATAAAGACTCAGAACTCTTTATAAACCTCCCTCATGGTTTCAACTTCCCAGGTGGCACAGTGGTAAAGAATCTACCTACAGGAGAGGCCGGTTGGATCCCTCGGTCAGGAAGATCCCCTGGGGTAGGAAATGGCAACCCACTCCAGGATTCTTGTCTGGGAAATCCCACGGACAGAAGAACCTACTGTCCTTGGGGTCGCAAAGAGTGGGACAGGATTGAGCGATTAAACACACACACACACAGAGCTTCTTGGAACTTTCATCTGTGACTTTGACCATATGCGTACACGTCGCTGGAGAAAACGCCTCTCAGTCGTCTTTAAAATTGTTTTAAGTATTCCCATCATGAGAAATGCTGGACTGGAAGAAACACAAGCTGGAATCAAGATTGCCAGGAGAAATATCAATAAACTCAGATATGCAGATGACACCACCCTTATGGCAGAAAGTGAAGAGGAACTAAAAAGCCTCTTGATGAAAGTGAAAGAAGAGAGTGAAAAAGTTGGCTTAAAGCTCAACATTCAGAAAACGAAGATCATGGCATCTGGGCCATCACTTCATGGGAAATAGATGGGGAAACAGTAGAAACAGTGTCAGACTTTATTTTGGGGGGCTCCAAAATCACTGCAGATGGTGACTGCAGCCATGAAATTAAAAGACGCTTACTCCTTGGAAGAAAAGTTATGACCAACCTAGATAGTATATTCAAAAGCAGAGACATTACTTTGCCGACTAAGGTCCGTCTAGTCAAGGCTATGGTTTTTCCTGTGGTCATGTATGGATGTGAGAGTTGGACTGTGAAGAAGGCTGAGCGCCGAAGAATTGATGCGTTTGAACTGTGGTGTTGGAGAAGACTCTTGAGAGTCCCTTGGACTGCAAGGAGATTCAATCAGTCCATTCTGAAGGAGATCAACCCGGGGATTTCTTTGGAAGGAATGATGCTAAAGCTGAAGCTCTAGTACTTTGGGCACCTCATGCGAAGAGTTGACTCATTGGGAAAGACTCTGATGCTGGGAGGGATTGGGGGCAGGAGGAGAAGGGGACGACTGAGGATGAGATGGCTGGATGGAATCACGGACTCGATGGACATGAGTCTGAGTGAGCTCCGGGAGATGGTGATGGACAGGGAGGTCTGGCGTGCTGCCATTCATGGGGTCGCAAAGAGTCGGACCCGACTGAGCAACTGAACTGAACTGAACTGAACTGAACTGAACTGAACTGAACTGATTCTCCCTTTTAAAACAGATGCTCTCACCAATAGTTCCCTACTGCGGAAGACACAAGATTCACTTTTTCAAACTTTGCCGAACTGGGTGGAGAGACGATGCTTGATACGGCATCTGGCATTTCTTTAGGATGAGGCCGGCTGGGCATTTATCATACCATCACTGGCTCCCAAGGCAGCTTCGTGAACGCTTCAGAGATCACTGGGTCATTTTCCTTCGCAACGAATCAAATCCGAAGTCTTTCTGAACCCAGCACCGCGAGTTACTCGATTAAGCACCCGGTCCGGAACTATGGGGCGAAGGTGATTTTGGGGATTTCAGCCTGGGTGACTCTGGACACTTGAACAAAGCTGAAAACCTGAACTGGGGCGGGGTGGGGGGCGCGCTGGAACCCCACAGGAAAGAGAGGAGCGGGAGGCCGCCGGACATATTCCGGGGCGCCGTACGTTTCTCTAATCCTCTACCCTAGGCAGGCGAGAGCGATCAAGCCGGGAGGGATCCAGAGGCTTCGAGGACTCGGGGCACCGAAGGTCCCGGCGCGTCTGCGGGTCCGAAGCTTTCCCGCAGGGGGCAGTGCCGCCCGCTAGCGCGCGGATCCGGTGGGAGGGGGTGTGGAGCTGCTGCGGAGTTCTGGGGGTTATCGGGAAGAAAGTTAGGTGATGTCTAGGGGTGGGGGCGGGACCCGAGCTGTCGGCCCAGAGCCCGGCGCGGGCAGGCCCGCCGGGGTGCTGGATGGGGCTCGGGGAAGGGGTCTGGGTGAGTCTGGGGGCCAGGTCGTGCGCGCACTGCGGGGAGGCACAGCCCGGGAAGGTGTGAGCGAGCGGAGTGCGAGTGTGAGGGCGAGTGTGTGCGCGCCGGGGCTCTCCGCGTTCCGCGAGGCGCGCGGGTGTCAGCTTGCAGCCGGGGCTCCTCCCTCCGGCCCCCCTGCCCCGCGCGCCGGTCCCTCCTTCCTTCCCCGCTCGCCCCTCCCCGGCGGGCCAGGCGCTGGGACGCCCCGGCGGAGCAAGCGGCAGCGGCAGCCAGCGAGTTAGGGAGCCCCGGGCTCCGCGCTGCCTTAGGGGCCCGAGCCGAGCCGCCCCCGCCCCCGTCCGGTCGCGCCGTCCCCGCTTCCCTCCGGGCCACGCCCTGTCAAAACTTTGTTGCTGCGGTCGCCGGGGCGGCGAGCGGAGCAGGCCGGCGAACGGGAGGGAGGGAGGGGCGGGCGCCGGGCCGGGCCGGGCGCGGGCGGCGAGGGGCTCGGAGAGCGGCGGCCCCGGCCCGCGGCCCCACCATGCCCCAGCTCGGCGGCGGCGGCGGCGGCGGCTCGGGAGGCGGCAGCGGCGGCTCGGGCGCCGGGGCAGCGGGCGGAGGGGACGACCTCGGGGCCAACGACGAGCTGATCCCCTTCCAGGACGAGGGAGGCGAGGAGCAGGAGCCGAGCAGCGACAGCGCGTCGGCGCAGCGGGACCTGGACGAAGTCAAGTCGTCCCTGGTCAACGAGTCGGAGAACCAGAGCAGCAGCTCGGACTCGGAGGTAAGGAAGCCCCCGCGGCCGACCCCGGGGACCCCGGCCCAGCACCCGCTCACCCGCCCTCGCCTTTGTGTCTCCTTCGCAGGCGGAGAGGCGTCCGCAGCCCGCCCGGGACGCTTTCCAGAAGCCACGGGACTATTTCGCCGAAGGTACGTGCGGGTCCGGGCTGTCCCCGGCTCCCGGCCCCGCAGCGCTCGGCGCCTCGGCTCGGGTCGCCCTAGGTTCCCCTCGCCCCGGTGGCCGTGCCCCTGCTTTTCGCCCCGGTCGGCCTCAGCCGTCCTGGGGCGCGCGTGGGGGGCGCTCGGATTCCCGGTCCCCACCCCGGGACCCCTTACCAAGGCGGTGTCGCGAGGGCCCCCGGCCTCACCCCCGCTTTGGTTTTACCGGCAGTGAGAAGGCCCCAGGACGGCGCGTTCTTTAAGGGGCCCCCCTACCCTGGCTACCCGTTCCTGATGATCCCGGACCTGAGCAGCCCGTACCTCCCCAACGGACCCCTGTCTCCCGGAGGAGCGCGCACGGTGAGTGCCCGTCCCGCCGCGCCCGGGCGCGCGGGCGGTCGGGGCTCGAGAGATGCGCCCCCGGGCTAGGCGACGGGGTGGGGGATGGGGCCGTCCCAGGAAGATCCCGGACAGAACTTGCTTATGGAGCTGAACCACTCCGGCAGTCGAGGGTTAGGCTGCGCTGGGAGTGCCTGGAACATTCCCTTACATTCTCCCCTTTGGCTGGGGAACAGCTTCGGGGTCCACTTCTGGCGTTCTCCTTGGTGTTCAGAATTCTTTGCTCGCGCTAGCGAAAAACTTGGATTTGTGCCGGTTGGGCGGGAGTGTATGTTAAGCGGGGCGTGGAGGGGGGAGGTGGTCTTGCTTTCTTCCTGGAAATCGGTCCGCTTTCCCTGGCAGTTGGGCAGTGGGGCCGGGGAGGTGGGTTGGCGACGCTACCCCGCGACTCCAGCTTCACTGGGCAGCTAGAAGTCGGTTTCTAAGAAACTCAGTATTCGTGGCGGGTTATTCACACACACACATACACACACCCCCTCCCCACCCCCATCCCTCGCGCGCTGGGGCCTCAACTTTTCTGTAGAGCTCGGGATTTTAAACTCGCCGAGATGATTTCGAGGGCGAATCGAGGCATTCTTCAAGTTGAGGAACTTGGCTTTTTCCCCCTTTGTTGCCGGCTTTTCTCATTTAAAGCGAGCGCTGCGACACTTTAAACCTGTTAATGGGCGCGCATTGTGTGCTGCGCGCTGGCATTTAGAGCGGTGATTAAGCAAATTGACCGGGCCCCAGACGACGTGCAAATGAGGGCGGATTCCTTCGCCCCCTCGCAGGCTCTAACTCCCGCCCCCCGCGTCGCGAGGGCTGCAGCCCCTTGGGCTGGCCGGGTTTTGTGTGTGTGCCCTGAGCTGCCACCCCAGCCGAGGGCCTCCAGCCCAGGTGCTAGGTCCGCTGGCAGATCTTGGGTGAACGCCTACCTACTATGTGCCAGGCTCTTGCGCCCTGCTTGGGCGCCTCGCACAGCACAGTGGTTCTCCTTGCTTCCTGCCCAGTTTCCCAGCGCCTGCCAGTTCGTGCTTGATTCGGGGTGGGAGGTGTTTGGCTCCTTAAGACTGGCCGGACAAACTCACTTTATGCTCAAGCTGTCCTTCAACGACGATCACAATTAAAGGGCTGCCTGGGAAACGCCGGTGCTGAATGGACCGTCCCTGCTGTCATGGTCCAGCGGTCCGTGGAGAGCGGAGACGTGTGCGGAGGTTCAGAGGGGTCGCTCGGCAGGCCCCTGGGGCGTGCAAGTGGAGGCTGAGGACTCTGACCAACCGAAAGCGGAGTGGGGCCACACAGCTTCCCCTTTCAAGCAGGGAAGACCCCGCATCCTTGGCCCTGCCTTGGAGCATCCTGGGACCTCCCAAATATAAGTCTTGACTATGAGCTGAAACGGGGCATCTGGTTGTTGCTTTTTCTCATTCATATAAAAAGAAAGAAGGTGTGAGTAAAAGTTGAGCAAAACAAGCCTTTGTTTAGGTTTTCACAGATTCTCCTCGGTGTCCGCAGATGTAATTCAGTTCTGAAGGTTTTAGTAGGGTTTCTGTAACTGTGTATGAGGTCACACTACCGCAGTCCCTTTTCTCCCTTTTACCTTTAGGTGTTTGGGAAAAGGAGTTTGGCATTTCTGTGACTCAGCACCGATCCAGATCCATGTCCTGATGCAGATAAAGTCACCAGAAATGTTCCAAATATCACCAGTTATTTGACCGGATCTGGCTCTTTCTTCCCCTTCTCACTGCATGCTCAGTAGCTTCATTCGTGTCTGACTCTCTGCCATGGACTGTAGCCCGACAGGCTCCTCTGTCCGTGGGATTCTCCAGGCAGGAATACTGGAGTGGGTTTCTGGTGACAGAATGGTGACAGCGCCCTGTCTTCCTATGCTGCCCGTCCCCTCCCCCTCAAGAACCCAAGTGGGACAAATTTTGTTTGTGTCAGTCCCCTCCTTCCTGCTACCATCTTTTACCACTTTTTTTTCTTTCTACCATCTTACGTCTTCTTTTACTAAGAGCTCCCAAAGGCTGCTTCTTTTTGGTCCTGGGGCTTTCTGATTACTGTATCCAGACTTGCATGGGACTTTTGGAGTCCTCTTTGGAGGAAGCTGAACTTTCCCCCTCTGCATGCTTTTGACTTTTCCTGCTCGTCCCTTCAGCTGTCCCTTGCCTGAGCCCATGTTGCCATCCTGCTTTTTCAGCCTCCAAGTACACTCACCCTCTCCCTGTTACCCTTCTTAGGAGACTTGGTATGTCTCATCTCCCTCTTCT
The DNA here is from genome assembly GCF_014754425.2 of Oryx dammah. Taxonomy (NCBI): domain Eukaryota; kingdom Metazoa; phylum Chordata; class Mammalia; order Artiodactyla; family Bovidae; genus Oryx; species Oryx dammah. Next base: position 49,008,733 of record NW_024070209.1, on the reverse strand, counting down.
GTTTCTATCTTGCCTCGCCGGTGAATTGCCCTTTCAGAAGTAAGTTCAATGCCTCCATCAATTCTGTGCCCCTTATGTGTCTGTCATTGGGCTTTGACCTGCCTGGTTATAGAGTTCATTGAAGTTTCCTGTGTTTATATCAGCTCAGTAGAACCTGCTAATTTGATCCTATCTTTGGGCATCAGTGACTGTTAGTTAAGTACTGGATTGTCTGGACTCTAAGACTGAGATGATGCTTTTCTGCTGAATGATTATATTAATGAAATTAATGTGATTCTAACTGTAGGCAAACTATAGGTGCAGACAAAGTGGCCCTCTGTGGGGATCCCTGCCTGGTAAAATGTTTTAGGTGGATATTGGGAGGAAAGAAGGGGGAGGAAGGTGGCTGAAGGGTGAGGGGAGTGGTGCCTGGAATGTATGACCTGTTCTCTGATCTTTTTTGGTTTCACCTCCAAGTTTCACAGCCCTGGGCTGGCTGCTCTAAGGTCTATAAGTGGTATAAAACCGGGCAACCTCAGTTCTCTTCTGCTTGGAAATACCAAACCAGAGGCAAAAATGAGATTTGGCTGGAGTGTTTTCAGGGTATTAATTGACCCTAGGAATGGCAAATAGCAGGGCTGCAGCACCCTCACCCACTGGCAAAATTCCTTCCGGGACAACTGGGGGCGAGCCAGTCCTCCAATCTGGCTGTCTCCTCCCCACCCGCTGTTACCTTTGCCCTCCACTCTGGCTTGGCTGGGAAGTGGCCTCTTCCTGAGCCTCTTTAGAGAAGAGGTCCCCTTAACCTGGGGCGTGTGCCAAGCCTCTGAGCCGTGATTCATTCTCCTCTGGAACCCCGGGGGACCCTGTGGCCTGTGAAGAGAGGACTAACTGCCGCAAACCACCTTTCACTCCTTCCAAGAGTCACCCAAAATTATACGTTCATTCATGAAAAGACTTCACCAGCTTACTAAACCACCTCAGTGCTGTTGACTAGAATTTTGTTAGGAAAATGTAAGTCAACACAGAAGAAAGCAGATGTCAAAAATAGTCTGACAAGTCAGAACCAAAGAGAAAACTTGGAGTGTGGTTCAGCGAGCGAGCTACAAAGTGATAGGAGTTTTGAGTGTGACTGTAGTGTGAGTGCTAACGACATTTGGGAAAAGAACGGTGGCAGGCAGAATCACTGAGGAAATCGATAGTTTGGGGTCCTCTTTATAAATTTTAGAACTACTGTTGTGCAGCTCAAGCTCCAAGTTATTCATACATATTCATACAGGCCATCACAATTCAAATTTCTGTATGCAATTCCTCTGTCTTCTAAACGTGGGCCCGTTTTTTAAGTCCTTTGCATCCCATGGGCAGTCTTGCTGATGTCTGACACAGAGGAACCGAAGCAGAAATCTTTGTGTATATTTAGCGAAGTTTTCTGGGGTTTTTTTGGAGTTGTATGTAAAAGCCCAGTCAAACTTTTTCTTTTGCAAGATCAGTATAAAAGATCAGTATAAACATGCTGCCTTTGGGAAAGTTCTTTTAAGTCATTTCATCTAAATATAACTTCTGTTCCATTTTTTTCTAAATATAACTCAGGGTTTAATGAGGGCTTTTCACATGGAATGAGCATTTACGAGGGCCCTGTCTGCGTTGCTGAAGTTTTGGCACTTAGATTGCTGGGGTGACTGACAGTTGGTGACAGACTCTGCGGAGGGACTCAGACCTTGTCAGTCCCTTTTCTTTGAGCGGGTGGATCCGGCAGGCAATACCTGCTTGCTCTGTTATAATTTTGGAAAGTTTTAGGTTGGTTTCATTCTTCATTGATCTCACTTCTAGGGAATCTTGAGGAGAAAGTAGGTTAGTGCCTGTACACACACACATCTAACCTACAGCGCAAACTGTCCCAGGCTTTACAGTGATGTGCAGAGTTACCACCAAAATTGTGGCATAAAAAAGGAATTTAAATGATTATCTCCCTGGAAAATGCATTATACAAAGATCCTACTTATATTCCAAGTTAGAGTCCATTTTTACTGGCTAAGCTGGGGAAATTCAGATTGGCATCCTTAAGATAAGGTCGTAACTCCTTGACTTCATCTGATATTTATTGAGGACTTATCATGGGCAATGACTAAGGGGCTGTGAGAGTTAGGATGAATTAGAACCAACTTTGCCCTGAAGGACTTAAAAAGTGAGTGAGGAAGAAGTCATGTTAGTACAGACCATTAGGAAGGTTCTTGTTAAGAGTCAAGATAGTTCAGAGGAAAATTTGAAGAATAAAAAGAGTAGAAAAATTGTTTTGGGCTGGCATGGTCAAGAAAAGCAGGTAAAGGAAATTGTTTCAAATTGGTCCCTGTCACTCACCATTCTTTAGTTCAAAGTAGTTCTGGCTGAGGGACTTCCCTGGTAATCCAGCGGTTAAGACTTTACCTTCCAGTGCAGAGGTCATGAGTTTGATCCCTGGTTAGGAAGCTAAGATCCCTTATGCCTCCTGGCCAAAATACCCCAAAAGATAAAAACAAGCAATATTGTAACAAAGTAATTCTTGTTGATAATAAAAAACTTAAAAGTAGTAAGGTGGTTAGAATGAAAAGTGGTAGTTCTGCACCCATGTCTTGAGGTAGAAGACAGCACAGGGAGAGCATAGGCATGGAGGAAGGGAAAGGTCAGGGCCATTTGGGCAATGCAAGTTCTTCCATTGGTCTGGAAAGACAAAGGGCCAGACCTTGAAAGCCAGTGAAGGAATCTGGCCTTATTTAAGAGACAGCAGAGAACCATCCAACGAAGAAGGCAATGGCAACACACTCCAGTACTCTTGCCCGGAAAATCCCATGGACGGAGGATCCTGGTAGGCTGCCGTCTATGGGGTCACACAGAGTCAGACACGACTGAAGCGATTTAGCAGCAGCAGCAGCAGCAGAGAACCATCCAAAGTTCTGCTGGGAGGTGGTGTGACTTGTACTTGTGCTTAGAAGGATAATAATGATTGTGGGGAGAGGACCTGGGAGGAGCTAGAATGCTTGGGACGCTCAGGGGAGTCCAGGGGTGAGGTGAAAGGGGCTTAGAATATTTGAATGGGAGGGAAGGGTAGGATGTGGGAGGCTGGCATGGTTGCTTGAATTTGTGCTTGGAGAGATGGTAGATGGAAGGATGGAAAGGAAGGGAGAAAGGGAGAGAGGGAGGGAGGGGGTGGCTGATGTCACAGGTAATTGCTAATGTCCGAGCCTGGATGACCTGGGGGGTGACTTGGAGCACGTAGGGCCCTGCTCTGCCATCTTTCCCTCCCCAGTGCTGGACGGATGCTTATCGTGAACTGTTTGAGCAATGAAGGCCCACACGAGTTTATCAGAGGCTCTCACTTGGAGGAACTGCTTAATCTCATTGGTGGCGCCTTGAATTTGAGGGGATATTAAGGGGATAGTTGAAACTGAAGCAATAGGATGATGCAAGGAGCGGGAGAAGAAAGGAAGGGGAATATCAGAGCAGAGCAGTCACTGAGGAAGAATGGAGAGGAGCGCTTGCCAAGAAGGGAGGAGAGCTTAGGTGCTGTGATGGCACAGAAGCTGGAGGGCAGAGAGAGGGGCGGGGGTATCCTCAGGGTCAGATGCCACAGAGAGAGGCGATGAGAGGACTGAGAAGTCAAAAGCAGCTTTAGGAAGTCACTAATCAGGAAGTAACCGGTGCCCACAGAGAGCAGTATTCAGGTGTGTGGTGATGAGGTAGGGGACTTCCAGGTCCAGGGGTTAAGAATCCGCCTGCCAACACAAGGGATATGGGTTCGATCCCTAGTCCAGGAGAGATTCCACATTCCAAGGAACAACTAAGCCGCAGGTACTGAAGCCCGTACACCTAGAGCCTGTGCTGCACAGCAAGAGAGGCCACTGCAGTGAGAAGGCTGTGCACCGCAACTGGAGCGTAGCCCCGCTTGGTGAAACTAGAGAAAGCCCGAGTGCAGCAGGGAAGACCCAGCGCAGCCAAAGACAGAGAAGTTAAAAAAAAAAAAAAAAGCTTGGTAGTCAGGGATAGATACTAGCTTCAGGCTTTGCAGTCAGGCGTCCAGGTGCTATCACCAGGACTGGTCCTGCAGCGTGGCCCATCACTCAGGCAGAACCCACATCAGACTCCACACACACACACACACACACACACACACACACACACACAGACACACAGACACACACACCCACACACCCACACACACCCACACCCACACACACACCCACACACACACACCCACACACACACACCCACCCACCCACACACACACACACACACACACACACACCCCCACACACACACACACCTCCATCTACCAAACAGTAGGCGTTGTCCTCCTGACTTGGCAGGCGAGCCCGAGTTGAAGAGGATGTAGAAAAATACAGAGGTGGAGTTGCAGAAATTGAGGACGGAGTGCATTGGTTGGCTAGATGGCTTTGAGATTCTCAGAAAAACCAAGGGCAGGTTGGCTGGGGTTTTTGTTGGCAGTAGGCAAACCACAGGCCCTTTCCCTGTACCCAGTTATAAAGCCAAACTTGTTGGGAACCTTTTAGCTACATGTTAATAATGAAATGTTTGTGCATTGATTGAAAGATATGACACACACTTGGGTAGTTTTTCCTTTTTTTATTGTCTGGAGCTGGCTGACTTTGATGGGGGATAGAGGTGGGGGACCAAAACCCAACTCATTTGCAGTCAGGGCCAGATGTTGGGACGTGATAAGTAATTGGGGATGGGAAAGGACTGACCGCATAAAAGCTTGTAGAAAATTGCCCCATGTTGGCTAATCTAATAATGTATTTTTAGAGGAGGTTTTTATATGTTCCATGTTTTATTGTCTTCTCCCTGGATTGGATTAAGGGAGCAATGAAATAATTGCAGTTTCCAAAACCTTGGCATTTGGGAATGAGGGAACATGGGGAAGGTAAAGGGGGCTTGCCTTTTCCTCCGTACTGTGTGTGCTGCCCAGGGAACATCTCTGGGGTACCAGGCAACTTCCTTCTGACACGCTCTGAGTTTTCCCTCAATTTTTCAAGCACCTTTAAGGTTCTAAAGGCTTTAGGTTCAGAATCCTAAATCTTTTCTTTTCATTATGCGTATTGTTCAGTCATTAAGTCATGTCTGACTCTTTGTGACCCTATGGACTACAGCACACCAGGCTTTCCTGTCCTCCACTGTCTCCCCGAGTTTGTTCAGACTCATATCCATTGAGTCAGTGATGCCATCCAACCATCTCATCCTCTGTGATCGCCTTCTCCTGCCTTCAGTCTTTCCCAGCATCAGGGTCTTTTCCAATGAGTCAGTTCTTCGCATCAGGTGGTCAAATTATCCGAGCTTCAACTTCAGCATCAGTCCTTCCAATGAATATTCAGGGTTGATTTCCTTTAGGATTGACTGGTTTGATCTCCTCGTATAGCCTACAGATTTTCAGGGGGGGAAAATGACCTTTTAGTTTAGAAATAACTTCAAAATTGGAAAATTAAATGATAAAAATGTTTCCCTGAATATGGCCCTTTTCATGAGTTTTTGTGGAAGAAGTAAGGGATGAGACCCAGTCACCTGGAGTCCTCAGGACAGGAAATGAAGTCACAGGCACACTTTCAAATCATGCTAGCAGTTTAGAAATCTATTGAAAGTGAAAGTTGCTCTGACTCTTTGCAGCCTCATGGATTATACAGTCCATGGAATTCTCCAGGCCAGAATACTGGAATGGGTAGCTGGTCCCTTCTCCAGGGGATGTTCCCAATCCAGGGATCGAACTGGTGTCTCCTGCATTGCAGGTGAATTCTTTACCAACTGAGCTTCCAGGGAAGACCCTTAGAAATCTATTGGGTTGGCCAAAAAAATCTTTTGGGTTTTTCTGTAATATCGTACAGAAAAAGCCAAACAAACTTTTTGGTCAACCCAGTGTTTCATCCAAAAGGAGGAACAAAGCTCCAAGTTTTCATCTCAGTTGAAGAAAATAAATATAAAATAAGTGTAAACAAAAAATTCAGAGAAGAAGAAATGTTGAATGTCTACTAAATTTGTGAATAGTTAAAAAAAAACACCATTTTTTGGCCAACAGATTAACAAAGGTTTTGTCTTACTAAGACTGTTAAATGGCAAATGTGTGATGAAGTGGGTGTTCTTAGTTGCTGTTCTTGAAGGCTGTTGACAGCCCACCCACCAGGAAAGCATTTGGCAGTGGTTGCTAAAACTTGAACACTTGTCACTGCTTCTGACCTGCTAAGAAATAAATACTTGCTATTGTCATTTTGCTGCTGGGCAGACAGACTTGTAGAGGTCAAGTATCTTGCTAAGGTCACACAACTGGTCATTGACAGCACAAAGATTGAAATTGGTTGAGTGCAAAGTCTGGGTCTTCCCATTCCACCCTTGTGACTTTCTACACATGCCTGATGCCACTAGCTCCTCCCCCTCTTGGAAGAAGGGCAGGTGACCTTTGTCTCTCTGTTCAGGAATCTGTGAGTTATCAGTTTGAGTGGAGGGCAGGTAGGTTTGTTCCAATTTGGACCTGAGCAGATAGCTTCCCAAATAAATAGTTGTATAAGTGAGTGAGCAGCTGTGGTTCAAATTCTTCCTCTAGTACTGTTTATGCTCCACAGGTGTTAAGCAACCTTTAGAGGGCAACCCCAGGAGCTTCGCTACTTGTTACCTTCAGAGAAAACAGTGATTATCTGCTAACATAGACATGAACTTTTCTCAACGAGGTTGAGGGACTGTCTTTCCTTGTTGAAATCGGTGAGCCCTGGAAGAATATACAAGTGTGTCTTGCAAGGAACGATGCAGGAGGAGCAGGCTGGCTCCTACCCCTGCGATTTGGATTACAACATAGTTTGGTTTACAAACCGAGCTCTGGTGAACTGAGTATGCAAATATTATTTTCTTATTGTGCATTTTGTAAAATATTTTATAAATTGGTTGCTTTTAAACAAGCTCTTTAGAAATAAAAAAATCCCCCCAATCACTTGTAATTCTTGAAGTAAATTGACTGTGAAAGAAGTAAATGCTAAATATTTACACAGAGAATTGTAGACAATGTGTTAGTTCCCATCACCACCCCTTTTCTCTGTGTGTGTGTGCGCGTGTGTAAAATGGTTTAAAATTAGGAATCAGGTAATCTGATACATTTTCATTCGCTTCCCAAATTTACCTTCTAGGTAGTCTCTTTCTGAAAACAATAGCATGGTGGAAAGAGTAATAAGGGGCTTCCAGGGGTTGCAACTCCAGTACTCTTGCCTGGAAAATCCCATGGATGGAAGAGCCTGGTAGGCTGCAGTCCATGAGGTCACTAAGAGTCGGACACGACTGAGCGACTTCACTTTCACTTTTCACTTTCATACATTGGAGAAGGAAATGGCAACCCACTCCAGTGTTCTTGCCTGGAGAATCCCAGGGACGGGGGAGCCTGGTGAGCTGCCATCTATGGGGTCGCACAGAGTCAGACACGACTGAAGCGACTTGGCAACAGGGGTTGCAAAGAGTCAGACATGACTGAGCACTAACTGCAGAAGTATGGTTGATAGAAGCTGGGGAGGCCCCAGAGGTCCTGGCTAAGCCCTCCTGGGAATTTGCATATTACAAGGCACTAATCTCAGTGAGGTAATTGTCTTATATACTTTGTAAAGTAAACAGGGCCATTATTTGTAGGAATGTCTATAGAAAGTATGTTGTGTGGAAGAGCAGAGATGTAAATATGAGATAGTAACTGTGATTAAGAAATAGATGGATCTGATGATAAGGAAGAAAAACAGAAGAAATAGGAATGGCGGTATGAAAAGTTCAGTTTGGGATTGACGTGTATACACACTGCTGTATTTAAAATAAATAACCAACAAGGGAGAGAAAAGGGAAAAGAAAAGCCGATCAGTTTATGAATCCAGATTTGTTGGCAGTAGTGATTTCTGATGTTTGGGACTATACTCTTCTCTGTAAATTCCAAAAAGGATGTAACAGAGTCACTAGAATCAGATGGATTTATAACATATACCTTATAGGAGTGCACTGGGTGTTCCTCCCTGAGATTATTGTGCAAGGACTCTGCTTGGGTACCCTGCAGCCCTCTGAGCCAGGAGGGACCATCCAGCTCTCCCAGTGATAAGCAGCGTAGGCTCAGGAAGATGGTGGGCTTCCCCAAGATCAGACAGTTATGAGCGATGAAAACAGAATGGGAGCTCAGCTGTATCCCCTGGAGTTTTACCCTCCCCCTGCATTGGAGAAGGAAATGGCAACCCACTCCAGTGTTCTTTCCTGGAGAATCCCAGGGACAGGGGAGCCTGGTGGGCTGCCATCTCTGGGTTCGCACAGAGTCGGACACGACTGAAGCGACTTAGCAGTAGCAGCAGCAGCTACTCAGGGAGATCCACAGCAACTCTGGCGGAAAGCAATGCTGTGGAGAAAATGCACCTCAAAATATTTCTTTGTTAAACTCAAACACCTGACCATAATGAATGATTCATAGACGTGTGTTGAATGTTGACAGCATGAATATTTAAACCTCGATATTTTTAAAAAGCAGCCTGTAGGCACCCGCAAGGTGCTCTGTTATACTGTTTACAACTGGTACCATGTCTGATGGTACAATCTCCGTTTTATCTACGAGGATGCTGAGACCGAGAGTAAGTAGAAGAGTCCAGAGTCACCTCTCCTGAAGGTTGTAAAGCCATCATTCCAGCCACAGTGCTGCCATTTCCCCTCTACTGAAAGTGGATGGGCCAAATTAATGTAAAAATGCCATTTGGAGCAAGATACAAAGAAATGGTGTACAAGTGAAAAAATGAGTAATAAGCAACGTCTCTACATTCATTCTTTTCAGTGGCATCCCCAGCCCTTTAAGAGGAGGAACTGTAATCACTGTTTCTGCCTGGGGTAGAGTCAGAGCCTTAATGGTTGGTGTCTTTATAGTTTCAGAGACGGTATTCATTGCCATCTTAATCTTTCTTTGCTTGTCTTTGCTGTGCAGCTCCATGTGATCTGCTTTTTTCCCTTCAGTTTCCCCTGTGTTTTGCTTTGACATCTTGAGGAGGTCAACTTGGGTCCTTAGATACCGCAGTATGCAGTATTGGTCTGTACATCTGGTGACTCGGTCTACTGCCTACTGCCGCCCCTGACCGGCCCCCCTCGCTTGTACATGTGTCAGTATTTGTATGCAAATTAGATACAGCCATTACTTATTAATCATATCATCTATTTAAACATTTCTAGGTGGGTTGCATAAAGGAGAGGTATAGTGGTAGTCTTAGGGATACGTGAGATGAAAACACATCATATTTAACTTACAGCATAAACATTTCTGTTAATAAAATGCTTGTCAGGGATAGAGACATTGGTCTGAAGCTTTGAAGTGGAAAGAGATCTGCACCCATGTGTTCCCAGTCCCTCCTAAGCAGAGTTAATACAGGAAGGAGTGGAGAGGGTAAGAGAGTCTAGAGTTAGCTAGAGTCCCTTAATAAGTGTTCCTTTCACCTTGCACTGAAAAGAGAGAGGACGGGTGGAGAGAAGCCCAAGGACTGAAGGGTAGAAAAGCATACTCCAGTGACCGGTAGTGTATGTGGCTAAGGGGTCTTCGACTGGGGTTTGGCTGCAGTCAGACCTTGGACTCTAGCCCAGCCATGGTCTGGCTCTGTGCCCCTGTGCCCCAGGGCCCTCTAAGGCAAAACAGGGATAGTGGTAGTATTTGAGAGTCACTGAATTAACATTTTGGCTGAATGGACTACATTTTAAAACCAGGATTTGTTCAAGGGTTAAATTAAATAGTAACATCATAGAATGAGTCTCTGGGATATAAGAAGAAATGTCAGTATTATTACAATTTTATTAATATGTTTAGTGACCAAAATTTTTAACTAATATCTTAATACATGGATATTTTCTTGCAGTATTTTAAAATTTTTTAGGAAACGATGAAACGGTACCATCAGGGGAATGCTTAAAGTAGTAGTACATCAGCTTCAGTACTTAGTGCATGGTTTTGAAGTTTACATGGTTATCAGTTCCCTTTGAAAAGACTTATATATCACTTTCAAAGGATTATGGGTTTGGGGACTTCCCTCAAAATCTGAAGTTAAAGCTCCCCCCCTTTCAGTGTAGGGGGTATGGTTCAGTTCCTGGTTGGGATGCTATACCTTGTGGCCAAAACCCCAAAAAGTAAAATAGAAACAATATTGTAACAAATTAAGTCAAGACTTTTAAAATGGTCTGTATCAAACAAACAACAAAACGGATTAGTGGTTTGTGTGAGTTCTTCATCTATCAATAGGATGATGTGCTTACAACTAATTCATACACACACATGTTTTAACTTTTATTTTGGAATAATTTTAGACACAGGAAAGGGTGCAGACTCATACAGAGAATTTCTATATACTTTCCCCCAGATTTCTCCAAATGTTAACATTTATTACCTTTTAAAAATCTTTTTTTCTTTAACATTTTTTCTGAATCATTTGACAGTAAGTGACAGACTAGATAGCTTTGTGTGTTTGTCCTAAAACCAAGGACATTTACCATGATATAATTATCAAAATCAGGAAATTAACATAAAGACAGCCCTGTTGTCTCAACTACAGACCTTATTCAGATGTTGGCTGATTGTCTTCCTGGCTTTTGTAGTAAAAGAAAATGTTAAAAATTTTTGGTGGGGATGGGTGGTGTCCAGAAGGTGCCTAAGACTGTGTGCTATTCTTAGTTGTCATGTACTTTTACTCTCCCTCAGTCTAAAATAGCTTTTTTTTAAAAATGATTTTATTTTTAGTCTCCCTCAGACTAGAAAAGTTTAAAGAAAAATAATTTTATTTATTTATGGCTGTGCTGGGTCTTCGTTACTGCACAGGCTTTTCTCCAGTTGCAGCGAGTAGGGGGCATTGCTCTTGGTTGTGGTGCGTGGGCATCTCGTTGCGGTGGCCTCCCTTGTTGCAGAACACGGGCTCTAGGACATACGGGCTTCAGTAGCCCTGGGGCTCTAAAGCATAGACTCTGTAGTTGTGGTGCACAGGCTTAGTTGTTCCACAGCACGTGGGATCTTCCCAGACCAGGGATCCAACACTGTCTCTTGCACTGGCAGGCAGATTCCTTACCACTGAGCCACCAGGGAAAACCCTAGAACAGATTTTTGAACTCTGTCTTGTATTGACTTTTTAAGAATACAAGCCATTTATTTTGTAGGACCTTGAACTTTTTTCCCCTAATGTTTCTTCAAGTAGATTTTGAGCAAGAATACTGCAAAATTGATGTCCTTCTCAGTGCTTCTCCTAAGAGGCACCATCTATTTTTCTCGTTCATCCGTTCAGTTCAGTTCAGTCGCTCACTTGTGTCTGACTCTTTGCGACCTCATGAATCGCAGCACGCCAGGCCTCCCTTAATTTTGATCATTTGGTTAAAATTTGGTCTACCAGATTTATCCAAGAAAGTTACTGTTTTTTAATGTTTCTTTGTGTGTGTATATGTGTGTTTTAAATTTATTTTTAATTGGATGATAGTTTCTTTACAATGTGAAAGTTACTATTTTTACTGTTTGTGATTGTGAGTATCTTGTGAGGAGATACTTTGGGACTATGTAAGTATAGCATTGTTCATCACTTTCAACTACTGGTTTTCATATCCACTGATGTTTCTTACCAGAAACAGTTATCACTGTGGTTGTGGCTAAATTTTTTGTTTTATTTATTTATTTTGTATTTTTGATGAAAATTGTGTGGTGGTTGGATTTTAAAGTTTGTTATTTTAACTCAGGAACAGTTTCTCAGCTCTGTAAGTTGTTGAATTGTTTAGCATATTTGTGAATACTAAGATGAAGGAACAAGACGACTTAGGTCCTTTTTAAAAAATAATAGTTTGTTCTTCATAGTTTTTATGATCTTTATTATGCCAACATCAATGATAAATCAGTGATTTACCAAGAATTTAATGGCTCACGATTTTGAGATCTTGTGAAATATTGAGGTAGCAGAGTTGACATTTTGTTCTTTGTTCTTCATAGAATGTAAAGAAGTTCCTAATTGGGATTTTTAGGTTCTTATCTGATGACTGGAGTTTCTCATAGTCAGTCTAGATTTTCTTAAATGCAACCCCAGGGGTCTTTAAACCACTTTTTCTGTCTCCTGTATTTCTTGAAAATCATTAGCTGGATCTAGATTCTTGATCAGGCTCCAAGGTTCTCGCTCTCCTTTTAAAATTTATTTTATTTTTTAATTTTTGGGGTTCTGTAAATTGACTTTCATAGACTTTCTTTTACTTCTTACTTTATTTTTGCACGACTCTTTCATAAATGGCCTTTCCTGGAGAGGCACCGCAGGTCAGCCTGTCTCTCTGTATTAGCAACCACTGATGATGATCACCCACATCACCTGTGAGCAGTTTCAAAATGGCCATAGTCTGTTTGTATCATTGCTTCTCCATCTATCAGCTGTAACATGTTTAAAAAGAGAAACTGCTGCTGCTGCTGCTGCTAAGTCGCTTCAATCGTGTCCGACTCTGTGTGACCCCAAAGACGGCAGCCTTCTAGGCTCCTCCGTCCATGGGATTTTCCAGGCAAGAGTACTGGAGTGGGGTGCCATTGCCTTCTCCGAAAAAGACAAACTACCTTTTATCAACTACTAAGTTACCTTAGAGCAGAGATCGGCAAACTAAGGTCCACAGGCTAAATCCAACCCAATGTTTATTTTTGTAATTAAAGTTTTATTGAAACAGCCATGCCCATTCATTTGGATATTGTCTATGGCTGCTTTTGCACAGCAGCGGCTGGGTTGAGCAGTTGCCATTGGGGCCATAAGTGGCCCATGTCTGCATGTATGCTCACTCAGTTGCTAAGTCGTATTCGACTCTGTGACCCTATAGACTGTAGCCTGCCAGACTCCCCATGGGATTTTCCAGGTGAGAATACTGAAGTGGATTGCCATTTCCTTCTCCAGGGGATCTTCTGACCCAGGGATCGAACTTGTCAGGCACAAGTTTGATCCTGCTTGTCAGGTACATTCTTTACCACTGTGCCACCTGGGAAGCCCCATAAGTGGCTCACATTGCTGAAAAGATCTGGCCCTTGGCAGAAACAGTTTGCTGACCCCTGCTCTAGATCATATGGAAGAAGCAATTTAAGTGTTTGATCCTTTCTCCAGTTTTCAGTTGTTGTCCTATTATCCTGCAAAGGCGACCGCTGAATTTTTTAAAAAATATTGTTACAGATTCATGGATGTAAACCTATTTGGTATAGTTTAACTGATTTACAATTATTTTCTTTATTGAAACTCAAATTAACACATCATTAGCCAGCAGGAGCCTCTTCAAGTTGGTTCCTGAGTTTTTGTGTATACAATCTTTGTGTATACAGTCTTTGATGCTTCTGGGATTACTGATATGGTGTTCCAGGTTCTTCTTGTGGATTTCCTGCCGTAGACCTGGGGCCAGATATTTCTAGGATCTCTGCTTCCTTTCAGTGAAAGATGTTATTTAGAGACCATAGTCTGAATGCTAAGGGTGCATATAAAGCTCCTAAAGGGTGTTCTGTTTAATGTTATGAGTGCATTAACTAATCTGTAGAATTTGAAAGTAGAATGTAATAGCTGTGATTTTAAAACACATAGTCACTTCTTTTGTTCTAAAAGTATGTAATGTTCTCTTTGTGTGTGTGTGTGTGTGTGTATTTATTTATTTATTTGGCTGCATGGGGTCTTAGTCGTGGCGTGTGGGATCTTCCTCATTGCATCATGCAGGATCTTTCCATGCGGCACACGGACTCTGTAGCTGTGATGCTTGGCTTGATAGTTGCACCATGCTGGCTCAGTAGCAGTGGCAGGCAGGCTTTCTAGTGCTGGCTTGCAGGTTTAGTTGCACCTTATCATGTAGGATCTTAGTTCCCCTCTGCAGGGATCAAACGTACGTCCTCTGCATTGAAAGGTGGATTCTTTACCACTGGACCACCAGGAAAGTCCTAATGATTTCCATTTTTAATGTCCTCTTAATAATGTTGTTAATTAATCCTCCTATTTAGTAATTTTAGTTGTACATTAGAATTGTTTTCTATCTTTCATGCTTATATCCTTTCAATAAAATATATGCTTATCTATTTCTGCCAATCGTTAGCATTTCACTGGATAAAGCTCACAAGATTTCCACCCAGATTTTGTGTGGAATGCCTCCCTGTTTTTGAAAGGGTTTGTTCAGATAATGACAGCAAATCCAAACATTCTTCATTTCTCGGTTTCTCACATTGTGACAGTAATTAGATATATTGGTCACCTCTGTGACCACATGCTCATCCATCAGGCAGAAGTACAGGTCTTCTGAAGACTGAAGCTAAAACTGAACAACAGATTTACACTGAATGCCGAGGGCATATTTTTATATATTCCTAGGACCTGCCTCACAGTTGCAAAGTACTGCCTCACGGTTGCAAAGTACTACATACTGAGTACGTAGTAAGGACTTTGTTAAGGTAACCTCGTTGTCAACTTTGGTGGCCTTGGCTTTTCAGGTCTCCCTAGCCCCTATGAAATTTAGTCTCTGTATTGTACCATTCCTTGTATGAACTTGTGTTCAGTTTTGGATTGCTGGTTTTGTAGAACCCATATGCTTAGCAATCCTGGCTGTCATATTTCCCTTTTGATCACCGTTGCCCCTAGCACAGTGCCTTGTACACAAAATTTGTACTATATGGTTATTTGTGTAATTGCACTTCCCTCATTTTAACACATCATATATAATAAAATAAACAGCAAAAATCTGGCTTCCTCCTGGACATTGTTAGGTTAACAAGGGAAATTTATCATTCACTTTTGAGAACTTTCAGGTATGATCTTTTTGTTTTTATTAATCATTTGGTATTATCTTTAATTAAGTACAAAGACTTTTCCAGACACATCACATAGAGATCATTTTATCCACTGCTCTGTTTGGCTGCCTGTCTCTTGTCTCTCTGCTCAGCGATGGTAAGGCGAATACCCTTTCCACGGGGAAGAGAGATTCACAGTTTGTTGCCTTTGCCAATAACGAAAATGTTCGAGAGCTGTGTGGCAAAGCTGTTGCCGTTCTCATCTTACACATGAACTACTTCAAAAGAACCTGGATGTCTCTCCCGGTTTGTAATCACACCAGTTCTTCCCAGGTTAGCACCTCCAGTCACCATGCACAGGTTACCAGTGTCAAATTTGATGAAATCAGTAATCTTGCCAGTCTCCAAGTCAATCTGAATGGTGTCATTCACCTTAATGAGGGGATCGGGGTAACAGATGGTACGAGCATCCTGGGTTACCAGATGAGGGATTCCTTTTGTCCCCACAAATATCTTTCTTTGCACAATTTATACTTGGCCTCCTCAGGTGTAATATGATAAATAGCAAAGCGACCCTTGGGGTCATAGATCAAACAAAAATTCTCTCCAGTCTTATCAATGCTGATGACGTTCATAAAACCAGCAGGTAGGTTATATCTGTGTGGACTTGGCCATCGATCTTAATGAATCGCTGCATGCAAATCTTCTTTATTTCATCTCCTGTTAGGGCATACTTAGGTCTGTTCCTTAGGAAAATGATTAGGGGGAGACATTCCCTCAGCTTGTGGGGGCCGGCAGATGGTTGAGGGGCAAACACTGGTCAATTTATCCAGCATCCAGTGTTTTGGAGCTGCTACGAGTTTCAGGTGCTTCTTGGGACCCTGAACCATGGCTGTGCTAGGCACAAAAAGAGCTCAGGTGTGATCTTTGTTTTTTAAAAAAATATTTATTTATATTTGTTTAGTTGATTATGTCAGGTCTTAGTTGCAGCGTTCGGGCTTTTCTAGTTGTGATGTAGGGGTTCAGGATTTGAGCCATGAGGGCTCTCTAGTTGTAGTGCGTGGGTTCTAGAGTAGGGGTTCCCCCACCTCGGGCCATGGTACCGATGTGGGGCCCATTAGGAACTGGACTGCACAGCCGGTGAGCAGCAGGTGATCAAGTGAAGCTTTGTTTATAGCTGCTCCCCATCCCTAGCATTTTCACCTGAGCTCCGCCTCCTGTCAGATCAATGGTGGCATTAGATTCTCATAGGTGCACGAATCCTACTGTGCTTGAATCATCCCCAAATCATTCAGGATGGGTGGAAAAATTGTCTCCCATGAAAATGGTCCCTGGTGCCAGAAAGGTTGGGGACCGCCATCCTAGAGCACAAGGGCTCTCTCTAGTTGTGGCTTGCAGACTTAGTTGCCTGCCGCATGTGAGATCTTAGTTCCCTGACCAGGGATCAACCCTGCATCAACAGCTTTGGAAGACAGCTCTTAACCACTGGACCACCAGGGGAGTCCTGGGTGTGATCTTTGATAAGCTGATCACTGGTGGTTGATCCTTTTAATTTTCCTTAAAAAAAAATTTTATTTGGCTGCACTGGGATCTTCATTGTGGCACTCAGGATCTTTAGTTGCGGCATGTGGGAACTAGTTCCCTGACCGGGGATTGAACCCCGGCCCACTGCATTGGGAGCATGGAGTGTTAGCCACTGGACCACCAGGGAAGTCCCTTAATGTTACTTTTTATGAAGATTTCTTCAGTTCATCCCAGTTTAAGGCTGTACATTCTTTTAAAAATGAAGCAGATGTCTGTGCTGGAGACAGAGTTCCCACTGGTATGTAGCTGTGGACATTCCTTCATCTGTAATACTGGGGGTATGTTAGCAGTTGTAGAAGCCATATGTTTTCATAGGCCTTTGCCAAGGAAAATACTTTAGAATTACATTAGCAACTCCAAGGTATTTTGGCTGTTCTGAGAGGACACATGGTAGTTTTCCAATTATACAAACAAGAGCTTTTGTTTTATGCTGAAGTTTCTTACAGGCTTTGGGAACAATAGAGCCTCTATCAGCATTTCCCAGAGTAACATCCTAGGGATGTTAAGAGGTGGTACTATTGCTTCATTTCTGCAAGACTTTAACATGCCGGTGTGGTCTCTTAGAGGGGAGTGTGCTATGCAGGAGTCCTCTGGCTTATTTGACCAAGGCTTTCCTTGTGTTTGGAATACTGCCATCCACCCAGTGTCCCTCACCCCATGCACACATTTCACTTCATAGTCCCTGGCTCCCAGCCTTAGATGTGGTCTCTGTTGCAAATGCTGAGCTCCCTATTCTTGAGCACATTGCTCTGCTGGTAAATATGTGACTTCACAATGATCCAATAGGCGCTTGTCTTCTTTGGAGCCTAACCTCACTGAAGAACTTGGGGAAGGGGCCTGTTTTCTATGGGATTCTAGCACCAGGCATTTATGTTTTTTCATTTATTTATTTTTGGCTGTGCTGGATCTTTGTTGCTACACTGGCTTGTCTCTAGCGAGTGGGGTTACTCTCTAGTTGCGGTGCTCAGGCTTATTACTGCACTGGCTTCTTTTTGTTGCAGATCACGGGCTCTAGAGCGTGTGGGCTTCAGTAGTGCAGTTTCCAAGCTCTAGGCCAGTGCTTCCCTGGTAGCTCAGATGGCAAAGAATCTGCCTACAACGCAGGAAACCCGGGTCGATTCCTGGGTTGGGAAGATCTCCTGGAGAAGGGAATGGCAACCCACTCCAGTATTCTTGCCTGGAGAATTCCATGGACAGGAGAAGCTGGTGAGCTACGTCTGTGGGATCACAAAGAGTCGGACACAACTGAATGACTAATGCACACACACACAAGCTCTAGAGCATGGGCTCAATAGTTGTGGTGCATGGGCTTAGTTTCTCCTCAGCCTGTGGGATCGTCCCCGACCAAGGATCGAACCCATGTCTCCTGCTTTGCCAGGCGGATTCTTTGCCACTGTGCCACCAGGGAAGCCCAGCACCAGGCGTTTAGAAGGCTCTTCACAAATATTTGTTGGATGAGTGAAGAGTCTGTCGATCCCTTCATTCTGAATAGCATCTCACAGGACCAGAGCTCTAGCAAACCCACTTTGGGAACCATAGCTGGTATGGTTCTGGTAGGAATTCTGGTAGACCTTCATAATGCTACTGAATGTCCTCAGTGCATCCACCTAGCAAGGAAAACTGTCAATATTTTTAAAGATGAGGCTCAGTCTTTGAAATCTCTTGTCTCAATGGCACATAGTGAATCAGCTGGGATTGGAACCTTCATTTCCTGATACCTGTCCCTGGGCCCATTATCCCCAGACAGCCTGCAGCCCCCTCTCACATTATTAGTTACATAAATGGGAGCTGGTGTTCAGGCCATGGGGGAGGGAGAAATCAGATGCCTCTTTGTGTACTCATTAACGCAGGCAGAACAAAAGGCCCAGCTTGGTTTTCAAGTTCAAGTTTGGCTCACATGTGGTCCTCAGTGGAGATTATGATCTCAGGTAAATTAAAAACAAATGTTAAAGAAGTCATAATGAGGTAGACAGAGTTCAGGATTCTTGTTTTTCAACACTGTGGTAAACAGACCCCTCTCTAAAACAGACATTCACCTCCCCTCTTCCACTTTACCTCTCTGCCCATCACTATGATTACTGTTCACTTTTACTTCAGTTAGCCAGGCAGGTAGGTGTGTATATATGGTCTCATGTCAGTATACTCAGGTTTGTTCATGCATCTCCTTGCTTTTCTAAACCAGGCAGGTAGACATTTAGTTCAGTCTACTATCGCATCAAGTGAAAAAGGAATTGCACATTTGACAAAATGTCCCCTTCCTTGGGCAAGGCCCCCAGTGGCCTGCTCAAGGGAGCTCAAGGCCAGCACGTGAGGCGAGAATACACAGGATCCCCCTGTGTTCTCCTCCCCCAGGCTGAGTTCCCAAGCATATTCTTGACTGGAGCTGGGGAGCCTTGGGGCCCAGTGATTTTACGCACTAAATGGGACTCTGTATGTCTGAGCCAAATTAAGTCTGCGGGCAGTCTTTACGAGCACAGTAACCGTTTTTACAGATGTAAAGAAGCTCAAAAGTACTGTGTATGTTTGCAGTCTCAGTCCCTGTAAAGTTTCCATGAGCACACTGCAAGGGCTCTGTCCACGGAAATTTAGTTCTGTTCTCACCCTGCTTACCTCGTCACTCTGTCAAAGCACATGTCATGAATGTGTGGGTGTGTGTACACGATTAGTTCTCCAGTGGAGGCAGTTTTGTCCCCCAGGGGACAGTTGGCAATGTCTGGAGACATTTTTGGTTGTTACGACTTGGTGGTGGGGGCGGCGGGGAGTTACTACTAGCATCTCGTGGGTAGAGGCCAAGAATACTGCTTAATGTCTTAAAAGGTACAGGATAGTTCCTCACAGCAAAAAAATTATCTTGCCCCAAATGTTCATAATGCTGAGGCTGCAAAACCCTGGTGTACAGACAACATAGTATATCAAACATGAATAAACCATGTGCATGTGTGTGCATGCTCATAAACATATGTGGCTATGTGCATATGTCATATGTGTACATGCATATAAAAGGGCTTCCCAGGTGGCTCAGTGGGTCAAGAATCCACCTGCCAATGCAGGAGCCAAGGGTTCGATCCCTGGGTTGGGAAGATCCCCTGGAGAAGGGCATGGTAACCCACTCCAGTATTCTTGCCTGGAGAATTCCATGGACAGAGGAGCCTGGTGGACTATAGTCCATGGGGTTGCAAAGAGTTGGACACGACTGAAGTGACTGAGCACGCACACGCATGATGCATATACATGCTGCACGGCATGGCCAAAAAAGGGAAACATAGCAAGACTGGTACCTGGATTTCTCTTCTTTCTGAGCGGTACTTTTTTGCAGAGGTAATAGTCTCTTTCTTGAGGGTGTTCAGTGTCCCAGAGGAGTATGGCATATATTAACTCACTTAATCCTCAGAATGACCCTACTGGTGGGCACAGTGGTTATTCCCCCTTTACTCTGGAGGAAATCAGGGCTCAGAGAGATCAAGAGCTTTGCCTGAGGCCACTCAGCCTTCAAGGGGTGGGGATTGATGTAGAACCCACTTTTGCTGGCTCCTCCCACAGGGCACCACCTCCCACTAGGCCATGTGGTGGTGGGAGGGGCTTTGTGAGTTTGGGGGACGTGGCCTGGACATGGCCAGTACAGTGTAGACGCTGAACGGGGTGGCCTGTGGGACTTCTTCCAGTGGTTGCATTCTGAGGCTGCAGTTTGGAAATGGTCTGTAGTGCCTGAGCATTGTCTCTGAGAAGCCCTGATCCTATGAACCTGAGACTCTATGAAACCTGCAGGGTTTTTTGGACTCACAGCACCCTGTTGGGTCCATAGCACTGGCTTGGAGGCTTCTGGGGGAGGGCGTCAGGGGAGAGTAGGAGGGATGGTGGCAAGTCAGCCTGCCTGGGCCTGGAGAGTTGGATGGGTCAGGACAGGAGAGACCCTGCTGGTTTTCCTGCCTTTCCCTCTTTTCTCCTTCCTTTGCTGCTCAGGGGAGGCCTGGGGCTTCATAGGAGGTGACGGGGTGGCGGGGGGGTGCAGTTGGTGGTAATTACTCACCATGTGCACAGTGGATGTGGCCTGGTGCCTCCAGGGATGGCTGAAAAGCTGGAGAACTCAATCAGAATGTGAGAGAATGTGAGACTTCCCTGGTGGCTCAGTGGTTAAGAACCCACCTGCCAATGCAGGAGACATGGGTTTGATCCCTGGTCTGGGAAGATTACACATGCCGCGAGGCAGCTAAGCCCATGGGCCACAACTGCTGAGCCCTAGCTCTAGAGCCCAGGAGCCACAACAACAGAAGTCAGTGCTCTGCATCTGGAGAGTAGCTCTGGCTCTCCAAAACTAGAGAAAGATTGCACAAGCAATGAAGACACAGCACAGACAAAAACAAATTTTAAAAAAAAGTTTAAAACAAAGTGTTAGAGGAAAGTAAGCATTCTGCAGGAAGTAAGAAAGGTGCAGAGTAGCCTCCTAGGGGAGGGGGGCGGTTAGAGGTGCATAGTCTAGTATCCAAAGTATACAGTAGTCATGTACTGTTGTGAGAGCATGACCATAAGGAAGGCTGAGTGCCAAAGAATTGATGCTTTCAAACTGTGGTGCTGGAGAAGACTCTTGAAAGTCCTTTAGATAGCAAGGAGTCAAACCAGTCAATCCTAAAGGAAATCAACCCTGGATATTCATTGGATAGAATGAAGCTCCAATACTTTGGCCACCTGACGTGAGTAGCTGACTCATAGGAAAAGACTCTGATGCTGGGAAAGATTAAGGACAGGAGAAGCGGGTGACAGAGGATGAGATGGTTGGATGGCATCACTGATTTAATGGACACGAACTTGGGCAGACTCCGGGAGATACTGAGGGACAGGGAAACCTGGCATCCCATAGTCCATGGGGTCAGAAAGGGTCGGATGCGACTTAGAGGCTGAGCAAGAACAATCACAATCCAAAGTATAAACAAGGAACCAGCCACACTGCCGTTTAAGTGCCTGCTTCATGGGTAGCAGCTGGAAAGCTGGCAGCCACATCAGCCCAGAGGTTCTCTTAGCCTGGCCTCAGAACCCCAGGAGCTGAGCAATGAACAGGCTGCATTTTGCTGCCTTGTCCCCTCTTGCATGGGTGCTTTAGAATATAGGCGCCCGTTGCCCTCTGTCTGGGACCTCTCTGTTTTTCTGGGTTTGGTACCCAAAGACCATCTGCAGAACTCCGTGGGAAGCTGAAACCTACCCAGAGCTCCGGGGTCCAGCTTTCCTGAGGGCTGTTTCAGCACTTTTCAAATGTATTTTGCTGTGGAAAGAACCTGTTTAATAAAGTCTGGGACTTCCCTGTTGGTCTGGTGGTTAAGAATCCACCTGCCAATGCAGAAGACATGGATTTGATCCCTGGTTCAGGAAGATCCCACATGCCACAGGGCAACTAAGCCCGTGTGCCACAACTACTGAGCCTGTGCTCGACACCAAGAGAAGCCACCACTATGAGAAGTCCTCGCACCGCAACAAAGACTGGTCCCAACTTGCTGCAACCAGAAAAAGCCCATGCATAGCAACAAAGACCCAGTGCATGCAAAACTAAATTAACAAATAAAATAAAAAAAATAAAAATAATGTTATCCAAATCCTGTGCTGAGAGAGGTTTGGGTACAGAGAGAAAGCGCCACCTTGCAAATCCTGAGAAAAATCATTGTGTCTGAATTGCCAAAATCACTCTAGGTTAGGCTAGCATAGTTTTGGGAGATGATAAAGTTTCTTGTCTCCTTTTGGGGGGTAAAAAAAAACCCACAACGCTCTGGGGTTTTCTACTCTCGATGCATCTTGCATTTGCATGTCCTGCTCTAATGAAATGTTGTCATGCCTCTCTGTAAGTGGATAATTGAGTAGAGCAGCATGCTAATTTCTCTCTCAGTCAGGCCTGCCACGAGGCCTGGCTCTTTGGAGATGCTCCAAAACCGAATAGCCGGAGCTCACCTGCGGGAGAGCCTCCTAGCACCAGAAACCCCCCGCCACACCTTCCTGTCTTTCCTCCGAAGGTGGTTTTCCACCCTAAGAAAGATCGCCGTTATTGAAGGACCATTCTTTTAAATCTGCCCGCGTCTCCATCTCTGGTACAAATTGTCTTCCCTCCGGCGAGTTTCTGTCTCTGAGTTGGCTGTGAGGAGGTGGAAGCACAATCGGGCTTTGTGTTGGAGGAGGGCTCTGCAGCGCCCTGGAAGGTGGGATTCAGCCTTGTGTAAATAAATAGCAGGAGGCGCCCGCAGAAGGCCAAGGGGATTCCTGGAACCG
Organism: Oryx dammah; assembly: GCF_014754425.2. Taxonomy (NCBI): domain Eukaryota; kingdom Metazoa; phylum Chordata; class Mammalia; order Artiodactyla; family Bovidae; genus Oryx; species Oryx dammah. The sequence continues at coordinate 48,986,166 of NW_024070209.1, read as the reverse complement.
TAGAGAGGCTTGTGCCCGAGAAACTCTTTCTGGTATTTCTTCTGCAGCCTCTTGCGCCCGCAGGAGCCTTTCAAATGGTCTATGGGAAGCCCTGGAGCCCATTCTCTTGGAAGCACTCTGGACTCCTGGAGCTCCTGGACCAACCACTGACCCTCAGGACCCTGGTCTGTACCCTTTTTGTGGTCTAGAGAGATGTGCCTTGCCCCTCAGGTTCACTCTGAGCTGCTCAGGTTTCCTAAGGAACCAGTGGGCAGACAGACGCTTGCCCTGCTTTAGCTTTTCCTCACGCTTTTTGCATCGGTCATTGTGCTCATGCCCATTGAGGTCCTTTGCAGAAAGACCCCTGGAGGCTGAGACGAGCATCCGGAAGCTGCCTGCATTTTGGAGATCTCATGGGGTAGGAAGGGAGGCAGGTTTGGCCATTGTACCACCTTCCGTATCGGGGCCTGCCCTCTTGACTGGTTTGGGGGTTGGGCCTTTTGCCATCTGAGAAGGGAGAAGCCCTGAGAAAATTAAAGGTCTTATTCAGGCTTTCTTGGCCCACGGCCCATGGAAGCCCTGATGAAAGGGATGCCTGGGGAGAAGTGGGACATCTGGCTCCTCTCCAGGACCCCTCACAGCAGGCCTGGGCCGGGACCAGGCGTCCCCCTGTCCCTGCTGCTCTGGCGGCGCCCTCTTGCCACGTCAGCCAGTTTCCTTCTGCCCCTCCAAGTCCTTCTCTGCTTCCTCTCTCCATCTGCCACTTAGGAGGCCAGCTTCCTCCTGCAGCATCTCTGCTTCCCTGCGGTCTTGGCGCTCTTAGCGATGGTCACTGGGTTGCTGGGTTTCCGAGCTTGCCCGCCACCCTGAGCAGAGTTTTGCTGAGTATCCACACGTGATCGGAAGGATCCGGGGACCTTCTCATGTGACGGGGGAAGGGTGTTACCCTTCTCTCCCCTATCTAGAGGTGGCATTGTTTATTTTTTTCTTTTTCATATTAAAACATAGTAGTAATAACAATTTTACCCGTTTGAACACATTTAGACTCATGTAAATAGACTGTAATTCCACCGCTAGTTCCAAACCTCTAAAATCTCTGTGCCGCAACCGCTTTGTAGTCATGCTCTCCCACCCACCTTTTTCCCCAGCCAGCACTACTCTGTCCTCCAACATGCTCCCTAAAGATCTGTGGTCCACATCCACTGCATCTTCCCATAAATGTCATGGGCTTCCCAAATGGCTCTGTGGTAAAGAATCTGCCTGCCAGTGCATGCCAACTGGAAACATTGGTTCAATCCTTGGTCAGGGAAGATCCCCTGGAGAAAGAAATGACAACCCACTCCAGTATTCTTGCCTGGGAAGTCCCATGGAGAGAGGAACCTGGTGGGCTCCAGTCCATGGGGTGTCAAAGGGTCTGACGTGACTTAGCAACTAAACAACAACAATACATTTCACTGATACGAGGTAAAAAAGCATGACAATGAAGTCTACTCAAAACCTCTACCTTCCTTTGTACTTTATTATGATCGAGCTGAGCCCTGAGCACTTCTCCAAATTCAGCATCAACCCAGCCTTCTTCCTCCCCATTCTCAGCTGCCTCTGTGCATCAACATTTTTTATCTATTGCAACCCTGTTCTCCTGCTCATTGTAAAAATGCCTCCCTTAGCCCAGTGCTTCAAAATTATGTGTTATAGGAAGAAACAGATGAAGTCTAAGTTGAAAAGAATGTTGTGTGTAACAATAACCTTAGGCCGGAGATCGCCCAAGGGAGAAAGACAAGTTGAAAGAAAAAGTGCACAGGAAACTCTTGACAGTGGATTTGAGCTCATCTTTTTGATGTCTCAGTGCATTTTTTGTTTGTTTGTTTGTTTGTTTTAAGTTAAGAGGCTTAATTTTATTCCAGAAGATCCTTTGCTAGTCATTTGTATCGAGAATCCACAAATCATTCCTGTTTAATTGGAGTAAGACAGGGTGTGGTTGTCGAGGGCTGTCTGGGCTCCCCAAGCCCGGGTGGAAGAATTGCGCCACAGACGTGTTCCATCAGCTCGCAGACATATGAATGCCTTTACTGGGCTGACTTTGGGGAACATGCCAGCATCCTTCTAGCTAAGGATTTGCCAACCACCTTGCCCTCAGAAAAAACACCCACTTCCCCTGTCCGCATCCTTCTGAGGACTGTGACAGCTTTGACTCGCAGAAATTTTTCTCATTTAATGAAGTGTTGATTCCAGAGTCTCCAGGAGAAGTTACAGTTGCCTAATTTCCTGGTAAATTTCCAGGTTCCTTGGTGGTTTGGAAGCAGGGTATATTTTAGGGTAAATAAAGTCTATAAAATGTGTTTTGGGTGCTTGGTTTCTGGTGCCAGGGCTTGAAGTGATTGGCCCTTGTGAGACAGGAACCGAAGACAGTCTGAAGGTGGTGGTCTCTAAGTCAAGTTCTGAGCTGTGAGAGAGGGGAGGTGTGCCCAGGTGGGTGGGGCTGGTTCCCTGCGCTCCAGGCCCTCCCTCCAGCCCGGGACTTGCCCACCTCCTGGGATGCCTGCCTTCTGGAATAGGATAGTTGACCACCAGGGAAGGAATGACTTCCACGTGCAAAGAACCCTACACCCCTGTTATCCTGGTCTTTGTGGAGAGCCCTGTTAACACATGAAGCGCACGGGACATACAACAAGTCCCCATGTGTATCCTCGTGTGTGCATGCATGTTCAGTTGCTGAGTCATGTCTGACTCTTTGTGACCCGGTGGACTGTAGCCTGCCAGGCTCCTCTGTCCATGGGATTCTCCAGGCAAGAATACTGGAGTGGGTAGCCTTTTCCTCCTCCAGGAGATCTGCTTGACCCAGGGAGCAAACCCGGGGCTCCTGTACTTGTGCAGATGCAGCTTATGTGAAAGGCTGAGAATGAAGTTCCACACTGTGGGATGAGGGTTTATGGTGATGAACATGGGCAGGGGGTCTGTACTCTGGGGCAGCCCCTTGGCTAGGTTGGTGCCGGACCCTGGGCTGAGAGCAGGGACGAGACCTGGAGGGGTCCTGGGCCTGGTTGAGTCTTTCAGGGAGAACTCCAGCTCCTGGATCAGCCTTCCAGGTGGGAGCCAGGTGAGCACTCCTTGTGGGAGACAGAGGCCGAGGGTCTAAGTAGGCAGGCCCAGCAGGCAAAGCTGGTGGACCACAGGCCTGGCAGACTGCCCTCAGAAACAGGTTTGGAGCTCAGAGCCAGGAGTGCCCCTGAGGTTAAGAATTAGCCATCAGAGATGCTAAATTTATAGAACTGCTGGTCTAGAATCAAGCTTACCCCCTACTCCTAGGTGTTTATTAAAAGAGACGTTCTTAGGGAGTCTAGGATGGATATGTACACACTGCTATATTTAAAATGGATAACCAACAAGGACCTACTCTATAGCACAGGGAACTCTGCTCAATGTTATGTAACAACCTAAATGGGAAAATAATTTGTAAAAGAATAGACATATGTATATGTATAACTGAATCACTTTGCTATACACCTGAAACTGTCACAATATTGTTGATCAACTGTACTCCAATATAAAATAAAAAGTTGAAAACAAAACAAAAAAGAGTTACGCATCAGAATTCCAGGGAACCCGTGGTAAGTTCACATGCCTAATACAGGTGCCCAGAATCTCTAGCTTGTGGAGCTCTGAAATATGTACTTATTAAGAGCTCCCTTTTAAATGTTGGTGTATAGATCATATAGAGATCCCCCTGCCTCGGGCAGATGTGGGATCTGGAGGCTGCTCTGTGGGTACCAAGAGAGCTGGGCCCAGGTGGACAGTGAGTGAACAAGGAGGTGGGGCAGTGCCTTACCCAAACCAGGCCACCCCTTCTTAAATCCCTGATTCGCAGAGCAGTGGTCTCACATTTTCTCAGTCTCTGCAGGTGTGTTATCTTCTCTATTTCTACCTGAACAAAATCATTTCAGCTAGCATGGATCAAGCCTTTCCATGCTCTTTTGACCTCATGGAATATACTCTTGTTTCTCCTTTAAGATCATGTCTGGGGTCACCTTCTGTTGCTTTAGGGGTGGTGTCTTGACCCCTTGCTTCCAAATACACCTCAGTTGGGGTATTCCCACTTTAACAGCTCTCTGTTTATTTCTGGAATGAGGCTAGGCATCTGGAGGTCTAGATACTGGTCTCTGTTCATCTTTGAGTTCCTGGCATGTAGGAGCTTCATTTATTATTGTAAAGTCATGTACAACCCCATGAACTACACCATGCCAGACTTCCCTGTCCTTCACTATCTCTCAGAGTTTGCTCAAACTCATTTCCATTGAGTTGATGATGCCATCCAATCATCTTATCCTCTGTTGCCCCTTTCTCCTCCTGTCCTCAGTTTTTCCCAGCCTCAGGTCTTTTCTAATAAATGAGTTCTTCGCATCAGGTGGTCACAGTATTGGAACTTCAGCTTCAACATCAATCTTTCCACTGAATATTCAGGAGCTTCATAACCAAAGCTTATTGAATTAATATTTTAATGAAAAGGCAAAAGTCTTTTTAAATTTCCTACCCTCTTTGTCACTGTACCACTGTTCATGAGAATTACTCATTCACCCAAACCCAGTAAAAGCGGCTGTGGCCTGGACCTAGAAACCAGCCCCAGGCAACCCCCAGCACGCTCCTGAGAACCACTAAGATAAACACGGAGTGCACTCTCACCGAATTCTGAGAAGGAAAGGCCTTCAAAGGTCATAGGGTCCAGAGGCTCTCAACGCGGGCTACACATTAGAATTATCTGGGGAGCTTTTAGAAATTGCTCTGGCCCAGCCGCCACCCCCCAAGATTTTGATTCGGCTGGTCTGGGGTGGAGCTCGGGTTTGGGTGGAATTTTCTTAAAGCTCCACAGGGCTTCTGTTGTACAGCCAAGTTTGTGAACCACTGCTCTAGGCCAGAGTTCCTCGCTGAATATTTGAATCAAAGATTAAAGCAATCTCTGCCTGGCAAGTTGATGGCTCCCCCAAAGCCCATGGGCTGGAGGTAGGTTCCCCAACAGTGACCCCAGGATTCCCTGAGCCTCTCCATCATCCAGTCCTCTCCTTCTTGATGACAGACTTGGCGTTGATCATCCCACCTGCCCAGGGACCAGAAACCAACTCTGATTACAGCGTAATTTCACACTGATGAGTGGCACATAAGAAACAGAGTTGGATGGGCTCTGAGTGAAGGCCTTCCTATTTTCAAGCCATATATGTGACTGAATGTTATTAACTTGCCAGGGCAGCTGTGACAAAGTGCCACGTGCTGGTTGGCTTAAACAACAGAAATTTATTGTGTCACAGTTTTGGGGACTAGAAATCTGAAACCAAAGTGTTAACAAGGCTGGTTCCTTCTGAGGCTGTGAGGGAGCATCTCCCCGGCCTCTCTCCTTGGCTTCCAGATGTTGTCTTCTCCCTACGTCTTCCCAGCTTCCCCCCCCCTTTAGAAGGATACTGGATTAGGACCCACTCCAACGACCTCCTGTTAACTTGATTCCCTCTGGAAAGACCCTGTCTCTAGACAAAGTCATACTCTGAGGTGCCACTGGTTGTAAAGAATCTGCCGTGGGTTTGATCCCAGGGTTGGGAATATTCCCTGGAGGAGGGCATGGCAACCCACTCCAGTATTCTTGCCTGGAGAATGCCATGGATGGAGGAGCCTGGCAGGCTACAGTCTGTGGGATCGCAGAGTTGGACGCGACTGAGTGACTTAGCATGCACGCCTCTTCAGCTGACTCAATCAACATGAGTTTGAGCAAACTCTGGGACATAGTGAAGGACAGGGAAGCCTGGCATGATGCAGTCCATGGGGTCGTAAAAAATCGGACTTAGCAACTGAACACACCTCTTCAACCTTGAACTACTGTCCAAGTTTTCCACCTTAGCTGCAGCTGTTTTTTAAAAATTTATTTAAATATTTATTTATTTTTGGCTGTGTCTTAGCTGCAGCATGTGGGATCTTTCATTGAAGAGCGAGGGCTCAGTATTTGTGGCACACAGACTTAATTGCCCCCAGCAGGTGGGATCTTAGTTCCGTGACCAGCGATTGAACCCCTGTCCCTGCACTGGAAGGTGGATTGCTAACCATAAAGAAAGGGACCACCAGGGAAGTCCCTTAGCTGCAGCCTTTCATCTGTAAAGCTGATTGTATAGTTTTTCTTTATATTTATTTCCACTCTCAAATCACACAGAGCATGAAGCCCAGGGCTGGTGATTTCTCAGCCTCTAGCACTAACTTGCCAGGGTCCTGACATCTGGTCCCCTAGTTCTGGGTACACTTGGAGTATGATGGTTTACGTTCAGGCTCCCCCAGAGATGGTGTATTTCCTCACCGTGGCAGGAGCTGGTGAGAAGCTGGGTGAAGAGGTGAACTATGTGGGGTGGGCCTCCCTGCCCCAGGTAAAAGCTGGAGTCAGGTGCTGGTGTTAAACACTGGTTTGAGTGGATGCGTGAAACTTCACTGGATGGAGGCTCTGTGTTGGTGGTGGGATGTCTTTGGAATGTACATACGTTATCATGTGTAATGTATGTAAATGGTAAATGGTGAGGGAATGATGAGGTTGTGGATAGGAAATGTGTTTCATGGCCCTGCAAGTCATATATCAGCTGCTCATTCCTGAGGTTCTTTTTCTGTTGTTTTTTGTTTGTTTGTTTTGAGATTTAAAATTTTTTAATTAAAGAATTTTTTTGATGTATAGTTGATTTTCAGTATAATTCAGTTATATACATGTGTATGTATATGTGTATATGTATTCTTTTCCATTATAGGTTATTGTAAGATATTGAATATAGTTTCTTATGTTGTACAGTAGGTCCTGTGGTTAATATATTTTATATACAGTACTGTGTTTCTGTTAATCCTCAACTCCTATTAATTTATCTGTCTCCCCACTCCTTTCCCCTTTGGTAACCATAAGCCTGTTTTCTATGTATGTGAATCTTTTTCTGTTTTTTAAAATAAGTTCATCTGTACCATTTTAGATTCCATATGTAAGTGATGTCATGTGATATTTGTCTTTCTCTGCCTGACTTCATGTGGTATGCTAATCTCTAGGTCCATCCATGTTGCTGCAAATGACATCTTTCATAGTTTTTATGGCTGAGTAATATTTCATTGTGTATATGTACCCCATCTTCTTTATCCATTTGTCTGTAAAAGCTGGAGTCAGGTGCTGTTGTTAAACATCGGTTTGAGTGGATGCATGAAAATTCATTGGATGGAGCCTCTGTGTTAGTGGACATTTATCTGTTGATGGACACTGAGGTTGCTTCCATGTCTTGGCTACTGCAAACAGTGCTTCAATGAATATTGGGGTGCATGTGTCCTTTTGAACCATGATTTTCTTGGGGTATATGCCTAGGAGTGGGATTGCGGGATTGTGCTAACTCTCGTTTTTTAAGGAACCTCCATACTGTTCTCCAAAGTGGCTGTATCAGTTTACCTACAGTGTAGGTGGGTTCCCTTTTCTCCACACCCTCTTTTGCATTTATTTCTTGTCAACTTTAATGGTGGCCGTTCTGACCAGCGTGAGGTGATAATTCATTGTAGTTTTTTTTTTTTTTTTTTTACTTTATTTTACTTTACAATACTGTATTGGTTTTGCCATACATTGACATGAATCCGCCACGGGTGTACATGAGTTCCCAATCCTGAACCCCCCTCCCACCTCCCACCCCGTATCATCTCTCTGGATCATCCCTGTGCACCAGCCCCAATTCATTGTAGTTTTTGATTTGTATATCTCTAATAATTTGTAATGTTGAGCATCTTTCCATCTGTATGACCACCTGTATATTTTCTTTGGAGAAAAGTCTGTTTAGCTCTTCTGCCTATTTAAATTTTTTTTTATATTAAGCCCTATAAACTATTTATACATTTGGGAGATTACTACCTTGTCAGTTGTGTTGTTTGGAAATATGTTCTCTTATTCTGTAGGTTATCTTTTCATTTTGTACCCCTGAGGTTCTTGACATGAGGCTACCTATGGACAAAATTCAAGGGTGGCTCCAAAAACTTTGATGGAAAAAAAGTTACATTTTATTTTCACTACCTGAAAGTTTGCATTTCCTTCAGTTGGTAATGTAGACAGCAAACCTTGGTGATGTTAGCAGTACCATGATTGCCACCAATTGGAACTGCTGAGATTTTGTTTTAATGTTTGAGATACTTCAGATACTTTGAATCTCTTGATGTATCATTATCTTCATCGGTACTTCAAAGTTAAGGTGGCTGTGGTACTCACCGCATATTTATTTTTTAATATTTATTTGGCTGCCCTGGGTCTTAGCTTTGGCACTTGGGTCTTGGATCTTCATTGCAGCATGCGGAGGGTCTTCCCTGGTGACTCAGATGGTAAGGAATCCGCCTGTTGGTGCAGGAGACTTGGGTTTGATCCTTGGGTCCTGAAGATCCCCTGGAGAAGAAAATGGCAATGCACTCCAGTATTCTTGCCTGGAAAATCCCATAGACAGAGGTCGGGCTACAGTCCATGGGGTCGCAAAGAGTCAGACATGACTTAGCGACTAAACAACAACAGGGGCATGCCAGACTTTTTGTTGCAGTGTGTGGGATCTAGTACCCTGGCCAGGAATCGAACCTGGGCCCTTTGCACTGGGAGTCTTAGCCACTGGACCACCAGGGAAATCCCTTACCACTCGGTCTTACTTAATGTGTTAATTACCATAGCACAGTTTTGAAATATTTTGATAGCTGTGTGTTTCTGTAATCAGTTTCCTGGGTAATGCCATGGTTTTAGTTTGTGCACTTATTATTCTGAGGAGGGTCCACAGGCTGCTCCAGGCTGCTGGCGAGGGTGGGGGTCTGTGGCACTGAAGAGGTTTAGAAACCTTGGTTTGTGTTTGTCATAACCCCTCATGGTCCCCAATGGGTGGGTAAATCCTATAAATGGAAATAGTTCTAGCTACAGTTTTGACAATCACTGACTTAGTTAATCTTTGTAAACTTTTATTTTTGGCTCCTTGGGCTAAGCTGTGTATACACATGCACTCACATGGACTTGGACCCATCTTCCTTTCAAAGACATCAAGGATTAGGAAGACATTTTAGAACAAGCCCAGCCTTAAGTTTGCCCTTTAGTCCTGTTGGGTCCTGCTTGGGGAGGCCGGTCCCTGTCTCATGGGAGTGGGACTGAGAGTGGCTTTTGGCGAAATAACCATCTACTCTTCCCAGAGCTAAATGCACAGGGGTGTGTTCTTCTTGGTCACTCTGGAAATGCACAAGCTTTGCATTTGTGCCTGAGCTGCCCTTGTTGGAGAAGAGAACTGGCCTCAGAGGACCTGTTCCAGGTCACCTGGAAAAAAACATCGTGCCAGCCCTCAGACCCAGCGGTGTGAAAGTGATTTGATTGAAGGGGATTAGGGTTATGGGGTTCTGGAGTGGTTTTTTCACTGTTCACTTTTCTTTCAAAATAATTGGACTCACAGGTTGTTGCAGAAAAAGTGTATAAGGGTCTTGGGAACTCTTCCAACAGTTTGTCCCTGGATAACGCCTTATAAGGGCTTCCCAGATGGCTCAGCAGTAAAGACTCCACCTGCCAATGCCGGAGACACAGGTGGCGCAGGAGTCAGGATCCCCAGGGTTGGGAAGCTCCCCTGGAAGAGGGCATAGCCTCCCACTTGAGTATTCTTGCCTGGAGAACCCCATGGACAAAGGAGCCTGTTGGGCTACATTCCATGGAGTTGCAACGAGTTGGACACAACTGAAGCAAGTTAGCATGCGTGCCCAACATCTTATATGGCTTAAGTTCAATATCAAAATCAGGATATTGATTTTGGGGTGTGTGTTAGTCACTCAGTCGTCTGACTCTTTGCAACCCCATGGACTGTAGCCCACCAGGTTCCTCTGTCCATGGGATTCTCCAGGCAAGAATACTGGAGTGGGTTGCCATTTCCTTCTCCAGGGGATCTTCCTGACCCGGGGATCAAACCCGAGTTTCCTACATGGCAGGCACATTACTGTTAACCAGATTACAGACCTTGTTCAATTCACACCACTTGTAACACACCTTTATGGTGTGTGTGTGTGTGTGTGTGTCTATACAGTTCTATGAGGTTTTAGAGATTTCTGTAACTACCCCAACAGTCATGATACAGAACAGTTTGCAAAGCATGTGCTTGAACTTGGTTGTGCGGCACATAGTGAGTTATTATCAGTTGTGCCATTAATCAGAGCACTATCAGCCTCAGGGTTGGAGGTGGTAATTTGACTTGTCCAGAGACCTTCGGAGCATCTGGACTCCAGTGCCAGATGTGGTTACCATCTACAAGGCCCAGTCTGGGCCTGGAGCCCCGCAGCAGGAGTCCTGGCTGGCGAAGTTGCTTACACTATGTAGACACAGCTCCCTGTGTCCTGGGGATCAGAGTGTTTCTCTGGGCTGGGGAGAGGGAGTAAAGCAAGAGAGAGTCAGGATAAAGGGGCAGCCAGCTCCCTGGAATGCGGAGAAAGGCGCCAGGCCTCCTGGGGCATGAGGAGCCAGGTAGGGATGAGGCAGATGCCTGGGGAGACATGGTGCAGGTTGTGGGGAAAAGCCATAGCCTGGTGGGTGTGGGGGTACCCAGGGGCCCTGCTTATCCTTCCCTGTGCCCCTCAACTGACTGTGCTGAGCACCGGCTCTGCTGGGCATGGATTCTGGAAGCAGGATGGGAATGTTAGTCGCTTCGCTGCTGGTGCTATTGTAATGTTATGGTAGAAGGAAAGATAGTTGATACAAATTCTAGACTACACTGAAAACAAAGATGGTAACTTTTCCCCCAAAGCCAGTCATGTGTTTATTGTAACTTCAGCATTTCCCAGTTACAGGATATCTGATTAAGCGGAACACTCCGTTCTCCAGCCGCACAGGACAATAGGTGCTTACTGTGTCTGGGCTTCCCAGGTGGCACTAGTGATAAAGAACACGCCTGCCAATGCAGGAGATGCAAGAGATGTGGGTTCAGTCCCTGGGTTGGGAAGATCCCCTGGAGGAAGGTATGGCAACCCACTCCAGTATTCCTGCCTGGAAACTCGCATAGACAGAGGATCCTGGCGGGCTACAGTACACTAGGGTCTTAAGAGTCAGACGTGACTTGGCAGATAAACAACAACAATAACTTAATCTTTATAGTCAGAGATGATACCCTTCTTTACCCTGCAGCCACAGCCTCTGCAGGATGATTCTAGCAACAAGGAGCTGCCTGGGGGGAAGAGCTAGTATACAGTGCAAGACCAGCTCCCAAGAGTGAGTGCTGGGACGCTAGATGGAAAAAGATTTGGAGAAGGGAAGAGAGGGCAGGCTGGTTCAGACAGGCAAGCCCCACACAGACCCTGAGAGGCTCCAGAAGCCCAGGCAGAGGTGGTGCCAACGCCCAAAGGAGGAGGGTAGCTCAGTGCCAAGGAACCGGGGGAGGCTACATGGCTGCCAGCATAAGCACCAGCTACTGATTGGCAAAGCTGGGGTTTAGACGGAACCCAGGAGCTGCAGCCACATGCAGATTGCCAGAGGAGGGCCTCAGATGTTTTTGTAAATATAATTTTTGAAACCAAATTTGCCAGAAGACCAAGGTCACTACCATCCCAGGAAAGAAATCTGATGGAGATGATGTCCTGCTTCTATACCTTTCATTCAACTCACCTGCCTTATACTGTCAGATCCATCTTCCTAAACACCATCATCTCATATACCCTCATTTCCAAGAGAGCAGCAGTTGCTTTCTTTCCCTTCCACATCTGACCTCACCCCATCAGGTCAGTCTTACTTCTTTTTGTTTGGTTACATTGGGCTTTCTCTAGTTGCTGAGAGCAGGGGCTACTCTTCACTGTAATGTGAGAGCTTCTCATTGAGGTGGCTTCTTGTTTTGCAGAGCACAGGCTCTAGGGCAGGAGGGCTCAGCTCAAGGGGTTATTGCCCCTTGGCATATGGAATCTTCCTGGAGCAAGGACCAAACTTGTATCCCTTGCATTGGCAGGAGGATTCCTAACCAGTGGACTACCAGGGATTCCTTAGTGGCTCAGATGGTTAACGAATCCACCTGCAATGCAGGAGACCTGGGTTTGATCCCTAGGTCAGGAATATCTCCTGGAGAAGGAAATGGCAACCCACTCCAATATTCTTGCCTGGGAAATCCCATGGACAGTGGAGCCTAGTGGGCTACGGCCCATGGGGTCACAAAGAGACAGACGCAACTTGAGCAACTAAGCATGCATGAAGCATGCATGGACCACCAGGGAAGTGCTCAACCTGTCATTCATCAGTCTCTGAGCCCCGCCCCTTCCCCACACTTAAAGTGTGTCCGCTTCCTTTCCAAATTTCATCCCATCACGTCCTGTCCCTTCTCTAATCCTGGCTTTGATGAGCCGAACTCCAGATTCGCCCAGGGCCACATTTTTTCTTGTGTATCTCGCAATCAAACACAATTGGTTTGTGATATCCTGGCAATTTTATTTTCATAGCTTCTGTATGTTACTTATGTCTATATGATCAGTGGATAAGACAAAGCATATTGTGTTCTTCCCTAATTTTTGCCTATGTAGGCCGTGTCTCCCTAAGTAGGGGGAGGGCAGGGAGCCTGTGCAGTATATTTTGTTCACCTTGGGTGCAGCCAGCCCCCATCATGAAGTGCCTGACAGCTCTGGTCTGGGTCCTTATCCTGCAGGCTCTAACAAAGCAAACTGGAATTTATAACTACTGGCTGTCTACTTAGTAGTCATTAGCCTGGAATGCAAGGAGCTGGCAATCAGGATATTTTAGGGAATGGTTAGGTTTTGTTTGAGTATGAGATAGTCAGCTAAAGTCTTTTAGAGATAACTGAAAGGTCAGAATTGGAAAGAAAATATTTTCTTGGAGTTGAAAGTTGATATAGCCAAAACCTGGTTTCTGCAAACTCAAATCGAGAGCAAATCTAGGGCAAGTAGACTTGGGGGATAAGAATTTCAGAGGGTGAGAGATGAAACCCCCAGGGCCAAATATTTGCTGACTCTCCTGAAGGCTCCCTCAGCTCAGTGAGTGGCGATGTCCACACCACCTTCCCATCAATGTGGAGAGATGAGCTGACTTCGTTATGCCCTGTCATCTTACGGTTGGGGCGGAGACCATGTGTTCTGTACATGGACCTTATTTTCAGAAGCAGCAAGTCTAGCATTTTGAACAAAGTGAGCCGTATCTGACTGTAGAATTAAGTCAGTTTGTGGAGAGAAAGTCATACATATTCATCAGAAGGAAATTTGAGCCATAGAGAAAATCGAAATATTTTATTTGCTTCTGGTTTGGAGTGCCTCATCATGGGTTGTGCTAGCCACCGTCACACTCTGTTCTAAAACCCACCAGGCGACCTCCCTGGTTGCCCAGTGGTTAGGACTCTGGGCTTCCTCTGTAGGGTCGTGGGTTCCATCCCTGGTTGGGGAAGTAAGATCCCACAAGCCGCTCAGGGCAGCTAAAAAATAAATAACTAAAAATAATCAATGAAATTTTAATAAATAAAATAAAACACTCCAGAATTTCCAGTTATAGCCAGTAGTTTCTTCTTTGTCATTTCTGCCACCATCTTTCTTATGCTGTCCAGACTTATAGTGAATGGAAGGAGTTCTATCTGATTCTTTCTACCTGTCTGTTAACTGGAGCAGACAGGGCTTAGTACAGAACATCTCAAGAAAGAAACATGGTGCCTGGGAAAAACGCACCCAGAGTGCAGTGTTGAAAATTAGTTTTCCCAGGAAGCCAGGAGGTGTGAAGGTCTCACTCCCTGACGAGACCCTCAACTGGAGGACGTGCTGGTGGCCTCTGGACAGAGAACTCCCTTGGGTTTTTCTGTCTAGGAACTCTTTGGAAAAGGCACACTTTGAAGTTAGTTTTGTTTCCATTTGCCAAAAGAATAGTGAGGCAGTTGGGTTTTCAGACTTAGTGGGAAGAATTGTGTGAGGGTGATGGGGAGCAGCTGCCTGGACTTGGCCCCAGGGTGCTGTGATTCAGGTGGGCCTGGGCTAGGCGTCTGGAGGACTCCTAGGGTGACTGTGATGACAGTTGTTGTTATTGTTCAGCCGCTCAATCATGTCCAACTCTTTGTGACCCCATGGACTGCATCACAAAGGCTTCCCTGTCCTTCACCTTCTCCTGGAGTTTGCTCAAACTCATGTCCATTGAGTCAGTGATGCCATCCAACCATCTCATCCTCTGTCACCCCCTTCTCCTCCTGCCTTCAATCTCTCCAAGCATCGGGGTCTTTTCCAATAAGTGGGCTCTTCGCTTCACATCAGGTGGCCAGAATATTGGAGGTTCAGCTTCAGCGTGAGTCCTTCCTCCTGAAACCTTGTGGTGTGTGCTTCCAACTCAGAGAGCCTGACAGTAGACTCGAAGGAGGAGTGTTGTCTCCTTCAAGAACCTTCAGCATTTCTGTTACGGGGTGCCAGGATATGAAACTGCCTTTCTTATAATTTAAAAATAGTTGCTGATCAACAATTCCCTGCGACTGCACTGAGAGAAAGTCCCCAAAAGGAGGACCACCTGGGCTTGGAGCCAAGCTTCCCCCTTCTCCCAGCCTCCTAGCTTTGGCCAGGTCATTTGGCCTTTCAGCATCTCTGTCTTGTCACCTGTAAGATGGAGCTTGTAAGGTGTGGAGATCATGCCTGAGTGTTGAGGGGCTCTGTAAGCAGTAGCTCTGTTTTTATCCTCTCGGGATAACTTCACCCACTCCTCACTCTGACGCATGTCCTGTGCTTAGGTCCCAGCGGTACCTTGGGGAGACCAGTGGTCAGTCTCCACAGCTCCAGTGTATTCCCCTGAACTATCCAACAAGGTGAGCCATGGAAATGTCTCCTGATGTTGCCTTCAGAAGGCAGGTTCCAGTCTTGTCTCCACCACAAGCCCCCTGTCGGCTCCTCAGGGTGCTTCCTGCCTCATGCCATGCTCAGCTGTATGTCCAGCTTGGTGTACCCAACAGGGTTATATGCAAGGTGCCAGGAAGTGATGTTCGGGTGATGAGTGATGTTGAGGTAATAACAAGATGATAGTCCTTCTCTCACTCCAGGTAGAAGCCAGTGTTCTCTCTACCCAAGCTGACCTCCCGTGACCCCTCTGGCTCTACCACTTCACATACCTTGTTCCATCCATACCTCCTGTTCCCCCTGAACTCCTCCTTGTCTCAGGCCCTTTCTACTTGTTGTGTGCCTGCTTCAACTAGAACATTCTTACTGATGACTGCGTGGCTCACTCTCCCACTTTTGTGGTTTAACTATCACCTCCTCGGTTTCCTGGGCATCCTATTTCAAACTGCAGCCCTCTTTCTCCCCCTCCCTGGGTTTATGTCACTCCACAGCACTTGCCACGACCAGCTTGTCAGCAGTGCCGAGCACACAGTAGGTGCCCAATAAACAGTTTTTAATAAATGAATAAGTGGCAGCAATATTTTAAGAAATCCAAATTTGCCTGCCTTTACCACAAAAACCTTGGTTCCAGAGAAAAATTAAACTCCTCTGGTAAGTTTTTCCTTCTAAAGGAAAATGAAGATGACAAAGTGATCTTCTTCTCACCTTTTTCTGCTCAGAGGGACCTCACCCAGGGGCCTGATTGAGACGGTTTTCTCTGAGCATCTGCACAAGCAGGGACCAGCACTGAGATGCTGAGATGCAGGGGGATGAGCCGTCCTGACAGCAGTCAGGTGTTGTCTGTCAGCCAGAGAACGAGCACTTGGGGCCCAAGACAGAACCCAAAAAGGGCACCGTGTGGGAATATTGAGAAGCACCTTAGTGGGGGCACATTGTTTTAATTATGGCATAAGGTGCTCATTGATTGATCATTGAAACAGTGACCTTGAATCATTAGTAAAGATTAAGTTGAATCAAATGTAACCTGCATATGAAGGTACAAGGATAGCAAATACAGATAGAAAAACTCCTGTCAAGCCAGTTTTTAAAGCAAGAGTTTTACAGAGACAGAATTCCCATATCCTAAAATTCATCCTTTTGGAGGATACACTTCAGTGGGTTTTTTTTTTACTATATTCACAGAATTGTGCAGCCATCACCACTACCTAAATTTAGAACCTTTGTCATCACCCCATAAGCAGTCATTCTTCAGTCTTCCTTATACCCAACCTTATCTTTTTTTATGTTCTGGATGTTGCCTATAAGTGGTATCGTGCAGCATTTGATCTCCTGTATCTTGCTGCTTTAATTTAGACATGTTCTTAAGGTTCATCTTTGTTGTAGCATGTAACAGCACTCGATTCCTTTTTACAGCAGAATAATATTCCATTGTATGGACATACCACATTTGGTCTATCCATTCATTCACTGGTGAGCATTTGCAATCTTCCTACTTTCTGACTGCCACTGAGCCGTGCTGAAATGTCATGAAAGGCTTGATGCTGAAGGGGCTTCCTTGCTCCTACGTTGGAGGGATGTGGCCCACCTCCCAGGTGGGTGTGAGGATCTGCAAAGGTATAGCCATCTCGTCTAGCTAGTTGTTGTCCAGTCTTAAAGTGGACCTTTCCCACGCCTGTGGATTTTCTGTGCTGGTATATGATGTGTGTGATTTTCACAGTGTTCCTCTTCTTTGACCTGTGAGTCAAATTTGAACTCTCCTCCCTACCCTCTAGTCTCCATTCCTGCCCACCTGGTTTCTCTACAGTCAGCACCAAGGGCCTCCAGTGCCCCCCAGCTGTGCTCTCCCCTGCCAGGCATCCTGGGCTACTTCTACAGCCACCACAGGTCTTTTTGACATTACTACCTCAAACTGTTATTGTTATTATTATTATTATTAGCAGTAGTAGTCAGTCAGTCGTGTCCAACTCTTTACAACACCATGGACTGCAGCCTGCCAGGCTCCTCTGTCCATGGAATTCCCCAGGTAAGAATACTGGAGTAGGCAGTCATTCCCTTCTCTAGGGGATTTTCCTGACCCAAGGATCAAACCCAGGCCTCTCATATTGCCGGCAGATTCTTTACTGTCTGAACCACCAGAGAAACCCACCTCAAACTCTTACCTGTGTTTAAATGTGTTTTCTTGTTACTGTGGGTTTTTTCCCCCCCTTTGGTGTTGTCTTGCGTCATGGCTTTCACTAAACCATAACTGCTACATGGCCAGACAGTGTCTCATAGCAGCCTTGTCCCCAGCATCCCCAAGCACAACTCACAGTGGGTTCTCTGAATGCCGGCTGCTTGGGTGTCTGAGAGTTTCAAGCCCTTTGCCATGTAACTGGAGAGTCTGGAAGGGTGAATGGAGGCACCTGCTCTGCTGTACAATGGTCTTTGGAGGTGAGGATCAGGTTTAAATCATTGTGAATCCTTCCTTAACCTGCCATTGTTGATTCCTGAAAATGCGTGGCTGAACTCGCTAAAAAGTAACCTGGATTTTTGTCAATACTTTTCCTGGTAACCCTGCCCGTCTGCATAAATTCTGCAAAACTGCAGCCGCTACCTGGGCACTGTTCAGTGGGACCTTTGATAACTCCTGGTTCCCTTCCTTATTGGCCACAGATATGAGCATTTAGTTAGGCTTGGGGGTCAGGGGGTGACTTGAGATAACTGCAGCCATAATAACGAGGTCCACCTGCTCTTTGTCCATTCCTGTTCTCTGTTTTCCACATGGCTCAGGTAATCCACATTAGCAGGTAACTTGGTTTTTTCACTGCTCCTCTGTTCCTCTGTTGTCTGATTTCATTGTCCACTGAGATAATAGTGAACAGAATAAGAACAGCATTAAAATAGGACGCTGGGAAGAGCAGGAAGAGAATCTGTAGACCCGGTAAACAAACATTGGCTGTAACAGAAGCCAGGATGTGGAAGCCGTGACCAAGTACTTCTGACTATCCAGGCACAGGCCCCCTGCACTTTCATTCTAGTTGGCTTCTTTCCTGTCTCTCTGTTACCAGGCCTGTTTAGGTCAGCTCTTTTGGAGGGCAGAGGGTGGGGGAGGTGGGGAGCTGCTGTTCTTGAAGAAAAGGGAAGATGATCAGATGGATCACTTAAAATCGGAGTTAGAGACTGGACAGCTAGATGGGGCAGTTCCAATGAAAACAGATTTCTTTCTGATGAAATATTGACCAGCTTTTATAGGAAACCATCTCTTCCTCTTTGCCTCTAGTGAGAAGCACTCTCAACCTTTCCCTCTCATGGGAAGGGTATAACATGATGATATTTGTAGGGTGTACTGGGATGAACAAAAAGGCTGCAGCCAGCCAACCCCAGAGGCTCAATTGCCTCAAGTGTACCCTAGCCCACCGTGAGGCCAACAGGCACCAACTGACCAGAAGCTCTGGTGTGCTGGTATAGGCTCTGTGAGATCTGGTTTGGGGCTCTGATCCTCCTCTGACTGTGTGTTTACCTAGAAGCAGACAGTGGTAAAAACTGAGGCCTGGAGGCACCTGAGCCCACTAGTTCCCACTGGTGGGAGGGAGATGATTGTTCAGTGCCTTCCTCCCCACACATCTGCATGGTCAGGAGACTTGGGTTTGGCTGTAACTTCCGCTGTTGGACAGCTCCATTTCTGGGGGAGTTTCTTCCTTGTATTCAGCTGTTATCTTCTCACTCTGGAGTCCTCCAGTGTAGACCTCACCTTCCTCCTTATCCCCACATATCAGGCCGCGGTGTCTTGTCTTTACGTGGGCTGTGCCCTTTTCACTCCTACACCATTCTGTCAAATACAGTTTTCTGCAGGTTACCTGTTACAAAGGAAGATAAGGGGATCCCGGAAACCTGGAGAAAGAAGAGAATTAAAATAGGAACATAATAGGAATATTAAAGTAGAAGTATGTATATATATATGGACTTCCCTGGTGGCCCAGACGGTAAAGAATCTGCCTGCAATGGAGGAGACCCAAGTTCAATCCCTGGGTCAGGACAATCCCCTGGAGAATAGCATGGCAATCCACTCCCGTGTTCTTGCCTGGGAAACACCACGGACAGAGGAGCCTGGCGGGCTGTCGTCCATGGCCTTGCAGAGTTGGACATGACTGAGCAACTAACACACACACATATACACACACGCATGTATCTGTATATTTTAAGCATGGGGTCAATATCTACCACATTGTAGAAAAAAAGGATGATAATTCCATCACCTAAACCAACCTGTTTTCATTTGAGTATTTCCTTTGTCTTTAGCCTGATGAACCAAAAAATCGCTGCAGATGGTGACTGCGGCCATGAAATTAAAAGACGTTTGCTCCTTGGAAGAAAAGCCGTGACTAACCTAGACAGCATATTAAAAAGCAGAGACATTACTTTGCCAACAAAGATCCATCTAGTCAAAGTCATGGTTTTTCCAGTAGTCATGTATGGATTGAGAGTTGGC
The DNA here is from genome assembly GCF_014754425.2 of Oryx dammah. Lineage (NCBI taxonomy): Eukaryota > Metazoa > Chordata > Mammalia > Artiodactyla > Bovidae > Oryx > Oryx dammah. The sequence goes on along the minus strand of NW_024070209.1, from coordinate 48,966,911 downwards.
CCATAAAACAGGCTGAGTGTCAAAGAATTGGTGCTTTTGAACTGTGGTGTTGGAGAAGACTCTTGAGAGTCCCTTGGACTGCAAGGAGATCCAACCAGTCCATCCTAAAGGAGATCAGTCCTGAACATTCATTGGAAGGACTGATGCTGAAGCTGAAACTCCAATTCTTTGGCCACCTGATGCGAAGAACCAACTCATTAGAAAAGACCCTGGTGCTGGGAGAGATTGAAGGCAGAAGGAGAAGGAGGCAGTAAAGGACAATAAAGGAGATAGTTGGATGGCATCACCAACTCAATGGACATGAGTTTGAGCAAGCGCTGGGAGATAATAAAGGAGAGGGAAGCCTGGCATGCTTCAGTCTATGGGCTCGCAAAAAGTTGGACACAACTAAGCAACTGAACAACAACAAATCAGTACAGTATACACAGCTTTGGTGGCTTCTTCATTCACTGTATAATAATTTCCCCCACAGTTCTAGGCATTACAAGACCAAGACTTAAGAATACAAATGTTTTGCAGCTGCAATGAGCATTGAGATTGGTGCACCTCATTCAGAGGAACAGACTCAGAATCATGACACTGCCTAGAGAACAGTGAAGTCGGGGGCCCCTGTGCCTGGGAGGAAACAGGGACCTTGGAGGCAGGGGAAGAATCTGTATGAGACAGGGCTACTTTCCTGGCTTCCAGAGCATCACCACATGTAGGGAAAGGAGCATGTTTGGGAACCATTTTAACCTTTTAGAAGAGGGGAAAAAAAAACAGTGCCCTTTTTACATACTTTTTGGAATTTCCTGTGTTTCATGTTAGCTGGTTACTATTTTGGCTTCTTTCCATGATAGTAAGCACCGTCTGTTTTGTTAGCAATTTCTTTTCCCTTTGAGTACCATTCCTGATCACTTCTGTTTGCCTCAGTCATATATAATCGCAAGGCTCTTTGCTTCCATCTCTCTCCCCTTAATTTATCGAATTCCACTGTGCACTTAAGGTTCCAGAAGGGGCTGTGGTGGTGGGGTGTTGAGGGACAGGGGGCAGCCTTGTAGGAGGGCAGTGGGTGCTAGAATCCTAGCATCCAGGTGCTTCACCCACCCTCCCAGAGGGCTGCTCTCTCCAGGGCCTGAATGCTGTCATATAATGAGCTCTTCCTAGAAGGTACTTTTTCCATTTTATAGATAGAGAAATCAAGACCGAGTTACTCACTGGAATCAGAGATCAGAGGTCGGCATGGCCTTGCTAGAGCCTTGGTTCAGCTGTGGCTGCCAGCCCTTCTGTCCGAGCTCTGAGAGCCCCAGAGACAGGTGGTGTGGGCTGAGGAAGGGGTCACTGTGGAGGTTCAGCCAGCTCTGCTGGGGTCTGTTGTGGGTGAGTTGGGCTTGGGTAGAGGAGACAGTCAAGAAGAAGGTGGAGGGACTTCCCTGGCGGTCTGTTGGTTCGACTTCACCTTCCAACGCGGAGGGCACAGGCTCAGTCCCTGGTGGGGGACATAAGATCCCACATGCCTTCTGGCCAAAACACTAAAACGTAAAACAGAAACAATATTGTAATAAGTTCAATAAAGACTTTAAAAATGGTCCACATCAAGAAAAAAAAAAATAAAGAAGAAGAAAAAGCTTAAAAAAAAAAAAAAAAAAACCAGAAAAGAGCAGATAGGAGTAGATAGGGGCCAGTTAACCCAAGATGAGAGAAAGTGGCCACCTACTGGATGAGGCCTTTCAGAGGCCCTCCTGGGGAAGAAAGGGGTCTTGGCAGGCTAAACTGTTATTGGTCAGACACGTTGAGCTGCCTTCCCTCCAAAGCCATTCGTGTTCTGCAGACGTTGTCTTCTTTTGCTCTGTAGACGTTGTCTTCTTTTGCTCTGTAACAGCAAAAAGAGAGTAAGTTTTTGTGCCTGCTGAGTCGTGTCCAGCTCTTTGTGATGCCATGGACTGTAGCCTGCCAGGCTTCTCTGTCCATGGGATTTCCCAAGCATAAATACTGGAGTGGGTTGCCATTTCCTGCTCCAGAGGATCTTCCCAACCCAGGGATTGAAGCTACGTCTCTTCATTGCAGGTGGATTCTTTACCTGCTAAGCCATGGGGTAAGACCCTTGCTCCCATCTTCACACCCAAAATCCAACACAGTCAGTGTGGTAGAGAGCCATGGTCTAAACAAGAATTTATTTTCTTGCAGCATAGAGTAGCCAAGAGACTGGCTGAGTTCCCCACACCCCAGCCTGTCCCTTCCCGGAGGCTGAGCCCCTCCAGTAAAGGTTAGAAGAGGGCTGAGTGAGCTGGTGCAGAAAAGCTCACTGTGGCCATAGCTCCTCTTAGCAAGTGAAATCTGATGATCTAAGCATCTTCCGTGGTAAGTGCATAAAAAAGATTTCTTATCCTTTTTGGAAAGAAAGAAATATGACATTTCTCTTGAGTCATAACTATTGTTAGATGCTGAATGAGAAAAGACAGTTAATACTCTGTTCTTCTAAACAATATTCTCTGACTTTCTTTTGCTCTCAGAAGATCTCGTGAGTTAATTTTTAAAGGCCTCAAGGGTGTGCGTGTGTGTGTGTGTGTGTGTGTAGGGGGAGGCCCGCTCTCCTGTGAAGGATGTCACTGGTCAGGACACACTGGGGAGAGTGTCAGGAGACCTCCTTCTGGGCGGGAGGAGAGATCTGGGGCTGGGAATTTTGTGTTGAGTCCTGAGGCTTCCAGTTTGCAAAGTGCTCTCTTTGGTTCACTTTGGAGCCTCAGTGTGTAAGCCACAGGTGTCTCTGCCAGTAGGGTGTTTGCTTGCCCGGCCCTCAGCCATGTCTACCTCATAGCCAGAAACCCAGCTTGTTACTATCCCCTCTCAAATGTGCTTTGAATCCCCATCCAGGTCAATCTTCTCACTTGTCTATGCCGCTGTCTTCCTTGGCCCTCGCAATAGTGACTGTCCAGTCTCCCCAGAACACTGTGTATATTCATGCCTCTGCCACCTCCTTAGGTTGCTCTTGTGTCTTACCTGGATAATTACAGTAGTTTGCAGTCAGTCTCCAGTTTCTCGCCCTCCCTCCCTGCCCTTCCCAGCACCACTATATTGCCATCCTAGCACCTTCTGGGCTCAGGCTGCTCTCCGCTTCCCTGGGGAGTGCAAAACCTTTGATGGCTCCCCATGGCCCACGAGAAAATTCCAATGTCTTTGGCATCTTAGCTTTCCTATCTGGGTCTGTCCTGTCTGGCCAGAGTAACAGCGTGGATGCTGCTGAGGGTCTTGACAATCCTGATTGCTTCTGGGTATTCCAGCTGCTGAAAAGAGTATGTTTGCCAAGTTGATGGCTATCAGAGGACAGCCACCAGGGAGAAGATTTGCTGACTTAAGTTTGAAGGAGGAGGAGGATACCAGTGAAGTGGGAGGGAGAGGTAGTGTTATGGAGTGATAGAGAAAGCCAAGGAGAAGGGCCCAGTCACAAAGAACAGATTTCTCTGAGTCTGGCTAAGAAAGGCCCCATTCTAGACCATGGACATTGGCAAGACTGCTGAAGAGACCTGGTTCTGATAGTCCTCCTTATAAGGGCAGGTCCAGACTGCTGATGGCCACCTCCACTGGCTGAGGTTCTCAAGTGAGTTGAGACCTGAAAACCTTTGCTGAAGACAGTAAATGGGCTTTTTAGTTTTGTTTTGGCTCAGATGGTAAAAGAATCTGCCTGCAGTGGAGGAGACCTGGGTTTCATCCCTGGGTCGGAAGATTTCCTGGAGAAGGGAATGACAATCCTCTCCAGTATTCTTGCCTGGAGAATTCTGTGGACAGAGGAGCCTGGCAGGCTACAGTCCATGGGGTCACAAAGAGTCAGACAAGACTGAGCTACTTTCACCTTCACTTTTGAGTAAGTAGACACTCAGTGTTTCTGATGCTTGGGATCCATTATGTCATTTGTTTATTTTATTTTATTTTTGGCTGTGCTGGGTCTTTTGTTGCTGTGCAAACATGGGATCTCTCTAATTGTGGTGAGTGGGGGCTACTCTCTAGTTGCAGTGCACGTTGTGGTGGCTTCTCTTGTTGCGGAGCTTAGGCTCTAGAGTGTGGGCTCAATAGTTGTGGTGCATGGATTTAGTAGCCCTGCAGCATATGGAATCTTCCTGGACCAGGGATCGAACCTGTTGTCTCCTGTGTTGGCAGGCAGATTCTTAACCACTGGACCACCAAGGAAGTCCCATTATGTTATTTTGATAGAGAACATAGGAGCTTCTCCATGTCTGTCTCACTTTTGTAAATAACAATCCTGAAACCAACACAGAGGGTCCAGGTCTGGGTCTGGGAAGACTTATGGAGGGACCCGCAAAGCACTTGCCCCATTGAATCACCTGGAAGAGTACTGAGTCAAGGTCATGACTCAGGCTTTAAAAGGCTCTTAGACAACTGGAGGTTGCCTATGGAGGGGTGGTCAGGGTGCCATGGGTCTAAATCCTTACCAGAGGAGAAGATGCTTTGCTGAGTTCTGGAGGGAAGGAAGAGAGAGGGGGGACCACAACTGAGTGTTCAGGTTGAAGGATGTTGCAATGTGCAAATTTGGCTTTTTATAAGGATGACCAGTCCAAAGATCAGACTGTCCAAAGGTAGACTAATAACCCGGTATCAATAGTAATAGCACCTTGTTTCTTGTGGGATATTTTACAGTTTGCAAAGTGTTTGCATGAGAGGCAGCAAGCCCTTCTTTTCTGGAAGGATTCAAGTTTAGGAAGGGATGTTGTTGAGCACATTCAAGCCCTTCTGAGAGTTAGGTGCCTCTGGATGGATGTTTTCCAGATGTGCGTCAGAACTATGTGGGGTGCTTACAGATACAGAGAACCATCTAGTGTTTACTAGTGGGGAGAGGGGAAGGAGGAAGGGCAAGATAGGGCTGGGGGATTAAGAGATACAAACTATCATGTCTGAAGTAAACAAGCTACAGGGATATATTATACAGCACAGGGAATATAGTCAATACTTTGTAATAACTATAAATGAGGCATAACCTTTAAAATTGTGAATATCTATATTGTATACTTGAAACTTATAAAAATCATACTGCGACTATACCTCAAAAAATTTCACGGTGAAAAAAGAAGACAATTATGTGGGACACTTTGAAAAGATCCTGGACCCTGGGGCTTGCTCAGACCTGTTGGATCAGCATCTTTCAGGGAGGGACCCAGGAATCTGTACTGGGCTCAGGCAGCCAGTGTGCCCGGCGTTCCTAGGAGAATGTCCACCGCACATGGCAGAGACCCCTGCTTGTCATGTCCATCACGGAGTCCCCAGTGTCTGCCCCACAGAAGGAGCGCGACAAATGTTTGCTGAGTCCATGTGCTGACACTAGTTGATGTCCTGGCCCTGACCTCTCCAGCTGCCTTTTCACCATGTCATCTACAGTGTGTCTGCCCCAGACTCCTTTCTGCTCTTTGAACAAACACGCCACACAAGTCCACTCTGCCCAGCCTTTGCTCACCCTGTGTTCTCAGCCTGGATCACTCCTCTGCTTATTTGGCTACAGAAGTCACATGTTTTTGGTGGACGCCCTATGCGGTGTGTGTATGTGTTAGTTGCTCAGTCGTGTCTGACTCTGCGATCCCACCAGGCTCCTCTGTCCGTGGGATTCTCCAGGCAAGAACACTGAGTGGGTAGCCATTCCCTTTTCCATGGGATCTTCTTGACCTGGGTCTCTCATATTGCAGGCAGATTCTTAACTATCTGAACCAAACAGGGTAGCCCCATGTGCTATGCTAGGTGCCACTAAGCCTTCTAGCCAGCCCACCACATGTACTTGCCCTTTCATGAGTCTTCCTTGAAACCCTCTCCCTTCAGTTCAGTTCAGTTCAGTTGAGTCTCTCAGTTGCGTCCAACTCTGCAACCCCATGGACTGCAGCACGCCAGGCCTCCATGTCCATCAGCAACTCCCAGAGTTTACTCAAACTCATGTCCATTGAGTCAGTGATGCCATCCAACCATCTCATCCTCTGTGATTGCCTTTGCCTCCTGCCTTCAATCTTTCCCAGCATCAGGGTCTTTTCCAGTGAGTCAGTTCTACCCATCAGGTTCAGCTTCAGCATCAGTCCTTCCAATGAATGTTCAGGATTGATTTCCTTTAGGATGGACTGGTTGGATCTCCTTGAAGTCCAAGGGGGCTCTCAAGAGTCTTCTCCAACACCACAGTTCAAAGACATTAATTCTTGGGTGCTCAGCTTTCTTTATAGTACAAATCTCACATCAATACATGACTATTGGAAAAACCATGGCTTTGACTAGATGGACCTTTGTTGGCAAAGTAATGTCTCTGCTTTTTAATATGCTGTCTAGGTTGGTCATGGCTTTTCTTCCAAGGAGCAAGTGTCTTTTAATTTCATGGCTGCAGTCATCATCTGCAGTGATTTTGGAGCCCCCCAAAATAGTCTGTCTCTGTTTCCACTGTTTCCCCATCTATTTGCCATGAAGTTTTGGGACCAGATGACATGATCTTAGTTTTCTGAATGTTGAGTTTCAAGCCAACTTTTTCACTCTCCTATTTTACTTTCATCAAGAGGCTCTTTAGTTCTTCTTTGCTTTCTGCCATAATGGTGGTGTCATCTGCATATCTGAGGTTATTGATATTTCTCCCGGCAATCTTGATTCTAGCTTGTACTTCATCCAGCCCAGCATTTCTCATGATGTACTCTGCATATAAGTTAAATAAGCAGGGTGACAATATACAGCCTTAACATACTCCTTTCCTATTTGGAACCAGTCTATTGTCTCATGTCCAGTTCTAACTGTTGCTTCCTGACCTGCATACAGATTTCTCAAGAGGCAGGTCAGGTGGTCTGGTATTCCAAACTCTAAGAATTTTCCAGTTTGTTGTGGTCCACACAGTCAAGGGTTTGGCGTAATCAATAAAGCAGAAGTAGATGTTTTTCTGGAACTCTCTTGCTTTTTCGATGATCAAATGGATGTTGACAATTTGATCTCTGGTTCCTCTGCCTTTTCTAAATCCAGCTTGAACATCTGGAAGTTCACGCTTCACGTACTGTTGAAGCCTGGCTTGAAGAATTTTGAGCATTACTTTACTAGCATGTCAGATGAGTGCAGTTGTGCAGTAGGTTGAACATTCTTTGGCATTGCCTTTCTTGGGATTGGAATGAAATCTGATGTTTTCCAGTCCTGTGGCTACTGCTGAGTTTTCCAAATTTGCTGGCATATTGATTGGAGCACTTTCACAGCATCATCTTTTAGGATTTGAAATAGCTCAACTGGAATTCCATCACCTCCACTAGCTTTGTTCGTAGTGATGCTTCCTAAGGCCCACTTGACTTTGCATTCCAGGATGTCTGGCTCTAGGTGAGTGATAACACCATCGTGATTATCTGGGTCATGAAGATCTTTTTTGTATAAGTTGTTCTGTGTATTCTTGCCACCTCTTTGTAATACCTTCTGCTTCTGTTAGGTCCATACCATTTCTGTCCTTTATTGTGCCCATCTTTGCATGAAATGTTCCCTTGGTATCTCCAATTTTCTTGAAGAGATCTCTAGTCTTTCCCATTCTATTGTTTTCTTCTGTTTCTTTGCATTGATCACTGAGGAAGGCTTTATCTCTCCTTGCTATTCTTTGGAACTCTGCATTCAAATAGGTATATCTTTCCTTTTTCTCCTTTGCCTTTTGTTTTACTTCTTTTCACAGCTATTTGTAAGGCTTCCTCAGACAACCTTACCTTTTTGCGTTTTTTTTCCTTGGGGATGGTCTTGATCCCTGCTTTCTGTACAATGTCACGAACCTTCTCTGTCCATAGTTCTTCAGGCACTCTATCAGATCTAATCCCTTGAATCTATTTGTCATTTCCATTGTCTAATCATAAGCAATTTGATTTAGGTCATACCAGAATAGTCTAGTGGTTTTCCCTGCTTTCTTCAATTTAAGTCTGAAATTGGCAATAAGGAGTTCATGGTCTATACCACAGTCAGCTCCTGGTCTTGCTTTTGCGGACTGTATAAAACTTCTCCATCTTTGGCTGCAAAGAATATAATCAATTTGATTTCGGTGTTGACCATCTGGTGATGTCCATGTGTAGAGTCTTCTCTTGTGTTGTTGGAAGAGGGTGTTTGTTATGACCAGTGCATTCTCTTGGCAAAACTTAGTCCCCTTAAAGGAGAGAGGTCTATTGGGCTTTTCTCAGACTGTAACATTCTTGAGCATCTAGGAGCCTTCCCTCATACTTATATGTGAAGAATATTTGCAAAGTTAAAAAAAAATCTATATGACTATATATACACATGCATACTTTTTCCAAAATAAAGAAATCTGCAAAATTGAAATGTGTTGAATTAAATCTAATGTTTAATTAAATGACTTCTAAATGTAAAGTCTTCATTGACTATGCTAAAGCGTTTGACTGTGTGGATCACAAGAAACTGTGGAAAATTCTTAAAGAGATAGGAGTACCAGACCACCTTACCTGTCTCCTGAGAAACCTGTATGCTGGTCAAGAAGCAACAGTTAGAACCGGATGTGGAACAACTGACTGGTTCCAAATTCAGAAAAGAGTACTACAAGGCTGTATAGTGTCACCCTGCTTATTTAATGTCTATTCAGAGTACATCATGCAGAATGCTGAGGTAGATGAGTCACAAGTTGGAACCAAGATTACCCGGAGACATATCAACAACCTCAGATATGCAGTTGATACCACTCTAATGGCAGAAAGTGAAGAGAAACTAAAGAGCCTCTTGATTGGGATGAAAGAGGAGAGTGAAAAAGCTGGCTTGAAATTCAACATTAAATAAATTAAGATTATCACATGTGGTCTCATCGCTTCATGGCAAATAGAAGGGGGAAAAGTGGAAACAGTGACAGATTTTATTTGGGGGCAGATTTTATTTGGGGGGAGCTCCAAAATCACTGTGGATAATGACTGCGGCCAAGAAATTAAAAGACGTTTGCTCCTTGGAAGGAAAGCTATGACAACCCAAGACAGCGTATTAAAAAGCAGAGACATCACTTTGCCAACAAAGATTTGTATAGTCAGAGCTGTGGTTTTTCCAGTAGTTGTGTATGAATGTGAGAGTTGGATCATAAAGAAAGCTGAGTGCCAAAGAATTAGTGCTTTTCAAATTATGGTGCTAAAGAAGACTCTTGAGAGTCCCTTGGACTACAAGGAGAGCAAACCAGTCAATCCTAAAGGAAATCAACCCTGAATATTAGTTGGAAGGACTGATGCTAAAGCTCCAATATTTTGGTCATGTGATGCGAGGAGCCAACTCATTGGAAAAGACCCTGATGCTGGGAAAGACTGAAGGCAGGAGGAGAAGGGGACAGCAGCTGATGAAATTGTTAGACAGCATTACTAACTTAATGGACATGAGTTTGAGCAAACTCCAGGAGATAGTGGAGCACAGAGGAGCCTGGCATGCTACAGCCTTCGGGGTAGCAAAGAGCTCAACAAAACTTAGCAATTGAACAACAAATGTAAGATCATCCTTTTCCAGCTTGGTCAGTTATTACTTGACTTAACTCCTCGGTGTGGGGTCAAAAGGATTGAGCTTCACCCAGCATCATTCTTGTGGAGTTCTTCAGATGCTCTTCCATGGAGGTCAGGAGTTCTAGAAGGTTATGTGGTCATGAGCGCCCCCTTGGCCTTTATCTTCTAGCTCATAATGGTCTCTGCTCCTTGCCTTGTGCATTTTTTAGAGGTTATTGACCTCCTGAAGTAAGGCTTGAGGAAATAGTAATAACTATAATAAGAGTAAGAGTGGGCCCCTGAGGAGCACTTTCTATGCACTGGGAGCACTCTCTATGCACCAGGTGCTGGTCCAGGTGTCTGTGTTAATTCCCTCGTGTAATCTCTGGAGCAGCCCTAGGACGTTAGTATTACAGCTGGGGAAACCGAGGGATTCTTGGGGATTTGTTCAGCGCTTTCAGCCAGCAGATAACAAGCAGGTAGACCGCCTGTTTGCCTGCAAGTCTGAAGCAAGTGTATCCCACACCCAGCTTGCTGAGAGCTCCTCGCCACCCTTCCCATTCTGCCTGCATGTGGCTGCTCAACTGGGGCACTCAACTGTTTCTCCTGATGGAAAACGAGAAGAGGAGGCTGGTGGTTTCAAGTTTCATAAATTTCCGAGCAGCCTGCCCTGAGGCCAACGGGCTTGGCTCTGGGCTTCTTTGGGGGTTGGTGCGGGGGAAGGGGAGGGAAGGTTGAGGAGGAGACTTGCAAAAGAGAGAGGTACTGTGAGCAGGGGGCCCCTGAGAGACACCTGGATCACCCGGTGAGCAGACCTGCCTAACAGGAGTAGCCAGCAGAAATTCGGGTGGGGGAGGTTGGAGGGAGCGCATTCCTTGTCCAGTTTGGTGGGTGGCCAAAAACCCAAGTGTAAGGAAGGAAGCCACATCCTTTCAAATTGCCCAGGGAAAGGGCCTGCTTTGGAAGGTAGAGGAATGGATAGGAGGCTCGCAGAGGTATGTGTGCTTCTGCCCTGGGCCTGGGAAATTGATAGCTCGTAGAAATAAAGACTAGATGGCCAAGAGAGTTGTCAGTACAGCAGGGAAACCTCAGACAGGTCCCATTCTTTTATGTGATTAAATAATCGTAGAGGAACATAGAGGCTGACTGGAAGAGAAAGTCCGGGGCCACAGTGTGAGTTCCCCCAGCAAAGAAGCCTCGTCTGTCTGTGTCCGTGTATCATACATCTAGGTTCATTGATCCTGCGGGTGTATATACATCATCATGGGGTTCACCTGGCGTGGCCATTCTCCCCAAATCTTACCCGTCTGTCAGGAAAGTGTGGCGAGAGCTCTGTGTCCAGTGCCAAGTCCGGGGTGCATGGGAGGCATGCAAACGTGATCCCCCTCTCCAAGAACTGAGTTTTAATGGGAAGACACAGAACTTAGTATAAAGCAGTAAAAACAGCATGGGTGGGCTCAGTGAGATCAAGGGCCACATAGTGCAATAAGTGTCAGACATAGAGGGTCTAAGGACACAGGAGCAGGGAAAGCCAGCTGATTTGTGGACAAGACAGGATGTGGGGGAAACCTTGAAGAATAAGTGGGGTTCACCTGGAGATGAAAAGAAAAGATGGAGATGGCAAGGAGAGACCAGCTCTCATGTGTCATGGATGGAAAGATGGCCATCCAAGCCTCTGAAGACAGCCTGGGACCTGATTTGTTCTTCAGCCATAGCTGCTGGCCTTGCAGGGGCTGCAGGCACAGTGTCAGTGTGTGTGTGTGTGCCAAATTGCTGGATTGTCTTTGAGATGCCAGGCTCCTCTGGCCATGAGATTCCCCAGACAAGAATACTGGAGTGGATTGCCATACCCTCCTCCAGGGGATCTTCCCGACCCAGGGATCGAACTCGCATCTCATGTCTCCTGCATTAGGCAGGTTCTAGACTTCCCTGGTGGCTCAGACGGTAAAGCGTCTGTCTACAGTGTGGGAGACCTGGGTTCGATCCCTGGGTCAGGAAGATTCCCTGGAGAAGGAAACGACAACCCACTCCAGTACTCTTGCCTAGAAAATCCCATGGATGGAGGATCTTGGTGCAGGCTACTGTCCATGGGGTCGCAAAGAGTTGGGCACGACTGAGCAACTTCACTTCAAAATACCACTAGCACCTCCTGGGCACAGATGTGGGGTCTGAACCCCCCTTAATGGATGAGCAGGTGGGTGCTGGCCTGGTTGCCAGGCAGCCTGTGGCAGTCAGGAGGACTGCAGGGCAGCAGGAATGTGTTAACTCCAGCGGATGGCTGCTATCTGATCCTGGCCCGGCAGCGACTTCCGCTTCCCCCATTGTTAACATACCAGCCAGACTGTGAATGAATGAATGAGTGGGTGGAAAGGGTTCCAGTGCAGGCTCTCACAGCTGACATAAAATAGCCTCCGCCTGCTGGCCTGCCAGCCTTTGGGATTGGAAAACTCCAGGTGGGACGTGGCCCTAATGAGTGGATGGACTCGCAGCCTGGGGATTATAATTGTTTTAATTGGGACAGAACATATACTTTACAAAATAATCTCCCAAATGGCTTAACATAACATTGGTATTAAGCCGTATTCCTATCTCCAGCACAAGCCCAGAGCTTCCTGTCTAAGAGCTCAGCCATCTTCTAGAACTGTGATTTCCCACTTTGAGTGTGTATCTAAGTCCCATGTGTGTGTGCTCAGTCATGTCCGACTCTTCGACTCCATGGACTGTAGCCCTCCAGGCTCCTCAGTCCATGGTATTTCCCAGACAAGAATACTGGAGTGGATTGCCATTTCCTTCTCCAGGGGATCTTCCAGAATCTGGGATCGAACCTCATGTCCTGTGTCTCCTGCATTGACAGGCAGATTCTATCACTGCGCCACCAGGGAAGCCAGAGAGCTTATTAAAACACAGATTGCTGAGCCCCCACCACCACCACAATAGTGGGGGGCCTGAGAATTTGCATTTCGAGCAAATTCTAACTGTTGTTGGTCCAGGGACCACACTTTGCAAACCACCATTCTAGGGCTTCGTAATTCTTCACTGAAGCTTCTGCATCCAGTCAGCAGCTGAAGGATGAGAGGGAGCAGAATTCAGTCACAGTGGCTGCACTTAACTCCAAGAGAGCCTGAGAGACAGAGTCATCCTGTGGGCCCAGAAGGAAGGTAAGATGGCATCATCTCTGCCATCATCAAAAAGGGCAACACAGATCCTGATCTCATTGGTCTCTGCTTAAAACAGTAGATTTCAAAATGCTTTTCAGATGTGTGGAGAAGGTCAACTAAGATTTGCAGTTAATCATGGCACCAGGCTAGAGAGGGAAATAGCAGCTCACTCCAGTATTCTTGCCTGGAAAATCCCATGGACAGAGGAGCCTGGCGGGCTACAGTCCATGGGGTCGCAAGAACTGAAGACGACTGAGTGACTAAATAGCTACCCCCTCCATGGCACCAGGGCCTTTCAAGAAGGCTGAACCTTCATGGAGCTCATTATTGAATGTCTAACTGGTTCCACCGTGTGAGTCATTTGAGACTCAGCTTCCTGTGTTGGATGGTCCTTGGCATCCCCGGTCCAGCCTTTATGGCTTAGGCCTGTGGAAGCAAGCTGCAGACAGGAGCCAGCTTGTACATGGTGGGCTTTTTTTTGCATCTTCCCAGTCACTGCTCAATGTCTAGCTTCATTTTTATTTCTTCATGACTCTCAGAGCCTATAACCGTGCTGGCTTGTATAGGGCAGAAGGTGTTGGGTTTTTTGTATACAAAGATGTATGCTTAGTTTTTTTTTTTTTTTTTTATGGTTGTGCTGGGTCTTCGTTGTTGCACGTGAACTTTCGTTGCAGTGCGTGGGGGCTACTCTCTAGTAGTTGCGGTGCTCAGACTTCTCATTGTGGTGACTTCTCTTCTTGTGGAGCACAGGCTCGCTTTACGGGTCTTGGGCTCAAGAGTTGTAGCGTATGGGCAGAGTTGCTGCACAGCGGAGAGATGGAAGCCGTGTCTCCTGCATTGGCGGGTTGTTTCTTTACCACCAAACCACCGTGGAGGCCCCAGCAAGTGTTTTGTCATCAGAATTTAGCCATGGTGAATAGGCATGTTACATAGGTCAGGCCCGATTTGGGATAAAATCAGAGTGAGTGAATCAGCAGGTGTTACATACCTGTCTGTGCTGGAGGATTCAAGAGAACATGCTCCAGGCCATCCTGATGGCCTTATCTCTTTGTAGAGCCCAGAGCAATGCAAATACAGGCATTCCTCATTTTATTGCACTTTACAGATACTGTGGTTTTTTTTTTTTACACAAAAAAGTTTGTGGCACCCTTTGTCAAGCAAGTCTGCTGGTGTCATTTTTCCAACAACATCTGCTTACTTTGGGTCTCCGTGTAACATTTTGGTAATTCTCACAATATTTCAGGCTTTTTCATTATTGTTATGGTGTTCTGTGATCTGTGATCTTTGATGCTACTATTGTAATCATCTGCGGGTACCAGGAACTGTGCTCATATGATGGCAAAGTTAATCCACAAATGTCTGTGTTCTGACAGCTCCACTCACTGGTTGCTCCCTCATCTCTGTCCCTCTCCTTGGGCCTTCCCGTTCCCTGAGACATAACAATACTGAAATTAGGCCAGTTAATGACCCTACACTGGCCTTTAAGTGTTCAAATGAAAAAAGGAGTTGAAAGTCTCTCCTGTTAAATCAAAAGCTAGAAATGATGAAGCTCAGTGAAGAAGGCATGTCCGAAGCTGAGGGAGACTGAAAAGTAGGCCTCTTAGTCCAAACAGTTGGCAGAGTTGTGGACTCAAAGGAAAGGTTCTTGAAGGAAATTAAAACTGCTACTCCAGTCAGCACCTGAATGATAAGGGGGTGAAGCAGCCTCATTGCTGATAAGAGGAAAGTTTCAGTGGTCTGCAAAGAAAATCAAACCAGCCACAATGTTCCTTTAAGCCAAGGCCTTATCCAGATCAAGGCCCTAACTGTCTTCAGTTCTGTGAAGGCTGAGAGAGGTGAGAAAGCAGTAGAAGAAAAGTATGAAACTAGCAGAGGTTGGTTCATGAGGTTTAAGCAAAGAAACCATTTCTAAAATAAACAGAGCAAGACAAAGCAGGAAATGCTAATACAGAAGTTCCAGCAAGTTATCCAGAAGTTCTAGCTTAGATAACTCATGAAAGTGGCTACACTAAACAGCAGATTTTTCAGTAGACAAAACAGCCTTCAGTTGGAAGAAGATGCCATCTAGGACTTTCGTAGCTAGAGAGGAGAAGTCAGTGCCTGGTTTCAAAGCTTCAAAGGACAGGCCAAATTTCTTAGGGGCCAATGCAGCTGGGACTCTTAAATCAAAGCCAGTGCTTATTTACCAGTCTGAAAATTCCTAGACCCTTAAGAATTATGCTAAATCTATTCTGATTGTGCTCTATAAATGGGACAACAGAGCATAGATAACAGCACATCTGTTGACAACAGAATACTGAATAGTTCAAGCCCACTCTTGAAACCTATTGCTTAGAAAAAAAGAGTACTTTCAAAATATTACTGCTCATTGATAATGCACCTGGTCACCTAAGAACCCTGATGAAGATTTACAGGATTAATGTTTCCATCCCTGCTAATGCAGCATCTGTTCCACAGCCTGTGGATCAAGGTGTCCTTGCAACTTCAAAGTCTTATTCTTTAAAAAATATATTTTGTAAGGCTGTAGCCATGATAGGTAGTGATTCCTCTGATGGACCTGGGTATAGTAAGTTGAAAAACTTGGAAAAGACTCACCAGCCTAAATGCCATAAGAACACTTGTGATTCATGGGAAGAGGTCAAAATATCAACATGAATAGGAGTTTGGGAGAAGTTGATTCTAACTCTCATTGATGACTTCGATGGGTTCAAGACATCAGTGAGGGAAGTAACTGCAGAAGTGGTGGAAATAGAAAGAGAGGTAGAATTAGAAGCCTGTAGATGTAACTTAATTGCTGTAATCTCATGAAAAAACTTTAATGAATGAGGAGTTGTTGCTCATGGATGAGCAAAGAAAGTGGCTTCTTGAGATGGAATCTACTCCTGGTGAAGGTACTATGAAGATTGTTGAAATAACAATGGAGGATTTAGAATATTACATAAACTTAATTGATAAAGCAGTTACAGGATTTTAGAGAATTGATTCCAATTTTGAAAGCTCTCCTGTGGTCAAAATGCTGTCAAACAACATCGCATGCTACAGAGAAATCAGTTGCGAAAGAAAATGTCAGTCGACATGGCAAACTTTATTGTTGTCTTATTATAAGAAATTGCCACGGCCACCCCAGCCTTCAGCAACCACCATCCTGATTAGTCAGGGGCAGCCGTCAAGACCGGGCAAAAATCCTTTGCCAGCAAAACGATTATGACTTGCTGAAGGCTCTTATGGTGCCTAGCTTTTGTAGCAATAAATAAAGTGTTTTAAAGGGCTTTCCTGATGGCTCAGTAGTAAAGAATCTGCCTGCCAATGCAAAAGACATAAGAATCACGGGTTTGATTCCTGGGTTGGGAAGATCCCCTGGAATAGAAAATGGAAAGTCACTTCCGTATTCTTGCCTAGAAAAGTTTGTGGACAGAGGAGCCTGTTGGACAGTCCATGGGGTCACAAAGAGTTGGATGTGAGTGAGCATATAGCACACACACAAAACACAAAAACATTTTAAAATTAAAGCATGGAGACTTCCTTGGCGGTCCAGTGGTTAAGAATCTGCCTGCCAGTACAGGGAACATGGGTTCCGCAACTGGTCGGAGAAGATCCTACATGCCAGAGCAACTAAGCCGATGTGCTACGATTACGGAGCCCACGTTCCACAACTACTGAAGCCTGAATGCCTTAGAGCCTGTGCTCTGCCTCAAGAAAAACCACCGTAGTGAGAAGCCCAAGCACCACAACTAGAGGAGCCTCCACTCTCTGCAACTAAAGAAAAGCCCACATGAAGAATTGAAGACCCAGCGCAGCCAAAAATAAATAAGTGGATATTTTAAAGAATAAATAAAAATGAAAGTATATGCATTGTCTTGGGGCTTACATAATACTATTGCTCACTTGACTCCTGTAGAGTGTAAACATAACTTTTATATGCCCAGGAAAACCAAAAAATTCATGTGACTTGCTTTATTGCAATATTTGCTCTATTGCAGTGGTCTAGAACCAAACCCACAGTATCTCTGAGGTCTGCCTATGAAATAAGGGAAGGCTCAGTGGGGGCTGCGTGTGTCCAGTGGTCAAATCAGAGAGCCCAGCTCAAGGTAGAGGAGAGTGGCCCTGACAACTTGGTCCTGCTCAACCCACTTCTAGAGCTTCCAGCTCAGTTCTGGGAGTTGCAATGCCAGCAGGACTGAGACAAATAGATGATTGGGAGGGATATGTGGGAGGCTCTGGCTGGGGAGGATGGAAGGTGATGGGGCAGGTCAGCTATCATGACCTGTGTAAAGCTGGGCTGTGGCTATGGGAATAGAGTTGATAAAAATGTGTGGTTCCTGGGGGAGAGCTGGAGCTAAGTGGGAGCTCAGCAGTGTGAGAGGGGGATCTTTGACTTGGGGTATAGAAGGAGAACTTTCGCACTATTGTGCTGGTCTGAAAGCACAGGATGCTACTGCCTTACACAGCACTGGAACTACTCACTTGGGCAGATTTCACGTTCAGACAATGTCTTCTTTTTTAAAAAATACTTATTTATTTATTTTGGCTGGGCTGAGTTTTAGTTGTGGCCCACGGGACCTTTGTTGTGGCATGCAAGCTTCTTAGCTGAGGCATGCTGGATCTAGTCTCCCAACTAGGGATCGAACCTGGGCCCCCTGCACTGGAAGCATGGAGTCTTAGCCACTCGACCAGCAGGGAGGTCCTCCTAGGCGATGTCTTTGGGAGAGAAGTTGAATTAGAAGAAAAATGAAATGTCTCTGGAGGCTGGACATTTGGAAGGCCTTTATTTTTTTTGTGTGGAGCTGATCTTCAGCCAAGCTGTGAAGGCCAGGCAGGATCTGGGTGGATAGAAGGAGGGGAGGGTTTCAGATATATATGTCTATCACATCATTGCATTGTACATCTTAAGCCTATACAGTATGTCAATTGTATCTCAGTAATGCTGGAAGGAAAATGAGGAGGGGCAGGGCCTTTCAGTCGGCAGATAGGCGTTGTGGGTGGGCCCAGAGGAGAGGGCCTGAGTAATGGGCCAAGCTGGCCTGGACGACAGAGAAGCAGGGCTGGACAGGCCTGGCGGAGCCAATGTTCTGGAGAGTGGAATCCGACTGTGGGATTTTCCAGGGTGAAGGTGACCTTGAGGTGGAAGTTTGGTGGCAAGTGTCCAGCTTGGGTTGTGAGAGAGAATGAAAGGGACAATGGGCGAATTTAAGAGCCAGCTCTCAGAGGACAGAAGTCTATAGTGCTGGGTAGTTCTAGTATCTTCGTGATGGTGATTATGAAGAGGACTCCCTGCAACTCTGTCCCTCAGAGCGTGAAGGTTGGAGCCCAGGTCCCTTACCTAGAGAGCCCGGTATAAGTGATCCCATCAGCACATCTCTTTGTTGACTTGTCCTGGCCATGTGTGAGGACAAGCCTGCAGCATTTGAACCCTCTCTGTGTGCTTGGACTGAGAGGGCAGTCCCAGTGATGTTTCTGTTCTGGGGGATGTGGGGCGGGGGAAGGCGGGCTCTCAGAGGCTGTGGAAACACCCAGCCCTGTGCTCTCCTACGTGAGCTTGCCTGTGTCAGGAAGCTGAACTGTTGCCCTCTGATTCAGCCCAGGAGCTCTGCTATGGCCAGGGGTGAGGGCTGTCACATGAGTTTTCCTTCTGAGCCCCTCAGCATCTCAGAGAGGTCAAGGGCCTGCCCCCAAGTGTCACAGTACAGTTGAGTGACAGGTCTGCCTGTGTCTCGGTTTTCTGACCTCACATCTGGAGTTCGTCCCAGGGTTCAGCATCTTTCACAGCCCTGGATGAAGAATTTCACGTTCCTTAAGAATGCAGCTGCCGTAGCAGGGACTAGGAGATGGCCGGGAAATCAGCTTTAGCCAAGTATGCATGAAGGTGGAAAGTGAAGTCACTATCACCGGCTTATACCAAGGGCTATCATTTTGCCAACAAAGATCTGTATAGACAAAGCTATGGTTTTTCCAGTAGTCATGTACAGATGTGAGAGTTGGACCATGAAGAATGCTGAGCACCGAAGAGCTGACACTTTTGAACTATGGTGCTGGAGAAGACTTTTGAGAGTCCTTTGGACTGCAAGGAGATGAAACCAGTCAATCATAAAGGAAATCAACCCTGAATATTCATTGGAAGGACTGATGCTGAAGCTCCAAAACTTTGGCCACCTGATGCGAAGAGCCAACTCATTGGAAAAGATCCTGATGTTGGGAAAGAGGATAGGAGGAGAAGGTGGCTGCAGAGGATGAGATGGTTGGATGGCATCACCGACTCAATGGACATGAGTTTGAGCAAACTCTGGGAGATAGTGAAGGACAGGGAAGCCTGGTGTGCTGCAGTCCCTGGAGTCACAAAGAGTCTGACACGACTTAGTAACTGAATAGCAACAACACAAGGGCCTAGGCCTGCATATTGACTTGTGAGTTCACATCACAGTATTTTGCAGAGGAGGCAGCTGAGGTTCAGAAGAGCTGGGTGGGTTGCCCGGCCCCAAGCAGGAGCCAGATGCAGGAGCCTTGCACTTAACCTCAGGCCATCCTGGGCCCTCACCAATTAGCTTGCTGGGCCTTAGGGCAGCCTCAGCTCTGGAAGGCGCTGGCGTGTCTGTGCTTGTGAATTTTCTCTGGAGCCTGCCTTGAGGGAGAGAATGACTGTGTCTCAGCCTGAGGTGCCCCCTGCATTAAGGTGTGGCAGCTCATGACCTGGTGGAAGGTGGGCATTTGTGACTTGCTGGTGGATAGAGAGAGAATCAGACTGGGAGAGCCCTCATGGTGCCTGTGGCCCATGTTGGTTGGGGCCCTGACTCCTTGTTTGTTTTTGTGTTCTATTTAAAACATATATATTTATTGTACTTATTATTTATTTATTGGATTGCCTTGGATCTCAGCTGTGGCTGGTAGGATCTAGTTCCCTGACCAGGGATCCAACCTGGGGTCCCCTGCCTTGGGAGCAGAGTCTTGGCCCTTGGACCACAGGGAAGTCACTCTTTGCTCATTTTAACCTGAGGATCATATCCTCTGAGGAGATAAGTATCTCCCTGCCAATCAGGAGAGAACACAGGGGAAATGGCTTCAGGGTCCATTCAGAGTGGCATGTTAAAACCTAGGGCTTGCTCTAAGCCAGTGGTCCCCAACCTTTTTGGCACCAGGGACCAGCTTTGGGGAAGACAGTTTTTCTACAGATTTGGGTGGGGAGGATGGTTTTGGGGCAATTCAAGTGCATTACTTTTACTGTGCACTTTATTATTCTTTGCTGTTGTTCAGTTGCTAAGTCGTGTCTGATTCTGCGACCCCATGGACTGCAGCATGCCAGGCTTCCCTGTCCTTCACCGTCTCCCGGAGTTTGCGCCAACTCTTGTCTATTGAGTCAGTGATGCCATCCAATCATCTCTTCCTCTGTTGTCCCCTCCTTCTCCTATATTATTCTTACATTGTGATATACAATGAGATAATTATATGACTCACCGTAATGCAGAATCAGTGGAAGCCCTGAACTTGTTTTCCTGCAACTACGTGATCCTATCTGGGGGTGATGGGAAACAGTGACACCTGAAGTGTGTTGCTTACATCCTCTCACCTCCTGCTGTGTGGCCTGGTTCCTAACAGGCCATGGACCAGTACCTGTCATTGGTCCAGGGGTTGGGGAGCCTGGCTCTAAGCGACTGTGGCTCCTCCTTGCCTTCAGGGGGCGCCATCGAGACCTGCTGCCTTCTCTCTGAACATTCTTCCCAGGTCGATGGGATAGCAAGCAAGTGGCAGTTATAGCTCCCATGGACCGCACATCCTGGATTTAAGTTTTTCATAACTGTTGTTTTTATATGCATGGTACTCAGGTTATATGAGATAGATTTATGGTTTGATTATGTGACCCTATGGCTTTTATGGTGCCTTCTGAATTAGCATAGGTGAGAATTTTGTTTCTACAAAGTTTTAGGGTTAAAAGCACTTGATTGTTTTTGATTCTTTGGAAGTTGGTGGAATACCCACTGTCTCTGTATTGAGAATTCTCCAAGAACAAGTCCTTCAAAGGGCATTTGCCTAAGTAGTTCCATTAAATAGCTACGTAAAGAAATAAGAAACTCAGGAAGGAAAATACTAGATAGGAAATAAATAAATGGCAACCCACTCCAGTACTCTTGCCTCGAAAATTCCATGGATGGAGGAGCCTGGTGTGCTACAGTCCATGGGGTCACAAAGAGTCGGACACGACTGAGCGACTTCATGACACAACTTCCTTACTATTATCTTGTTGGAATATAAATTCTTTGTTTTGCCCTAGAGTTGTGCTTATATTAATGAGGGAATATCAACCCTCTCCCACAATCCTCTAATACCTATATACACACTCTTCTTGTCTTTGCATATAAGTTGGTCGATACCTTGGATGGATGTCTGCTCGTGTTGGGTAGGTGTAATTTGGCGAAAACCCATGATCACCACTACTGTTGCTAGTTAGGCAAACCAGATAGATTTTAGAAGAAATGACCTTGGCATTATCAAGCAGGTGGAACTTGTCAGGATGCTGTCTTTTTTCCTCTGACTCTTTTTCACCCTCCTCAATTCTCCAGGTGCTTAGTGCTTTTTTCATTTTACATCCTTTCAGAGCCCCCTCTCAGCTCTCAGTGGAGATACTGATTCACCCCAAGATTTAAAGCTCATGTCTTATCTCCCAAAGGAATTTTGTGGATGAGCGTCTAAGCCAAAGGTATGACTATCTAATAGTGGGATTTCAGTCATTTGGAAGAGACCAGAGAAGAAGATGTAGTGAGAGATACTTCCTGGTGTTGGTGAATAACTAAACTTAGATATCTCCATGTTTCCTACTTTTTTCTAAAAGTTTAATAGTTTATGTTTAAGTCTGTGATCCATTTTGAGTGACTTTTTCTATCGGTATGGGAATTTTCATGTGGGTATCCAGTTGCTCCAGCATCATTTGCTGAAAAAGCCACCTTTGTCATTGAACTCATTGCACAGTATAATATATCACCTGGGCGTATTTGTGTGGGGCCAATTGTGAATTCTCTATTCTGTTAATCTATGTGTCTGGCCTTCAACCAATACCATGCTGTCACAATTACTGTAGTCGGATAGAAAAGAGATAACTTTCAAAATTATTTGGTCTCTTTTAGGGCTTTTCACTTATTTTTACAAAGAACTTTGTACACAAATGATCATAGCACCGTTATTCAAAACAAGCACAAAATGGAAGCTACCCAGATATTCTTCAGTGGTCAATGGTTGAACAAACCATGGTATATATACATGTATGTGGAATACTATTCAGCTATAAAAAGGGACAGATGATTAATACATGCAACAATGTGGATGAATCCCAAGGAAATTATGCTGTGTGAAAAAAACAAATCAATCTCCAAAGGCTACATACTGTACTAGTTTATTTATATAAGTCTTGAAATAATAAAATTGGACATAGAGAAGAGCTTAGTGGTTGTCAGAGGTTAATGATGGGAGTGAGTGATTGGTGTCCCTAGTAAGGGATAGCCTGAGGGAGTCTTGTGAAGGTGTGGTCTAGTATCTTGATTACTACTTGGTTACACAAAGTCACATGCACACGCACATGTGCGTACACACACTCACGAGTGCTTGTAAAACTGGTAAAATCCGCATGAATTCTCTGGGTTGTGTCCATGTCGGTATCCTGGTTCTGATTGTGTTGTTGTTTTCTTGTTGTGGTCGCTGAGTTGTGTCTGACTCTTCTGTGACTCCATAGACTGTAGTCCCTCAGGCTCCTCTGCATGTGGGATTTCCCAGGCAAGAATATTGGAGTGGGTTGCCATTTCCTTCTCTTGACCTTCTTCCTGACTCGGGGATCGAACCATGTCTCTTACATGGCAGGCAGATTCTTTACCCTCTGAGCCACCAGCAAAACTAGTAATTACGCCGAGGGTGCATGTCTATCTCCATGTTATCTTGATCTGTTCACTGAACTGGTCTTCACATTTAACACTTCCTTGGTAAAACTGCTCAGTCACAGATGTATCGCTTCTTCCCATGAATTAGTAACTCTGGGTCAGGAAACCTAAGAACGCAGTTTATCTTTTTTATTATGAAAAGCTAATTTAATTTTAATTGCTCATTATAGAATTGTATTATGAGGAGGAAACTGTCTTGAATTATCTTTTTGGGTGCTTGTTTCTGAAGTAATGTGATGTGGGGAGCTGAGAATCATCCTTTCCCAAGTGACCATCTGACAATGGGCTTAAAATATTTGTGCACAACAGTGTAAATAGACTTCTCTGCCCCTCATGGCCGCGCCCCCCCACCCCCACCCCTGCCACTGTCAGAGCCTGCCCTCTCCTTGAAGCAATTAAAAGAATTCCAGGTGGGTGGCTCCCCATTCCTGGCCCTATTTAAAAATCCAACTGTCATGTCAGAGTTTTTTTTTTCCCTTTCCTGAAAAACACCAACCAAGTGACACAAGAACGGAGACCAGGTCTCTCCAATCCTCATTTAAATATTGTCCGTGTTCTTTGGAGGTAATTTTTCTTGGTGACACATTCAGCGATCTCAGGTCAGCCGGAGTTCTTGAAGGTCACCGTGGGTGTCAGGAATGCAGTGCTAACCAACGTACACGACAGGCTCGCGGAGGCACCCTATACAGCACCCCTGGCCCAGAGCCCCATCTTCCTCGTTCAGAGAAACGGACTCTGTTAATTTGTTGTTTGTTGGATTTTCATTTCAGCCTGTATCCCTCACAGCCTTCTCCACCGAGTGCCATCCTCTGCTGCCTTCAAGGTCTTGGCTGGAGGGGGTGGGGGCGATGCTTGGCCACTGACACCCAGAGGATGCCTTTGAAAACACAGAGATGTCTTCACACTGCTCTTTGTGGTGGGATGGCCTCTCTTCCCGTGGGCAAACCCTTGGGGCTGGAGCCCTCCCGGCTGCCCAATGGCTTTTGTGTGTGTGCAGCTTTCAGCTCCTGTCCATCAGCCTGAATGGGCCCATTCAAGGGCATTCATGCGCCTCGGAGACCCTGGCCGCCTGGACACAATCAGCTGAGAAGGGCGCCGCAGGCCCCGCACATGAGAACGAGCCGGCTCAGCCTGCCTCCAGGAGCCCCCGATTGTTTCCCCGAACCCGGGGCCCAGGAGTGAGCCCAGAGGGGTGATGCTGGGCAGCTATTTGGGGCTCATTCACTTGGTGCAGTTGGGGGCTGGGGAAGCAAGGGGAAGGAACACCTTGCCAGGAAGGAGGAATGTGCAAGCTCGGGCTGGCTCGAGCTTATCTCTGGCTCTGACCTTCGGCCTCTATCTGTGTACCACCCATCTGATCCCCTACTTAAGAATGGAGACCTTGTCTTTTTAACCATCACAGCCCTGCATACCCGAGGGTATTAAGGTATGTGCATGCTCAGTTGTATCTCTTTGTGACCCCATGGGCAGGCTCCTCTGTCCATAGAATTTTCCAGGCAAGAATACTGGAGTGGGTTACCATTTCCTTCTCAGGGACTCTTCTCCATCCAAGAATTGAACCCGCATCTCCTGCATTTCCTGCATTGCCTTGCAAATGCTTTACCACTGAGCCACCAGGGATGCAACATACACAAGACAGTAAATGCTTGTTGAAGATTAAACTTCCATTTTGGTGCAGGGCACGCAGGGCTGCGGCGTGTTCTGCCCTGGGGTGAGGGCACCTACTGGAAGAACTGGGCTCACCTCATGTTTGGAAGGACAGTAGATATGAGACCCTGAAAGGACATAGGACATTTTTAAGGTGGGATATGGCCACAGCAAAGGGCCCTGTGGCTGCCAGGTACCTGCATCTGGAATTGGAAAGGCTGTGTAAGGAGCGCCTGAGGCCCCTGCAGAGATCAGCCTCAGGTCCTTTGCAGGAAGGGGCCATTCCTTGGGCCGGTTTGGAACCAGTTGTAGTAGATGTGAATTTCTGAGCTTGGACTTTGTTGATTCTCTGTAGCTTGTACTGGGCTTCTTGAGTGGCGCTAGTGGTAAAGAACCTGCCATGGGTTCGATCCCTACATGGGAAAGATCCCCTGGAGGAGGCATGGCAACCCACTCCAGTATTCTTGCCTGGAGAATCCCATGGACAGAGGAGCCTGGTGGGCTACATTCCATAGGGCTGAACAGAGTCAGGCACGACTGAAGCAACTTAGTGCACACACCCACAGCTTGTGCCGTGTGGGAGCCAATACCTTTAAAGACTTGCTCTCAGTTCTGGCTTGTGCCCTCACTCAGGCTTCCTAGGACAATGCTGAAAACATTCAGGGAATGAAAAGGACCAGCCAAAATGCCAAGGAGGCTTAGTGCTCTCCAACTTTACAAAGCTGTCCAGTATGAACTGCAGACAGTTGCAGTAGTAGGCAAAGAAGTGGTACAATCTTCTATGTACTGGGAATTTACTGGGCTAAGTACTTTGTATATAATACTTCATTTGACTTAAGCTATTATGCTGTTGTATATGCACCCACCCATTTGTAAAATGTATACATTGTGTGCATTTTAAGTACTTCAAGATTATTATTCCCATTTACAGCTGGAATAAGTGAGGCCGTGAAATATTGACTACCCAAGGTGAGCAGCAGAACTTCAGTGGAAACAAGAGCTCAGTACAGTGAAGGCAATGGCTGCTGCAAGTGTTACTCTGGTGCAGCGAACCAAGTTATCATAATAATTTTCATCTCTGTTTTAAGTGTTAATCTAAAAGGAAGAAAAGAAAATAACATACTTTGATTAGGACCATGATATTCAAAAAGTAGACATCTTAAAAAATCCCATGGACAGAGGAGCCTGGCAGGCTACAGTCCATGGGGTCGCCAAGAGTTGGACATGACTGAGCAACTAACACTAAAAAGTCTTGAGACTGAGTTGGAAAAATGCAACACACAAACAGAAATGCTTTCAAACTGCCAACAGCTGGGGTGGCAGCTGCATCTGTGCCAAGAACATGAAGGGACATGCACCACATAACCTTGGGAGGTCGTTGAGAACCCACTAGGACAAATGCGTGGTCATTTCCTCCTGAGGAAGGAGATTTGCTCCATGACTACTGGAGGGGTGTGGATCTGCTTACCATGATGCCAGCTTTAGAACATCTGGCCCCAACAGCTTGTTCTGAAAGGCGCAGGCACTCTGTGAGGGTTCCCAGACCTGGGTCCAAGATCAGCTCATCCTGGGGTGGGTTACAGAACCTGGCTGTGAAATGGGATCCCTCCTACGGTCAGCAATGGAATCAGAGTATGTGGTCAATTCTCTAATATTTAGTGCCTTTTGTGCATGCTAAGTCACTCAGTCATGTCTGACTCTTTGCCACCCCATGGATTGTAGCCCGCCAAGCTCCTTGCAATTGTCCAGGCTCCTTGCAATTGTCCAGGCAAGAATACTGGAGTGGGTTGTCCTGCCCTCCTCCAGGGGATCTTCCCAACCTAGGAATCAAAACTGCATCTCTCATGTTTCTTAACATCTCCTGCATTAGCAGGCAGATTCTTCACCACTAGCATCACCTGGGAAGCCCTTAGTGTCTTAGAAAGTCCTTTCTTTGTTGGATGTGTCTCAAGAAGGGACAAGACTTTATATTCAGCTCCATAGGGCAAAGCTCTTCTTGACAAGAGGACAAACATTCAGCTCCAGGCCACCAAGAGAGATCATCTTGCAGCATGGAACTTGGTATAGTTTTTTTTTTCTTTAAGTATATATTTTTGACATATTTTTAAAGTTAATTAATTGATTTGATTGTGTTGGGTCTTAGTTGCAGCACTCAAGATCTTTCATTGTAGCACATGGACTCTGTAGCTGTGGCATGAAGGCTTAGTTGCTCTGTGGCATGTGGGACCTTAGTTCCCCAACCAGGGGTCAAACCCACATCCCCTGTGTTGCAAGATGGATCCTTAACCACGGAACCACCAGCGACGTCCCCTTGGTACAGTTTTGTTTCCACTGAGGTCTCCTCTTCCTAGGGGATTCTGTGCTGTATCCAGGGCTGCTGCAGCCTTGGAGATTTGGCTCCCCTCTAATCTAGGACAGGTTTCCCTGGTGGCTCAGTGGGTAAAGAATCCACCTGCAGCACAGAAGATGCAGGTTCAATCCCCTGGTTGGGAAGATCCCCCAGAGGAAGAGGGCACGGCAACCCACTCCAGTATTCTTGCCTGGAGAATCACAGGGACAGAGGCCCCTGGAGGACTGCAGTCTGTGGGGTTGCAAAGACTCGGACTGAAGTGACCAGGCATGCAGTCGGGGGCACTTATTTCAGTCTAGAGAAGATTAGTCAGATTGAGAATGACAAGGTGTGTTTTCCTCCCACCTCATTTCTGAGTTTAAGTATTGAAAGACCTTGAGTAGATTAACTCCTGCAAACTCAGTTTCTTCATCTGCAAAAGGGGGATAACAGTGGAAATGGGCAGGAAGGAGGCTTAGGTGAGCTGATGCATTGACAAGGACAGCACTGACACCTAGTACTCACTCCATAAAATTAGCTTCTCTTTTTTCAATTAGTTGAATCATGTCCTTGCCTGGGGAAGCGGTGACCTCCCTGGCTGATTGCCTTTAACATACAGAGAAGTCACTAAAGTTCCCGTGGCTTCTTTGACCTTTTATTCTCAAGGGTGAGGAAGCATGGAGCCCAGAGAGGAAAGGGCTTATCCAATCTGGATGGACATGTCTAGAAACTGGCAAGTCCAGTCTGAGCATTGTTCAGTTTGGATCGGATCCTGGACCATGGGTTTGTTCTATTTCTTTCTCTCTCTCTCTTTTTTTCTTGCTTTAAAGGACATTATTGGGACAAATGGCAGCATTTGAATGAAGTCTGCAGATTGGATGATAGCATTGTATTAGTGTTAATTTCCTGACTAAATAACCTGGTAACATAAGAAAATGTCTTTTTAAGGAAATGCATGCTGAAGTATTTACAGGCAAAAGGGTATCTTCTGTGCAACTTAGACTAAAGTGTTTCCGAGGGAAAAAAGCTCTATGGACAGAGAGGAGGGTAAATGAAATGTTTACATTTGGGGTATTTACGTGGAGGGAGTTTATTTTACTATTCTTGCAACTTTTCTGTAGGTCTGAAATTATTTCAAAATTGTAAGTTAAAAATAACCCTCATGTGATTAGGGCTCATGTAAAATAATAGCACTTGGGTGTCAGTTATTGCAGAGTAGGCTCACTGTTTCTAGAAACCTTTGCCCTGTGTTTGGTGGGTGTGAGGGTATGCATGTGAATGGATAGAGGGCCCAGGACCATGGCCTTTAGGAGTGGGGGGATGAAGACTATCTGAGTGATGGGAGGAGAGGAGGGGAATAAACTGAGAGAGAAATGGTCAGTGAACATGGGCTCTTTCCACCAAAACAGGAGGGACCAGAGTCTTACTCTGAATATTTGTATCACTAGGGTTCTTAGTAGCAAGCAGTAGATATCAACTGACTGATATCAGCAGAAGAGGCATTTCTTTAAGGGACCTCAGGGTGGTTCCCAGACTTGCTAGGAAGGCTGTGGACTCAAACTGTGGAAACTAGACAGCAGCCCAGGCAGTGGCCACAACTATGCCACAAAACCGGACTGGTAAGAACCCTGCTGCTGTCTGTTTGCAACCTTCAGGGTGAGAGGAGGATCCTGCCTCCCACCAGGACTCATAAAGGCGGCAGGGATTCCTAAACATGGGAAGGGACTTTAGATGCCAGGAGGCCGGATCTCTCCCTGAATAGTATTATTCATGCATGTCAGCACCCGCAGAGACAGCTCATCCTATTCTTCTTCCTGGTTGCATAGTATTCCCAAGACGGTCTTTGACTCCTTGGACCATTCCCCTGGTGACAAACTTCTAGGTCGTTTATGCTTTTTTGCCCTATTGCAACATGCCTCGCTGAGCATACTTGTATGTTTACACAAATGTGACGTTTCTGTCAGACAAATTCTAAAAACAAAAAGGATAAATGTATTCTTCTCATTATTTTTCAAGTTAACATTTCTTATATTCTATGGGCACTGAAAGATATTGTGAATATAAATAAACAGTATTTTATTTTTAATTAATTTTTTTTTATTACTGTGCTGTGTCTTCGTTGCTGCACATGAGCTTTCTCTAGCTGAGCATGGGCTTCTCATTGCTGTGGCTTCTCTTGTTGCGGAGCACAGGCTCTAAGCATAGGCTCAGTAATTGCCTCACGCTGGCTTTCGTTACTTCGAGGCACGTGGAGTCTTCCCAGGCAGGGATCGAACCCATATCCCCTGCATTGGCAGATGGATTCGTAACCACTGGACCGCTAGGGACATCCAATAAACAGTATTTTAAGCAGGTTTTTAAAAATTGTGGTAAAACACCCATCGCATAAAATTTACCATCTTAACCATTCTTAAGTGCACATAAGTTAGTATAGTTAAGTATAGTCATAGTGTTATTTGACCATCATACGTCATACATCTCCAGGACTTTTATCTTTCCACACTGAAATTCCACACCTATTAAATAATAACTCCCCAAGGCAACTCCCCACCTACCTGTGTCTCTATGAATCTGGCTGCTGAACAGTTTTCAAAGTTTTATCACAGAATTCATCTGCATAGAGAAGCTAAGAGATATTTCTGATTGGGAGCTTGAACATTTTTAAAGACAGGTAGGAGGAAGGACTGGAGACACCAGTGGTAACAGCTTGTATTTTTCAAGCACTTCCCTTGGGCCTGGCATTCTTCCAGTGCTCTGCAGGCAGTGGTTCTCAGTCCAGCTGTGGGTTAGAATCAGCTGGGAGCTTTGACAGTCTATCACCTGGTGGTGGGACCCAAGCACCAGGACTTGAAAAGACTCCGGGTGATTCCAGCATGTAGGCAAAGTCAAGAACCACTGCTTCTAGACGGCAGTTCATCACCACCCCCACCTGGAATCGGCACTGTGATTATTCCTGTTCCTAACTGACAGACAGGAAGCCAAGCCACCGTGAGTGAGGCCTTCTCACCGCCCAGCACACACCCCAGTGCAGTGATTTCACTGCTGCCTTCCTGGATGGTCATGGTGGGGGGTGGGGGGAGCAAGCCCCTCCACAGTGGAACCCCCACCTCATCCTCAGCCCTTCATGCTCCCAGCCTCATTAGCCTGGTTTCAGATTGTCCAAACCCCTCTGTTCCTGGGGCTCAAGCTTGGGATTTGCTTTGCCTAGAAGGTTATTACCCTCACTTCTTACTTAGATAACTAATTCCCCTTACCCGCCCTCCACCCTGTTCTTTTTTCTTTGGTTGTTCAGTTTCTCATTCATGTCTACCTCTTTGCGACCCCATAGACTACAGCACGCAAGGCTTCCCCATCCTTCACTATCTCTCAAAATTTGCTCAAACTCATGTCCATTGAGTCGGTGCTGCCATCCAGCTATCTCATTCTCTGTCACCCCCTCCTCCTCCTGCCCTCAAACTTTCCCAGCATCCGGGTCTTTTCCAGTGAGTCAGATCCGCACATCAAGTGCCCAAAGTATTAGAGCTTCAGCTTCAGCATCAGTCCTTCCAATGAATATTCAGAGTTGATTTCCTTTAGGATTGCCTGGTTTGATCTCCTTACTGTCTTTATTCTGTAACACTGGAAGCAACACATGAATATGTGCATATCTGTTTTGATTTCCCAGCTGCTGACACTAAGTAGACATTCAGTAACTAATAGATAAATGAACGGAGGGAAAGCAGTCATGAGTGGGAGCACATTCTTAGGTCAAGAGCTCGTCCCCTCCTCTGACGGTGGTGAGTAAGAACAGACGTTCGAGTGGTGTATTTTCAGGTACACTTGAGGGACTGGACCAGCTGAGTGTGATCCTGCTCACAGTTGGGTTAACTTCTGAAAATCAGACGATCAGGACTAGAACTGTGGGTCTCAAGCCCGCCACACGTTGGAATCACTTGGGGAGCTTAGGGAGCTTCTCAGGTGGCTCAGTGGTAAAGAATCTGCCTGCCAGTGCAGGAGATGCATGAGTGGGGGGTACGATCCCCTGGAGGAGGCAGTGACAACCCACTCCAGTATTCTTTCCTGGAGAATCTCATGGACAGAGAAGAGAAGCCTGGCAGGCTACAGTCCATGGGGTCACAAATAGTTAGACACGACTGAGCAACCGAGCATGCGTGCATGGGGAGCTCAGGGGCCAGTGATGGTGGGTCCTGCCCCCCGACTCAGATTGAATCAGGTCTTTGGTGGGAAATGAGGCTGGGAGACATGACTAGGAAGATCAGAGGGGCAAGAGTTGGGAAGCCATATCAAGACCCGAGTGCTGGGACCTTGTAGGGGGCTGGATTTTGAGACCAAAAGCCTTGCAGGGTCTTCTCATGGTTCAAACTCTTCTCTGTGGGTCTGGTGTTTTGAGAGTTGCTCAAACATTGGACTTGATTTTTTTTTAATTCTCTTTTTACCAAGTAATCAAAATAAACCATGTGTGATTAAATATTCCACATTTCAACGTACTGGAGACCACCAGTGCACTGATGGAGCTGCCGGGGAGGCCCCTGCCACTTTCTGTCGGTATTGGAATTCCTTGTAAACATGGTGTTGGTTAGGACGCTTGTAGCCCAGCCCCAGTTTCGTTCTGGGTTCAGGCATGCGCAGTTTGCTCCCTGGCCGTCACCTAGATGCTCACACCTGCCATTGGTGAGGTTGGCTTGTGCGTCTTCATGGTTCAGTGGCCAGTCTGCTAAGTGTGGTATGTTGCCTTGTGTAATTGTCCCCTGATGGATGGTTTCAGGCTTGTGGCAAGTTTGGGGTACATCTTATTTGACTTTTGTATGCCTGATGAGGAAATATCCGGTTGTTGCAGTAGCACGGGAAGCCGGCATTGCCTAATGGTTTAGGGTGTGGAGGATGGGCATGAGTCCCTGTACCACTTGTGTGGTCTTGGGCAGGTTACCTAACCTCTCTGTGCCATAATTTCTTCATCTTTTAAAATAAGGAAGGACATCCCTGGCGGACCAGTGGATAGGAGTTAGTGCTCTTGCTGCCTGGGCTCCTGGTCAGGAAGATACGGTCCCATAAGCTGCACCACCAAAAGATAAGGGTGATAGTAATGATATTACAAGGCTTTTAAACAAGTTTTTATATGTATATGTGTGTGTGTGTATATATATATATGTATATATGTATGTGTGTATGTATGTATGTATATATATATGCACTTAGAACAGCATCTGACAAATAATAAATACCACATAAGAATTTTCCATTGTTGCTTCTAATATTATTGTTTTAACGACTCTTTGAAACAGAAATTTTCTGTCGTTATTTCAAGATTTGGATCCAGGGACTTCCCTGGTACTTCAGTGGTCAAGAATCTGCCTTGCAATGCCGGGGATGCGTGTTCAATCCTGGGTCAGGGAACTAAGATCCTATAGACTGCGAAGCAGCTAAGCTCTCTCGCTTGCCCACATGCTGTAGAGACCACGCACCACAACTCGGACCATGAGCGCATGAGAGTCCATGTGTCCCAACTAGGACCCGACACAGCCAAATAAGTCTTAAATAAATGAATGAATGAATAAATATATTTTTTTAAAAAAAGAGATTTGGATCCACTGGACTCATGCATTCTCAACCAGAAAGGTATTATCCCCAAGGAGATGAAGAAAATTTAGCGATGGCAATGGCTCATGGCCCTCCAAAGGGTCACGCTATGTAAACAGATACCCAGTGTTTCATGGAAGAGGGAGGGGCACAGTGAGACAAAAATGTCCACCACAGCTCCTTAGTGGGGTGAGCAATAATGAAAGAAAGGCTGAGAAACACTGATTTAAGTAAAGACCTTTTTAAGGTGCAAAAGCACTCTCCTAAAAGCCTGTTAGCATTTGCTACCACTTATCTGTGGAAATCAAGGTTTGTCTCAACACTTTTCCATTAAAAACAAGAATCAGAAATAAATTACTAGGTGATGTCCCTTTCACTTTTCACTTTCATGCATTGGAGAAGGAAATGGCAACCCACTCCAGTGTTCTTGCCTGGAGAGTCCCAGGGACGGGGGAGCCTGGTGGGCTGCCGTCTATGGGGTCACACAGAGTCGAACACGACTGAAGTGACTTAGCAGCAGTGACTGATAGAAGACTGCGCCCAACCTTATAACCATGGATGTCAGGACACAGAAAAACACACTTATCCTTCTCACTGACTTATCTGGTTATCATGTAGAGGATTTGCATTCCTTAACCAAAAGGTTTCCTTCCCTGCAGGTTTGGCAGCTTCTTGGTTGTGTGGAGTGGC
Source organism: Oryx dammah (assembly GCF_014754425.2). Classification (NCBI taxonomy): domain Eukaryota; kingdom Metazoa; phylum Chordata; class Mammalia; order Artiodactyla; family Bovidae; genus Oryx; species Oryx dammah. Next base: position 48,934,177 of record NW_024070209.1, on the reverse strand, counting down.
CAGCTTTGGGGCAGGGGTCCCTCTGACTCTTGCGGAGGTGGCTGCTCAGCAGAGCTGGGGGCCTCTGCCCAGAGCTCTGGTGGGGCCACAGCCCTAGAGAGGGGCGTGCAGTGGTCCTGGGTCTACAGGACTCCTCAGAAAGGTTCAGGCCCTTATTTGCTGTGAGGAAAGACAAAGATCTTCTTTATTTGCACAAAGGTGGACGGGAACTGAGGCCCCCAGATGGTGTATGAGCTCAAAAACCCAATCAAGTTGACCAACAACCTTAGGTTACAGTCACGTGGCATCTCCATGACTCCTGGATTTCCCGTTTGGGGTTTTATTAGCTTTTCGTCAAAGGCGACATTGTTAAGAAACCCAGATTAGCATTCAACTTATAAAACAGCTCAGTAAGAGAGAAAGAAGGGCCAGAGAATCATCGAGAGCTTCCTCAGCAAGATCAGAACCCAGACAACCGCCGTGTGTGTGTCCGTTTAGAGCATAGGGGAGGTGGAGGCAGCCGCCTCGTTCCTGGTCTCGGGGCGCCTGGTGGGTTCTCGGATCAGGGAAGAATTTCCCGCAGGTGGGGGCTGGATGGGGGCCCGGACAGCCTCCCACAAATAGACTAATGAACAACACACACTGACCGTGACATTGCCAATTGGAAACAGCTTTGGGGCTTCCAAACGAACATAGAGCCTAAAGCAGACCTGATATGGGTTTTACCAGCTTAGGGAAAAAATGAAAATCAGACAAGTAGTGTTCTAGGTAGATGAGCCCTTGAGAGGTGGCTTACCTGAGCTGAGGAAGTGAAATAGCCTCATCTTCCCAGCCTTTTAAGAAAAAGGCTTTGTTGTCAGGGGAGGCAGAGGGGTGGCTCCATTTAACCAAATCCGAAGGTCAGGTTGGTGGACTTGAGCATTTGCAGTTTTCTCAGACTGAGGCTCCATCCATCCTCCATCCTCCTGGGCCAGCAACACCGGTGCCGAGTGGACGTTCCATCCGAGTTACTAAAAGAAGTAAGTTAGGTTCCCAGGGACTCAGCTGTGATTCAGTCTCCACCCCAGCTCACTATGGTGACGTCGGTGTGTGTCTTAGACATTTTGTACTTCAGATTCTGTCTATAAAATGGCAACCTGCTGATTTTTTTTTTTTTAATATAGAAGAGACAACAAAATCCCAGCTCTAACAAGCCAGAAACTGTGAGCCATTTAAATTTTTGTTTGTCTCATGTTTATGAGAAAGGATTAAATAACAGATATCTAAACCAACACCAGGGACTCTTTTGAAAGCTCAAATTCTAGGGCAGCCAGTTCTCAGTTCTGTCTGCGCATTAGAATCAACCAGGGAGCTTTTGAGAACCAATATTCGCTAGGCCCCACCCCAGACCAATTAAATCGCCACCTCTGGGAAGAAGGTCCAAGCATCGGTGTGTTTTTAAAAGTTCCCCGGGTGATTCTAATGGGAGGCCAAGATTAGGGATCATTGTTTGGGATATGCCAGTTGGAGAAGGAAATGGCAACCCACTCCAGTGTTCTTGCCTGGAGAATCCCAGGGACGGGGGAGCCTGGTGGGCTGCTGTCTACGGGGTCGCACAGAGTCGGACACGACTGAAGCGACTTGGCAGCAGCAGTTGGATGTAAAGATTCAGGCTTATTTCCAGATATATTGTACAAGATATTTTCTCTCATTCCTTTAATGGTTTGAAAATCCTATTTATTTACTTTATTGAGATATAATTTACATACCATACCAGTCACCCTTTTATTAAAGTGAAAAATTTCGTGGTTTTAGTATGTTCACAGAGTTGTGCAACCATCACCGCTATCTAATTCCAGACCATTTTCATCCTTCCAAAAAGAAACCTAACCCGTTAGTAGTCACTCTCCTTTGTCTCCTCCCTCAAAGGCAGAGAGGGAGAAGGAAATGGCAATCCATTCCAGTATTCTTGCCTGGAGAATTCTATGGACAGAAAAGCCTGGTTGGCTACAGTCCGTGGGGTTGCAAAGAATCAGACTTGACTGGGTGACTTAACACTCCCTTGTCCCCTCCTTCGAACCTCTGGCAACCACTCATCTGCTTTGAGGGGAGCTGCCTATTCTGGACATTTTGTATAAATGGAATCATACAACATGTGACCTTTTGTAACTGGCTTCTTCCACTTGGCATAATGTTTTCAAGGTTTACTCATATTACAGTGTAAATCAGTATACTTTCCTTTTTTATGGCTGACTAATATTCCTCTGGGGGAATATACCCCATTTTGCTTACCCATTCATCAGTTGATGAACAGATTATTTCCACTTTCTTGTACTTTGAATAGTATTATGAATACTTTGAATATTCACTGGAAGGACTGATGCTGAAGCTGAGGCTCCAGTACTTTGGTTACCTGATGTGAACAGTCAGCTCATTGGAAAAGATCCTGATGCTTGTAAGGATTGAAGGCAAAAGGAGAAGAGGGCAGCAAAGGATCCGATGGTTAGATAGTATTTCCAACTCATCGGACGTGAATCTGAACAAACTCTGGGAGACATGAAGGATAGGGAAGCCTGGTGTGCTGCAGTCCATGGGGTTGCAAAAAGTCGGATACAACTTAGTGACTGAACAGCAGCAATTATGAATATCTATGTTTGTGCAGGGCTTCCTTGATGGCTCAGTGAGTAAGAATCCACCTGCAATGCAGGAGACAAAGGAGACTCGGCTTCAATCCCTGGGTTGGGAAGATCCCCTGGAGGAAAAAATGGCAACCCACTCCATTGGGGTTATATTTGTGTATAAGGGTTTGTGTGTTTTTAATTATCTTGGGTATGTATCAGTGCCTAGGAGTGGAATTGCTGGGCCATACGACAGCTCTCTGTTTAAAATTTGAGGAAATGCCAGTCTGTTTTCCAGTGTGGGTCTACCATTTTACATTGCCGTCAGCAGTGTATGAGGATCCCAGTGCTCTGCATTCTCACCAGCACTTGTTACTGCCTGTCTCTTTGATTATGGCCACCTTAGTGGGTGTGGGTAGATATCTCATTATAGTTTTGGTTTGTATTTTCCTTGTGGCCAATGCTGTTTGGCATCTTTTTACGTGCTGCTTGGCCCCTGGCATGTCTTCTTTAGAAAAATATCCATTCAAATCTTTGATCTTTTAAAATTGAATTATTTGCCTTTTTATTATTGAGTTATAAGAGTTTTTATGTATTCTAAATGGGCTCAGATTCTCAGTCGTGTCTGACTTTTTGCAACCCCATGATCTGTAGCCTGCCAGGCTCCTCTGTTCTTAGGATTCTCCTGGCAAGTATACTGAAGTGGGATGCCATTTCCCAACTCAGGGATCGAACCTGTGTCTCCTATGTCCCCTCCATTGGCGTGCGGATTCTTTATTGCTAGCACCACCTCGGAAGCCCATGTACTGTTAACAGTAGATCCTTATTAGACTTATGAGTTGAAAATATTTTTCCCATTCTGTGGGTTGTCTTTTCATTTTCTCAATAGTATTCTTTGAGGCGCAGAAGTCTTAAACATTGATCATTTATTTTTTTCTTTTGTCATTTGTGCTTTGTATGTAATATCTAAACACCATTGTTTAATCCTGTCATGAAAATTTATGTCTATGCTCTAAGAGTTTTGTTGTTTTAGCTCTTATATTTGAGGTCTTTGGTTAATGTAGGGGGTAGATTTTTATCCCATGGAGAAGGGCATGGCAACTTACTACAGTATTCTTGCCTGGAAAATCCCATGGACAGAGAAGCCTGACAGGCTACAGTCTATGGGAGTCAAAAACAGCTGGACACAACTGAAGCAACTTAGCAGGCAGACAGGCAGGTTTTTATCATCCCCAAAAGTTAGGGCCCCAGCTTCCTTCTGTGCAAGGCAGTTTGATAATCTTGGAACAGTAGAGCAGGCCAAGGGACGTGAGGGCTCCAGCATCCTACTGTAGTGCCAAGAAACTTGAGGTCCTGAGTTATTTTAATGGAGAGGCAAATACGGACCCTAGGATGTTATAGAAAGCTAAAATCCTTCCTTACTCTTATGAAAGGTTAGTGTGTATTCTCCAAGAACCGTGAGTTTCAATAGCATTTCTCACATTTAAAACCTAGCACTCTGCCTCAGGTACTGTGTCCATCTTAACATCAGATTAACTAAAATGACCAGAACACTGCAAGTCACTCTACCACAGATGAGATACTAACTCAGTATCGTGTGTTTGAAGATATTAATTCTGGGACTTCCCTGGTGGTCCAGTGGTTGAGAATCCACCTGCCATTGCAGGGGACGTGGGTTTGATTCCTCTAGGAAGATCCCACATGCCTTGGAGCAGCTAAGCCTGAGCGCTTGAACTACTGAGCCCACACACCCTAAGAGCACATGCTCCAAAACAAGAGCAAGTGAAAGTGAAAGCTGCTCAGTCGTGTCTGACTCTTTGCGACCCCATGGACTATACAGTCCATGGAATTCTCCAGGCCAGAATACTGGAATGGCTAGCCTTTCCCTTCTCCAGGGGATCTTCCCAACCCAGGGAATCAAACTCAGGTCTCCTGAATTGCAGGTGGATTCTTTACCAGCTGAGCCACAAGAGAAGCCACTTCAATAAGAAAGCAGCTCATTGCAACTAGAGATTAGCCCCTGCTCGCTGCAACTAGAGAAAGCCCAAGCAAAGCAGTTAAGACCTAGTGCAACCAAAAATAAAAATAAATAAATAACATTAAAAAAAATGAAGATATTAATTCTTGAGTAGCTAGACAGCCCAGAGTCACTGAAATGCAAGTTCATATTATGGGTAGATCAGACTCAAGACTAAATAGGAAATTATTTCATGAAAGAAAATTCCAAATAGATTAAAATGTTAGAAGTTTAAAAGAAATTAAAAGGTACTTCTTAAAGTATTGTAAAGGATGTTGAAGTGTTCTGTAAAACCACAGCAAGTGATAATGGACTAAAGAACTCAAACAGGCTCAAGCACATAGAGAGAAAAGGATGACTTGGAAGGAGGAGCTAAGTCCCTACATCATGCTAAAATCAAGTATATCAACTGGATTAAAGATTTTGTTTCATCATTTTTTATAGATTTTTGTAAAAATATTTATTTATTTATTTGTCTGTGCCTGGTCTTATTTTCGGCATGCAGAATCTTAGTTGCAGCATGCGGGATCTAGTTCCCTGACCTGGGATCAAACCTGAGCCCTCTGCATTTGGGAGCACGGAGTCTTAGCTACTGGACCACCAGGAAAGTCCTCATCACTCTTTTTTACACTTATGAGAGGCATGCATGCTAATTGTAGTAAAACATTCAAGCAATACAAGGGAAATAAAATTCTATCTTGACCTCTTCTTCCTTTCTCTCTCTTTCTAGCTTCATTTTACTCCACACTCTGGGCTTCCAGGCTGATTTGAACACATACATACAGTTATTCCTCTGTTATCTGTGGTAGGTTTGCTCTAGGATCTCCTACTGTGGATCACAAAATTGGAGGATGCACAAGTCCCTTACATAAAATGGCATACAGGTATACCTTGTTTTAATGTGCTTTGATTTATTGCACTTGGCAGAGTTTTCACAAATTTTGTTTTTTGCAAATTGAAGGTGTGTGGCAACCCTGCATTAAGCAAGTCTTCTGGTGACCTTTTTCCAACAGCATTTGTTCACTTCATGTCTATGTCACGTTTTGGTAATTCTAGCAGCATTTCAAACTTTCTCATATTTGTCTTGGTGGTCTATGATCAGTGTTCTTTGATATTATTATTGCAAAAAGATTACAACCTGAAGGTTCAGATGATGTGAAGTGAAGTTGCTCAGTCATGTCTGACTCTTTGCAACCCCGTGGACTGTAGCCTATCAGGCTCCTCCGTCCATGGGATTTTCCAGGCAAGAATACTGGAGTGGGTTGCCGTTTCCTTCTCTTGGGATCTTCCCCACCCAGGGATCGAACCCGGGTCTCCTGCATTGTAGGCAGACACTTTTACCGTCTGAGCCACCAGGGAATCCATTGCTCAGATGATGAGCAATAGAATTTTGTTGTTGTTGTTGTTTCCGTTGTACTGGGTCTTCGGTGCTGCTTGGACTTTGGTTGCAGAGAGCAGGGGCTACTCTCTAGTTGCTGTGCTCAGGCTTCTCCTCTTGCAGAGCACAGGCTCTGGGTAGGCTCAGTAGTTGCAGCTCCTGGGCTCTAGGGCACAGGCTCAATAGTTGAGGTGCACGGGCTTAGTTGCTCTGAGGCACAGGAGATCTTTTTAGACGAGGGATTGAACCTGAGTCTTCTGCATTGGCAGGTGGATTCTTTACCACTGAACCACCAGGGAAGCCAAATAAAGTGGGTTTTAATTAAGGTATGTACATTTTTTATAGATAAAATGCTGTTGTACACTTAACTGGACCTCAACACAGCTTTTATATGAACTGGGAAACCAAAAAATTCATGTGACTTGCTTTATCTGCTTTATTTATTGAGTGGTTTCAAACTGAACCCTTAATATCTCCGAAGGTATGCCTGTAATATTTGTGTATAACCCATGTTTATCCTCCCTTATACTTTAAATCATTTCTAGATTACTTATAATACTTACTACAATATAAATGCTATGTATGGGACTTCCCTGGCCAGTGGTTGAAACTCCATGTTTCCACTGCTGGGGGCATGTGTTCAATCAATCCCTGACCGGGGAACTAAAATTCTGAATGCCGAAAGGCTTGGTGAAGGAAAAAAAAATTTTTTTTTAATGCTGTGTAAATAGCATTTGCTGGTGCATGGCAAATTCAAGTTTTGCTTTTTGGAACTTTCTGGAATTTATTTTTTCCTTGAAATATTTTTGTTTTGCAATTGGCTGAATCCTGAGATGTGAAACTCGAGGATATGGTAGGCCAGTTGTACATAGCTACTATGATTATTTCGTAAAATTTTTTTAACACAAGGAGAGTCATATTATTCATACTTAGTAACATGTGTGTGTGTGTGGTTCCACTTAGTGTATCTCAGAGACCTTTCCAGATCAGTACATATGGGTCAACCTCATTCTTCTTAGCTGCTATGTTACATTCCGCAGTAAAGATTACCTTGGAACCATTCCCATTTTGATAAACATTCAAAAATAAAGAAAGGAAAGAACCTCTTGTCCATGTCTCTTTGTGCCCATAAGTTTGTCTTTCTCTAGAACAGATTCCTAATAGCAGATTTACTGGGTCTAATGATATATGTGCATTTTAAATTTTAATAAATTTGGCCAAAATGCCATCTAGAAAAAGACTTTCTGTAAATAGACATGTGAATAGAAATTATACTTCTATTAACAGCATAACAATGACTTTCCACACTCTCAACAACTTTTTAAGTTTAAACTAAGTCAACGGGGCAGAATTCGTACCTCATTTTTTGGTTTTCTTTATAACAAAGAAAAAACATCTTTGTTAAAGGTATGCTTTAGGTTTTTTCTTTAATCTGTGCATAGAAAACTACCTGGAAGTTCATGGAGTTTGGAGAACTTTTCATTTTCTAAATTTGAGTCATGTTTCAGGTTGTTTTAAAATAATAATAATATATATATTGCTTTTGTAAATGGAAAAACAAGAAAGATGTTTTTAAAAACAATATCCAACAATAGCCCCCCGGCCCCTATAGGAAGTTTACTGCCCATTTCCCTCTCAGTAGAGTGCTGGCCTTAGAGCTGAGGGCAGCGGGAAAAGTGTGTATTAAAAGTCTTTGTTTTCTGGCAGCAAAGATACCACACATCTGTAGAACTGATTGTCAACCAAAGGTTGAGTATTTCTAGTCTTGAAGTGATAGATTCCTGTCCAGATAAATTGTCATGAGCCTCTGCACTCGGGGGCTATGGATATATTGATAGAAGACTTTGGGGGCAGCAGATAGGAGTGCTTGTCAATTCTCATCCTTTATTTGATGTTTTTCATATAATGACTTCCCAACTCTAATGGATTTTAAGAACAGTGGAGGCACTGCCCTCATGGTTCAGCATTAAGACCCCGCTTCCAAGGCAGGGGGGCACAGGTTCAATCTCTGGTTGGAGAGCTAAGATCCCAAACGCCTTGTGGTCCGGCCAATAAATAAATGTTGTGTCTGACTCTTTTGTGACCCCAGGACTGTAGCCTGCCAGGCTTCTTGTCCATGATTGTTCATGTAGCTTTTGCACTGTCATTTTAAGTGTCCACCAGAATCTTGACTTGGCACACAACCCTAAACCCCACTAACACATTCTGTGGTCACATAGCCCCATAGGGTCAGGGAGGAATGCAGCCAGTCTGGTTAAAAACTAATGCAAAAGGTCTCGGTGATAAAAAGGCCACCAACAAGGAGAGTCAGTTTGGCGTGGGTGGGAGAAAGGGCACCAACTTTCCCACAAGCTGGTTCTGTCTGCATTTTAGGGACAAAAGAGTCACCCCTGCCACTTACCGATTGACTGCCAAGCTATCCCCAGGCTTCAAAATGGATGCCGTTTGTAAGTTATCATTTCATTCAATTTTTTGGAAAATCAGTTCCAGAGCCTGAAATCCTACAGCTAGCATGAGGCAGACACTGAGTTGAGAACAGGATTTGTGCTAAACCAGACCAGGCAGAGAGTCTTTAAACTGAGGCTCTTTGATCTCATTAAACTTGCTTTAAGGCTCTTTTCTGGGCCAGCCACTATTCTTGGTGCTGTGAATCTAGAGTTAATATCTCCCTTCAAGGAGCTAATAGTTTAATAAGGAAATTCTCATTCATTTTATGCAACAAAAAATTGTAGCATGTATTGTAATTTTAGGAGGAGAAAATAAACCCCAGGAAACAATAACAATACAAGATATTTTGCCCTAGTAATAAGGAATATCCAGTCTACTAAAGATTTGTCTTTTAAGACTGAGCACTCGAAACCCGGTCCCTCGAACCGGAATGTGGACTTGACTCTCCAGCCAGAAACATCATTCTGAACGATGTTGTGAAGAAGGGTGGTAATCTATCACCAAAAAAATGTTTAGCTACATTACTCCTCATTCCAAGTTTTTCTCAAACATTTCAGAAACACCTTCACTGATACAGAAACAAATGGGGATTTCAGCCCATATTTGGATAATGAATTTTAGTACTCATTTATGGGCTTCTCAGGTGGCGCTATGCAGGAGTCATAAGAGACTCAGGTTCAATCCGTGGGTCAGGAAGATCTGCTGGAGGAGGGCATGGCAATCCACTCCAGTATTTCTTGCCTGGAGAATCCCATGGACAGATGAGCCTGGCAGGCTACAGTTCCTGGGGTTGCAGAGTCAGACACGACTGAAGTGACTTATCTGCATGCACACACACATGCATATGGATGGATGGGCAGATGGACGGGGGTCCTTCACTGGGTACATTGACCTGTCAGGCACTTTCAAAGTACTGGGTATATAGCAGGGAGGAAAATGTCAGCTTTTAAGTTGCTTACCTTCTGGTTGAAAGAGAGACTGAATAAATAAACAGTGTGTTAGGTATTGATGAGGAAAATAGAAGAGAGCAAGAAACTGAGAGTAAAGGTTGGGATGCTGATATATGATGATGTTAGGACATGCCTTACAGACGTGACTTTTAAGCAGAGACCCGGAGGAGGTGAAAGTGTGTTAGTTGCTCAGTCATGTCTGACTCTTTGCCACCCCATGGACTGTAGCCTGCCAGGCTTCTCTGTCCGTGGAATTCTCCAGGCAAGAATACTAGAATGCATACCCATTCCCTTCTCCAGGGGATCTTCCTGACTCGGGGATTGAATCCAAATCTCTTGCACTGCAGGCAGATTCTTTACTGTTTGAGATAGCAGGGGTGGCCAAAGGAAGTGAGGGGGTGAGCCATATCTCTTTCATGGTTGAAAAGCTAAATTCTTACCATTGCATGCTTTCAGAGTGATTTCTAGATACGCATTTATCTGTCACACACGCACTTTTAGTTTTTCCACATATCTGGGGCCAAATATAGTTTGCCTTCCATATTTGCGAGTTTCAAATCACCAGTTTGACCAACTGCAGGTTAAAATATTCAGGGAAAAAATTCCAGAAATCCCTAAGAAGCAAAACTTGAATTTATCACACAGTGACAGCTTTGTATATAGCATTTACCTTGTATTGGGTATTATAAGTAATCTAGGCATGGTCTAAAGGATATAGTAGGATGTGCCTAGGTTATCTGCAGATTCAATGCTGTTTCTTATAAGGGACTCAGCCATCCATGGATGTTGGTCATGAACCAATCCCCTGCAAATACAGAGGGAAAGATTCTGGAATGCTTGGAACTCCCTTTTTTTTGTGGAAGGGACAATTCCAGGAAGAAAAAAAAATGTTTATAGGCTACATTTTTGCTATCTTCAGTTCATTTTTTATTAACATGAGGAAGTGATAGATTATAAAAAAATGAATTTTTTTCTTCCCCATGGGAATCAATATGAAATTAATAAGAAATTGCTAAAGGTTACTGTTTTCAAAATATTCTGAGCTTGGCAGGTTCAACCTGATTTGTTTGTCATCGATTTCTTTTTCCTCCACGTCTTTCATAGGTTTTATAGGAGTCATCGAAAAACAGGGTTAAATATTTCTCTTAATCTAAAAGGTGCCACAGGGTGAACAGATGAGAGTGCTCTGGTTAGGAGAGGTTTTTCGAAGTGGGACAGATGAATGTGTACATCCCAGACTGAATACAGAAGTCAGTCCCCAGGCAGCACCCAGAGGAGCATGGTGATTTGGGGACCCCATTGTAGGACCCACAAAGGCACAGAAACCCATGGGACATCTCCTTCCTTTGCTTGAGGCTGTGACCACAGGTGCACGTGAAGCCAGCTGGCACTTGGATGAGCTGGGAGAGCTTCATTGGATGTTCTGTAGCCCTATCCATCCTCCATAATTGGGGATGGGAGATGCAATGTCTGGAGTCACTGGTCAGCCTGCCTCTTTTCCTGTGGTCTGTCCACTGACCGGGAGCCTGTGCTCCCAAAGGGAGCTGCTCACAGTTGAATGTCTGGGAGGGCCTTCTGGGTCAGAGGAGGGAGTAGGGATGTACATGGTCAGGGGCTCTGAGCCTGCAGAACTCCCAGGACAGTGATTCTCATAGTGTGGTCCCAGACCTCTGCTCCAGAAGCACCCTGGATGCTTACTGAAATGCAGATTCCTGGGCCATCCCGAGGAGTAGAAGATACAGCACTGAGATGGAAGGGCCATCTCCAGGGCTGACACAGGGTCTCAGTGATGAAAAGCAACCCCTTTGCACAGAAACCTGCTGCTGCAACTGTTCTTCTTATGAGATGATTCCCGTCACATATATGACCGATATTTCCAGTCCTGGAAGGTTAGTAAACCTAGGGTGGTCCTAGACATGGAAATCAGTGAGATTGGTTTGGGGGTTTATTTTGTGTTTGTGTGTGGGTGGGTGTATGTGTGTTTGGTTTTGTTTTGGTCACATTATGCAGCATGCAGGATCTTAGTTCCCCAACCAGGGATCAAACCCATGCCCCCTGCAGTAGAAGCACAAAGTCTTACCTCTGGATCAATAGGACAGTCCCAGTAAGATTGTTAGTGGGTTAGGAAATTGTTTACCTTCTTTAATGGGATCTCCCACTTGAGACATGGGTGTCTCTTGTTTTTTGTTTTTTGTTTTTTTTTAAAGGCATTATCATCTCCATATACCTAAAATCCTGGAGGGAGAAATCGTCTTGAAGACCTTGTCCTAGGTGGTGTCTAAGGGGACAGGGCGTAATCTTCACAGGTCAGTGCTGATTCAGCAGCACTTTGGGTCCTAGCCTTTTGTCCGGTCGGGTAGGGGCACTCCCAGCCACAGGACCATTACTGGGTGGTATGGTGACCTCAGTTCTGGCTCTCCTCTGCCTCCTGAGAGGCTCCCTTCCTGCCTATCCCCTGCTTCACAAGCCTTGAGTGTCTTCATTCAGGGGTTGAATTCCTACTTCTCTCAGGAGCTGCCCACCCTGCTAGGGCGACCTTCAATCTAACACAGCTGCAGCCAGCCCCTTACTGAGCCCTCCGATTTCTCCCCTTAGCAAGCATCTCTAGCGGTGACCCCAGGTCATTGCTAAGTAGGGCTTTGTCCTTTGAATAAATGACAAATGTGAAGAGCTAGGAATGGAGAGGGGTTGCATTGACATAGTAGGCACGACAATAAAGACGGTAGGTAAAATGATCCCTGTTTGCAAATCATCTACCTGGAAAACCCAAGAGGATCGAGCAAAACCCGCTATAAACAGTGAGACCCAGCTGATACCCATCCAGAGGAGAAAGTTATCTCTAGACCGTCGAAGGGAGCATCTGATAGCAGTGCGAAGGGTTGGGTTCGTCCAGGCTCTTCCTGACTCTTTGACCAAATCTGTTAGGACCAGTCCCTTCCATGGTGGGTTGCAGAGGTGCCTTGATAGGGGTTCTATATACATTTATATTTAAGTGTTTATTTATTTTCGGCTGTGCTTGGTCTTTGCAGCTGCCTGAGAGCTTTCTCTTGTTGCAGTGAGTGGAGGCTGCTCTCTAATTGCAGTGCACTGGCTTCTCATTGGCGTGGCTCATCTTGTTGCAGAGCACAGCCTCAGTAGTTGCAGCTCATGGGCTCTAGGGCTCAGTAGTTGAGGCACATGGACTTAGTTGTCCCGCATCGTGTGGAATCTTCCCGGACCAGGGATTGAACCCGAGTCCCCTGCATTGCAAGGCAGATTCTTGACCACTGGACCACCAGGGAAGCCCTGACGTGGGGTTCTAAATACTAACACCACTCTGGAGGTTTGCCACATGTCAGTTATGGCTATAAACACAGATTTCGACTAGTTTAACCCTCAGAGCAGCCGCGAGTTAGTGAGCACTATTAGTTCCAGCCTCATCATCCCTGTGTTGTAGGTGGGAAACTGAAACGTAGAAGAGGCAGAGACTGGCCCAGATCGCATGGTGCACGAGCTGTGGAACCCAGGATCCACGCAAGGCTCTGTCTGCACCGGGCTGCCTCTGGCCACACAGCACGAAGGGTCTATCCCCTGAGACACCTTGCTTTTCCACTTTGGGGCCCCTCACCTCCACCCACCAAGGGGTTTAGCAAACACTGCTGAGTAATATTGCTGAATAAGCCTTTATCTCTAGGGCAGTGTTCAGTCTTCAAGGCAGACAGGATGGCCCCCCAAACTCTGAGAATTTAGGTATCCAGGAGTCTGAGTGTTTTATTTCTTACTGAGAGCCTTTCAAACATAAACAGTCCCCTCAGTAATTAATTTAAGAATTGATGGGAATTCCCTGGCAGTCCAATACCCTGGCCACCTGACATTAAGAGCCGACTCATTGGAAAAGACCCTGATTCTGGGAAAGATTGAGGGCAAGAAGGGAAGAGGGCAACAGAGGATGAGATGGTCGGATGGCATGGACACAAGTTTGAGCCAACTCTGGGAGACAGTGAAGGACAGGGAAGCCTGGCCTGCTGCAGTCCATAGAGTCACAGAGAGTCAGATACAACTTAGCACAACAACCTTGGCAGTCCAGTGGTTAGGGCTCCAAGCTTTCACTGCCAAGGGCATGGGTTTGTTCCCTGATTGGGGAACTAGGATCCTGCCAGCTGTGCACAGCTCAGTCAAAAAGAAAAGAATTGATTTCCTTGCTGGAACCATGGAGATAGAACACATCAACAGTCATTTACAAGTGTTCCCTGAGCTGGAGGGAAGCATGCAAGGGACTGTCTCTAACGCCCGTGCCTGTAGGTGAGAGACCAAACGCCTCAACCATTCACCATCTTCCTCTGTTTAAAAACAATAAAAAAGCTAGGTCAATATTACCACCCCAATAGGTGAGGACTACATGAGCTGCTACATGGAAAGTTCTAGAACAGCGTTGGCACCCAGTAGGATTTCTATAAGGGCAAGTCTCTCCCCTGTTCTTCCCAAGAGGGCAAGAGGCTATGGAGGATTTCACAAAACATGATGAATTCTAAGCCCAGCTCTCTGTCCTCACTTACCTTGTAAATTAGGGAAATGCCAACTGACACCACAGACTCGGAAACAAGGATTCCAGTCCTAGAACGCGAGACCCCACAGGGCAGTGCCTGGTCAGGTGCAGGATGCACTGTTCTCAGTGGGCATGGCCTTTGCCCACTGGCCCAGTTCCATCTAAGACACAATTTGAGGCTAGAACAGTGATTTAACAAAGTTTGAAAATATGTAAAATTTTTTGAAAAATCCATGGCATAGTAGGGCTGGCCTCAGATTCCTGCAGGGTAACAGGTGGCCAACCCCTCCAATGGTCCGTGCCCACTCCTCCAGCAGAGCCTTGTTGTGTTGGGGCTTCAAGAGCAAGGCTGGATTCAGCGCTGACCCCACCACTTAGCTTGGGCTGTCCAGGTGGCGCTAAGGGTAAAGAACCCGCCTGCCAGTGCCGAAAACGTAAAAGACGTGGGTTTGATCCCTGGGTCGGGAAGATCCCCTGGAGGAGGGCACGGCACCCCACTCCAGTATTCTTGCCTGGAGAATCCCATGGACAGGGGAGCATGGTGGGCTATGGTCCATGGTGTCGCAAAGAGTCAGACATGACTGAGCATGCACAATACCATCACTTAGCAGTGTCAGGACCATGAGCAGGTTACCTGACCTCTCTATGTCCGGGCAGTGGCAGCGTCCACCTCGTAGGATTACTGTGGGCTTCAGTGTGAAAGGCCTGGGCTCAGGGCCCACCTCACAGGAAACACCAGACAATGATTATTGTGGCTTTTGTTATTATCAGGACTGCCCTGTGCCTGGTCTAATGAAGCATTGATGTGTTTGACCCATGGTTCCAAGAAAAGAAAGCTCATCACAGTCTAGGGTTTTCATTGTGTTTTTTTTTTTTTTTTTTTTTTTGAGTTGTCTTTTGAGTCAAGTCTGAACTTGGAGAGTGAGGAGAGGATACCAGACCGGTGGACAGCAAGGGTAAAAGCTTGGAGGTAGGAAGGTGCGTATTGCTTTGCTGTTGTTGTTTAGTCGCTAAGTCCTGTCAGATTCTTTAGACAGTGACCTGCCAACCTCCTCTGTCCGTGAGATTCTCCAGGCAAGAATCCTGGAGTGGGTTGCCATGCCCTCCTCCAGGGGATCTTCCCGACCCAGGGATCCAACCCGCATCTCCTACTTAGCAGGCACATTTCTCTACCACTTAGCCATCATTCAGCCTTCCTTCCATCTGCTGAGTTTTCTCACTCCTTCTGTTTGGGGCCAGATGCACCTGTGTACCCTCAGGTCCTGGAGAATGATATGCTCAGTCAGAGGTTGGCCACAGACACGCCCCCTCTGGACGACAACACCACCCGCTCAGCAGGTTGTGCTCGGGGTTACTGTTGGGATCCCAAGAGAGGTATGGGAAGAGTACACCTGTGGTGGATTCATGTCAATCTATGCCAAAACCAATACAGAATTGTAAAGTAAAAATTAAAAATAAATAAATAAATTAAAAAAAAAAAAAAAAAAAAAGAAGTCTCTCACATGTCAGTTGTTGTCAGTTGCTCGGTCATGTCTAACTTTGCGACCCCATGGGCTGCAGTACAGCAGGCTTCCCTTCCTTCACTATCTCCCTGAGTTGCTCAAACTCATCTCCATTGAGTTGATGATGCCATTCAACCATTTCATCCTGTCCCCCTGTACTCCTCCTGCCCTCAATCTTTCCTAGCATTAGGGTCTTTTCCGATTAGTCAGCTCTTGGTATCAGGTGGCCAAAGTATGGGAACTTCAGCTTCAGCATCAGTCCTTCCGATGAATATTCAGGACTGATTTCCTTTAGGACTGACTGGTTTGATCTCCTTGCAGTCCAAGAGACCCTCAAGAGTATTCTCCAGCACCACAGTTCAAAAGCATCAATTTTTCGGCACTCAGCTTTCTTTATGGTCCAACTCTCACACCCATGTCAGTTACCGGATTAAGAAATAGAACCGCCTTTAGAAAACCCCAGAACTAGAACAGGACAAAACTCATCTCCCAGCCCTAGAGAATCTGTTTGATTCCAGGAGAAGTTCTGGCAATTGGTGGGGTGGGGTAGGTGGTGAGGCAGAAGGTAGTTGTATAGGCTGAGACTGGGGAGCTCAGGAAATGCCTCAAATGGGAAACCTCCAGTTTTTCTACATGCCAGGGGCCAGGGAGGGCCTTTAGGACAGGGTGTGGCAATGGGCCTCAGCTCCATTTTGGACTGGAGTGCTGTCACAGAAGACTGCATTCAAAGTGCTGAACTTGGAGTGGCCTGTGTGTCAATTTCAAATTCTGTCATTCTCTAGCAGTCCTCATCACAGATAATCAGATATAGGCCAGAAGTCAAGAATATACCATAAGGGAATTCCCTGGCAGTCCATTGTTTAGGGGTCCATGTTTCCACAGTTGGGGGCCCAGGTTCCATCCCTTGTTGGGTAACTAAGATTCCACAAACTGCCCGGTGCCACCAAAAAAAAAAAAGGAATGCTATAATTCCACTATTTCCATCTCTTCAATTATTTGTTGCATGTAGAAGTCATACCCCAAAAATATCCTTTGTGGCATTCTGTGCTCCACAGTTCTATTTGGAAGGTAGGCCACTGTCTTTATGTGTCAGCCATAAACACTCGGATGAGAGAGTATGAATTCCTGAAGATCTGCCACTTCCGGCTGCTAGCACGAGCTCCTTTGGAAGTGTCCTGTGTCATAATATGCCAACAGATTTAGAATTTTAAAGCAGTCATGGAAATAAACAGGTGCTCCGAGTAACTAAAAATAAGCACCCTGGGAAGTGAAATTGGGGCAGTGCCAAGGAGTTAAGGTGAGCACCCTTGTGCTTTGGGCCAAGGTCAAGACTGGGGAGAATGCCAGCCAAAGAAAATCCTGCCTCTCAGCACTGTGCTCAGGGCGCCTTCCGGTTGCGCTGGCCTTTTTTGCATCACCTCCACCCCCACGCTCTCCCTGCCTAGCTTTCCTGCCCAGGTTTCTAAGTGGGAGGCCCACACCTGAATGGGGCCCATGTGCATGGATGGTGATGGGCTCTTCCTCTTGCCCAGGTAGGAAACTACTCCCCCTCTGCCCCTCCCCCCGCGCCCCCCCCCCCCCCCCCCTCCGGCATCCAGGACCTCCTGGACTAGTGAGAGGGTGAGGAACAGCTCAAAGTGGAGGGCACTCAGAGCCCAGACATTCCAACTGGGTAATCCTGCTCCTCGCCTTGAGAGCCCCCAGCCACATCCTCCCTTTCCTCCTGCACTTCCTGAGGGGTGAAAGATGTTGGCTGTCACCGGATGAAGGATGAAGGGTGACAAGTGGGGTAAACACAGCCTGTTACTACCAGATTCAGTTACCAGCAGTTCCCGAAGACAAATGGCTGGGGGCTTGTCCACCCCTTGAGGACAGGGCATCTTAGACACCACCAACAGGGCACTGGGAAGAGGAATTCCAAGTGTCACGGTGTAGCGGAGAGCCCTCATCATGCAACCTCAGGTTTTGACTGTTGATAGTTTTGAATTGGGAACCTGGGTTTGACCCAGAGAATAACTAAAACTGCACGGAAGACATGTCTTTACATCAAAGACACACTATGTGAATCCGTGTGCTCAAAATCAAGCAAAACTCTATATGGTGATAAAGATTAGAACACTTGCTATCTTGGGGGCAGAGGAATATTGACTGGGAGAAGACATGTGAGAACCTTCGAGAATGGGTTCTAGAACTTTCTGTAATTTGATCTGGTTGCGGTGACACGGGTTTATACAGATGTAAAAATTAATTGAGCTGTACATTTAAGATGTGTGCATATCATATAACTGCATGCATGTTATCTCAATAAATAAGTTTTTAAAAATTTAGATGTGCATTAAAAAGGAGGGCTATGGAGAAAAGTACCTTGGCAACATTTGAATAGCCTAGCTTTTACCACACTTGGAGTTTGCTGTTCCATGGCCCCGAGTCTTAATAGTTTGACTTGGTTCAATCTAGAAATTTAAAATGCCAGCCACTTTGGAGGAATAAAGTCATGACAAGTCTCTTCCAAGTTGATAGTCGAGAGAATAATTTGGAAACTGCCAGCCCCTCCTCCTGAATCAGTCTCCATCACCGCACAATTTAATGAGATTGTTGGGGCGTCAGTTTCAAGCTAACTCAGCTGTGGAGTTGCTATTTTGCCTCTTAACAGCCCTGGAACCTTCTAGAAAACCATTGTCCTCTTACTGAGGCTCAGTTTCTTGGTCTCTGCTGATCTTTATTTTTTTTAATTTTTTAAAAAATTTTCGTTTCACATA
This sequence comes from Oryx dammah, assembly GCF_014754425.2. NCBI lineage: Eukaryota > Metazoa > Chordata > Mammalia > Artiodactyla > Bovidae > Oryx > Oryx dammah. The sequence goes on along the minus strand of NW_024070209.1, from coordinate 48,916,022 downwards.
CAATATACATGTTTCAATGCCATTCTCCCAAATCATCGCACTCTCGCCCTCTCCCACAGAGTCCAAAAGACTGTTCTATACATCTGTGTCTCTTTTGCTGTCTTGCATACAGGGTTATCGTTACCATCTTTCTAAATTCCGTATCTGCTGATCTCCTAAGAGCGTTCTTCAGTAAGGGAGGACCTATAAAGGACCCACCGGGTACTCAGTACTTCGCAAGTGATAATGAATGTTAATACTGCTGGTGATGATTGTTTTTGTTGCCACTGTCACCAAACTGCAAAGTTCTGGAGAACTCGGGGAGCCACAGGGCTCACCAGCGAGAGCACCGGGCACCTCTGCAGTGGCTCCTAACAGACAGTTCCCACACGAACCAGCTTTTCATACAGTTGGGCTGGCTCCAGGGAGCAAAGGCCCCCCCTGGCTTGGCCAGATTCTCTGGCTGGAGCCTCTGCCGGTTCTCAGAGGAGGAGCGTGCTCGAGTTGGACAGCCTTGTACCCACGTTGAAGCAGCTGTGGCGAACATCTGGCTCTGATTATCTGGCTGGGAATGGCTGGGGGTGGGAGCCTGGTGATTTATAGATTGCTCCCCTGGCTGTAAATCCCATCTGTAATTGTGACTTCTCTGTCCCTAATTGTTTGCAGAGAAGAGCGGAGTTCCAGGGCCCACAGTCCCTGGCAGGGGGGGTGAGGTTTGTTGCTAGGACACCGCAGTCTTTGTTTTGGTCCCTGCTCAGCAGTGTTTTTAAGGCCCTGTATACATTTCTCTGTATTGTTAATGTAATTTGTTCAGGCAGTGAACAGCCAAGTTCAGCCGAAGGAATCCGATACTCATAACAGAAACACCAGAGGCCAGGTTTTTGTGGTCAAATTAGGGTTTGGAGGCCTAGGAAGAGAATGGACCGCTTGAGCCGGGCCAGGGGGACAATCTGCCTTTCTTTCTCCTGTGTTCACGCTGGCCAAGGTTCAGCTTCCTTGCCGAGCTTGGCCTGAGGGGCTCCATCATATTCAGGGCTGTGCTGGGTGGGGAGCGGGGCTGTCCTCCAAGAAAAGGAATGCAGACTTTATTCAAACAGGGATGAAAGGAAACTAAAAAGGATGGGCAAGTTGGAACCCTGTCTGCCCAGCCTTCCCCTCACGCAGGTCTCCAGGCACCTTTATCTCCTGCCACCACCCTCACCGACCCCAACCCTTCCCACCCCTCCCACCACCCGCCACCACCCTGCTCCTGCCCTTGAATTACTTGACTGGTGCGGAAATCCTAGTTGGGATCCGTTGGGAAGGTATGTGACTGTGCAAAATGCAATTTGCCTGTTTCCGTTGCCCGTGAAGACCCGCCAGCCCACTTGCCATCTGGGAACCTCGCGTCCTGCTGTGCTTCAAGTTTTCGGAAATGATGGATTCCAAACGACTTCCAGTGAGTGGTTAGTGATGTTAACTGGGTGCGTTTTTACCCTCTTCACTCTGCCTCAGAGAATAAAACAAATCAAAACAAACATACCAGCCCACAAACATTTTCCATGCTTTCTTCTGCTTCTAGAACGTGTACGTGTGGTGAAATTAATCAGGCCAACATTATCAGCCCCCTTGCTCCCTGCCTGCCTTGGAAGCATGCCTGGTGTGCATGCATCTGTGCATCCATTTAACAATTACAGAACACCTTCTGGGGTTACCAAGTAGAGTCGGATAGGGTCCCAGCCTATGCGACCTTGAAAGGCAGGGGGGACAAACAGGAAAACCAGTCCTCACCGTAAGGCAGAGTGAAACGTCACGTGGAATATGTGTAATAGGAGCGGCCCAGGCTTTGAGGGGTGAAGGGGGCCCTGATAAGGAGGTGTGTGAGCAGAGCCCTGCAGGAGAATACGAAGTATCAGTTCTAGTTGTAGCCAGGGTCCCCTGAGCCTGCTGCCATTCCAATGACAGGAACACTCTGGGGAGGGGAGGGGAGGGGAGAGAGCTGCTGTCTTCTTAGTGCCCTGCTGTCCCTAGAGAATAATGGGGATTCACCAGCCATTTTCAGAGGCTAACCGTTTTCATTCAGAAGGTGAATCTCATGACTCATGTAGACACCGTCTGCCCTAACTACTTCCAGGCACTGACATTATCTTAGAACAAGCTCATGCATTAGGGGCATATTCACTCAGCAATAAATGTTCATAAATGACAGGGCCAGCTAAGCCAGTGAATTTCCTATTCTTTTTTTTTTTTTTAAGTTTTTATTTTGTATTGGGTACAGGCTGGTAGGCTGCAGTCCATGGGGTCGCTAAGAGTCGGACACGACTGAGCGACTTCACGTTCACTTTTCACTTTCATGCATTGGAGAAGGAAATGGCAACCCACTCTAGTGTTATTGCTTGGAGAATCCCAGGGTCGGGATCTATGGGGTCGCACAGAGTCGGATACAACTGAGGCGACTTAGCAGCAGCAGCACAGGCAATGAACAACATTGTGATGTTATGATAGTTTCAGATGAATAGCGAAGGGACTCAGCCATACATATACATGTATCCATTCTCCTCTAAAGTCCCCTCCCACCCAGGCTGCCACATAACATTGAACAAAGTTCCCTGTGCTAAACAGTTTGTCTTTGTTAGTTATTCATTTTAAATATGGCAGAGTGTACATGTCCATCCCAAACCCCTAACTATCCCTCCGACCCCCACTCTCCATCCCTTCCATCGGCAACCATAATGAACTTCCTATTATTGATGGTTATTGACTTCTGTACACCTCTCCACCATTGCCTATACTAGCAATCAAAAAGCATCAGTCAGTTTATATTATAATCATTGTTTTCTTATTTGTCTCCATTAGATCATTAATGCCTTCGTATCAGCAATGGTGTTCTCTCCCTGTGCCTAGAAGCATACCTGAGAGCTGTTCACTGTGTATTAGTGGGGTAAAAAAAAATTCATGTATTATGTCTTTTATTCCTTAAGGAATTTGGGTTTTCTAGACAATAAATGCTTGTTTTTCAAGATAATAAAATTAGCTTTAGCCAATTTTTGGTGGGAATTTTCTAAAAGGCATCCTACACTCCTCTAACTTCTTTAATAGTGAAGATAGAATCTTTTTTCTTTCATTTTGTTTCTGATGACACAGGATCAGCTCTACAAATCTTAGTTTTGACTAGGACCAACGTAAAATGAATTTTTCACTGGCTTTTATGGTATCGTAGAACCGTAAAGCAGAGACATCACTTCGCCAACAAGGGATAAGGTGTCATGATATCCTCACACCCATGTATATAGAGAGGAAGGTAAACATAAAGCAAAATTTGGAAACATGGTAATGATGATTAACCTGGTTGAAGGAGGAATGGATTTTCATTCCTCTTCTCCTACTATTTTCTTGTAAATTTGGAGTTTTTCTAAATAATAAAAAGTTGGAGAAAACACTCAAATTGAGTGTGTAAATTGTGGATAATAATAGTATATATGTAATGGGTATAGAAACATGCAGAGGCATGATATATAGCACATTGGGGCAATAGTTATTTCTGAGAAGGTGGGGAAATGTATGGTTAAGACTGGGTACTTTACCTGGGTATCAGTAACACTTTATTTCTTTAGAAAAAAAGTCAGGAGAACACTGAAATCATTAGGAGAAACTGTTAAATTATTCAGTATGGGTAATGAGTCCATTGATGTTTCTAGTTATTTTCTCAATTGAAAAAAATATCATTTATAGATAGTTCCATAACTGAAAAGTATTTTGTACAGAGACCTAGGTAAATTATATGGAAGATTCTGAAAAAGATGGGCATACTAGAGCACCTGACCTGCCTCTTGAGAAACCTATATGCAGGTCAGGAAGCAACAGTTAGAACTGGACATGGAACAATGGACTGGTTCCAAATAGGAAAAGGAGTACGTCAAGGCTGTATATTGTCACCCTGCTTATTTAACTTCTATGCAGAGTACATCATGAGAAACGCTGGAATACCTCCTTCTCTCTGATAGACACCCGTCGAGCATCTGCCTGGTGTCACCTCATGGCACAGTGGGATTTCAAAAGCTGCCAGAGCAAGATGGGCTTGGACATGACCACAGCAAAAGCCTAGTCAGCTTTAGGCCTGGGCCCCTTGGGAATAGCCATCCACCCAAATCACTGCCAGAAGTGCGAGGCACACTCAGTCTCCATCCCATCCCAGACCTAAGCGAGTCTGAGCACGGAGAATTCCTGGACGAGCAAAGTCTGAGGTCAGGTATCTGCTGTGGATGATACTACCTTTCTGGTTTGCTTTGGTCCAGCTCAGGGTTGGAACTGCCCAGGAATAGACAGCGTGTTATGCCTCCAGCTAAGGGCTGGACAAGCTTAAGTCCCAGGGACAGAACCAGATTGAAAATCAGGAGATCTCAGCAGAACCCACTGGTGCAAACACAATTATTTATATATCCCTGTGTGTCAGAGTGTTACTCGCTCAATGTGTCCAACTCTTTGCGACTCCATATACTGTATCCTGCCAGACTCCTTTCTCCATGGATTTTTCCAGGCAAGAATATAGGAGTGGGTAGCCATACCCTTCTCCAGGGGATCTAACCAACCCAGGGATTGAACCCATGTCTCCCATAGTGGGATATAGCCTGAGAGCACCGGATCCTAACCACTAAACCCCCTGGAGGATATAACCTGAGGAGCTAAAGAAGAAGGTATACACCCCAACCCCGCCCAAAAAAATCTTGAACTGTTTTCATTAGCCAGGTTGATGCAGTAGGATTAGTGTTGTTATTCTGAGTCTGTGGTGTATGTATTAGGAAGGGAGTAAATGAGTAATCATGTTGGTGTCACTGAGAGAAGAATTTTCAATGTGCTAAAAAGAGGTACAAAAGGAAGATCAAGAAGGCTGAGAAAAAATCTGTAGTTCTGAATGCAAATTGGAAGGACTAGTTATAAACTCATCACCTATTTTCATTAGATTAAGAGAAAATTTCTTTCCTAACCTCTCTACTGAAAAGTCCTGGAAATAATCATTATTTGAGTAGCAGTGACTCTCTAGTGCTCAGATTGTGACCTCTTAATACTATTTCCCACTGAAACACTAACAGTCTCCTACAAGAGACTTGGGTACTAGGGCCACTAGGTCCAAAAGGCTCAGGAGTCATTCTGAACAAGAGAGAAAAGATGAAATAGTTTGAACATCAATAACATATTTATTTAAAGCTTTAAATTAATGGCTTGAAACTAAACAAAAAACTCTGGTCTCCTTTGGAGGATTAAAAGGAGCCATAGTCAATATTTCAAGCCTGATATTAAAGGAAAAGATCGGACTTTTGCCCCACATGTGCCATGTGCTGTCTGTTACTGGCCCACCCGATAGTAGTGAGAAAGATTTATCTTTAGAAGTATCCCAGCTACTAAGGGAAGAAGTAATTTTGTTTCCTCTCCCTAAGATAAAATAACACTAAACCTCAATTTGATGAAGCCTCTAGATCTCATTATTAGTTTACAAGAAATACATGGTTCAGAGGAACGTGACATCCTAAGGATTGTTGTTGCTCAGTTGCTCAGTCGTATGCCACTCTGCGACCCCCTGGACTGCAACACACCAGGCTTCCCAATCCTTTACTATCTCCTGGAGCTTGCGCAAACTCTTGTGCATGGAGTCGGTAATGCCATCCAATCATTGCATCCTCCGTCACTCCCTTCTCCTCCTCCCCTCAATCTTTCCCAGCATCAGAATCTTTTCCAATGAGTTGGCTCTTCACACCAGGTGGCCAAAGTATTGGAATTTCAGCTTTCAGTTCAGTTCAGTTCAGTCGCTCAGTCGTGTCCAACTCTTTGCGACCCCATGAATCGCAGCACGCCAGGCCTCCCTGTTCATCACCAACTCCCGGAGTTCACTCAGACTCACGTCCATCAAGTCAGTGATGCCATCCAGCCATCTCATCCTCTATCGTCCCCTTCTCCTCCTGCCCCCAATCCCTGCCAGCGTCAGAGTCTTTTCCAGTGAGTCACTCTTCCCATGAGGTGGCCAAAGTTCTGGAGTTTCAGCTTCAGCATCATTCCTTCCAAAGGAATCCCAGGGCTGATCTCCTTCAGAATGGACCGGTTGGATCTCCTTGCAGTCCAAAGGACTCTCAAGAGTCTTCTCCAACACCACATTTCAAAAGCATCAATTCTTCAGCGCTCAGCTTTCTTCACAGTCCAACTCTCACATCCATACATGACCACTGGAAAAACAATAGCCTTGACTAGACGGACCTTTGTTGACAAAGTAATGTCTCTGCTTTTGAATATGCTCTCTCGGTTGGTCATAACTTTCCTTCCAAGGAGTAAGCGTCTTTTAATTTCATGGCTGCAGTCACCATCTGCAGTGATTTTGGAGCCCCCAAAAATAAAGTCTGACACTGTTTCCATTGTTTCCCCATCTATTTCCCATGAAGTGATGGGACCAGATGCCATGATCTTCATTTTCTGAATGTTGAGCTTTAAGCCAACTTTTTCACTCGCCTCTTTCACTTTCATCATTTCACCTTCTGCCATAAGGGTGGTGTGATCTGCATATCTGAAGTTATTGATATTTCTCCCAGCAATATTGATTCCACTTGTGTTTCTTCCAGTCCAGCGTTTCTCATGATGTACTCTGCATAGAAGTTAAATAAGCAGGGTGACAATATACAGCCTTGACGTACTCCTTTTCCTATTTGGAACCAGTCCATTGTTCCATGTCCAGTTCTAACTGTTGCTTCCTGACCTGCATATAGGTTTCTCAAGAGGCAGGTGAGGTAGTCTGGTATGTCCATCTCTTTCGGAATTTCCCACAGTTTATTGTGATCCACACAGTCAAAGGCTTTGGCATAGTCAATAAAGCAGAAATAGATATTTTTCTGGAACTCTCTTGCTTTTTCCATGATCCTGCAGATGTTAGCAGTTTGATCTCTGGTTCCTCTGCCTTTTCTAAAACCAGCTTGACCATCTGGAAGTTCACAGTTCACATATTGCAGAAGCCTGGCTTGGAGAATTTTGAGCATTACTTTACTAGCGTGTGCTGCTGCTGTTGCTAAGTCACTTCAGTTGTGTCCGACTCTGTGTGACCCCATAGATGGCAGCCCACCAGGCTCCCCTGTCCCTGGGATTCCCCAGGCAAGAACACTGGAGTGGGTTGCCATTTCCTTCTCCAATGCATGAAAGTGAAAAGTGAAAGTGAAGTCAGTCGTGTCCGACTCTTCGAGACCCCATGGACAGCAACCTACCAGGCTCCTCTGTCCATGGGATTTTCCAGGCAAGAGTACTGGAGTGGGGTGAGATGAGTGCAATTGTGCGGTAATTTGAGCATTCTTCGGCATTGCCTTTCTTTGGGATTGGAATGAAAAGTGACCTTTTCCAGTCCTGTGGCCACTGCTGAGTTTTCCAAACTTGCTGGCATATTGAGTGCAGCACTTTTGCAGCATCATCTTTTAGAATTTGAAACAGCTCAACTGGAATTCCATCACCACTAGCTTTGTTCATAGTGATGCTTTCTAAGGCCCACTTGACTTCACATTCCAGGATGTCTGGCTCTAGGTGAGTGATCACACCATCGTGTTTATCTTGGTCATGAAGATCTTTTTTGTACAGTTCTTTTGTGTATTCTTGCCACCTCTTCTTAATATCTTCTGCTTCTGTTAGGTCCATACCATTTCTGTCCTTTATCAAGCCCATCTTTGCATGAAATGTTCCCTTGGTATCTCTAATTTTCTTGAAGAGATCTCTAGTCTTTCCCATTCTGTTGTTTTCCTCTATTTCTTTGCACTGATCGCTGAGGAAGGCTTTCTTATCTCTCCTTGCTATTCTTTGGAACTCTGCATTCAGATGCTTTATCTTTCCTTTTCTCCTTTGCTTTTCGCTTCTCTTCTTTTCACAGCTATTTGTAAGGCGTCCTCAGACAGCCATTTTGCTTGTTTGCATTTCCTTTCCATGGGGATGATCTTGATCCCTGTCTTCTGTACAATGTCAGGAACCTCCGTCTATAGTTTATCAGGCACTCTATCTATCAGGTCTAGGCCCTTAAATCTATTTCTCACTTCCACTGTATAATCATAAGGGATTTGATTTAGGTCATACCTGAATGGTCTAGTGGTTTTCCCTACTTTCTTCAATTTAAATCTGAATTTGGCAATAAGGAGTTCATAATCTGAGCCACAGTCAGCTCCTGATCTTGTTTTTGTTGACTGTATAGAGCTTCTCCACCTTTGGCTGCAAAGAATATAATCAATCTGATTTCAGTGTTGACCATCTGGTGGTATCCATGTGTAGAGTCTTCTCTTGTGTTGTTGGAAGAGGGTGTTTGCTATGACCAGTTCATTTTCTTTGCAAAACTCTATTGGTCTTTGCCCTGCTTCATTCCGTATTCCAAGGCCAAATTTGCCTGTTAATCCAGGTGTTTCTTGACTTCCTACTTTTGCATTCCAGTCTCCTATAATGAAAAGGACATCTTTTTTGGGTGTTAGTTCTAAAAGGTCTTGTAGGTCTTCCTAGAACCGTTCAACTTCAGCTTCTTCAGCGTTACTGGTTGGGGCATAGACTTGGATAACTGTGATAGTGAATGGTTTGCCTTGGAAACGGACAGAGATCATTCTGTCATTTTTGAGATTGCATCCAAGTACTGCATTTCAGACTCTTCTGTTGACCATGATGGCTACTCCATTTCTTCTAAAGGATTCCTGGCCACAGTAGTAGATATAATGGTCATCTGAGTTAAATTCACCCATTCCAGTCCATTTTAGTTCACTGATTCCTAGAATGTCGACGTTCACCCTTGCCATCTCTTGTTTGACCACTTCCAATTTGCCTTGATTCATGGACCTGACATTCCAGGTTCCTATGCAATATTGCTTTTTACAGCATCGGATCTTGCTTCTGTCACCAGTCACATCCACAACTGGGTATTGGTTTTGCTTTGGCTCCATCCCTTCATTCTTTCTGGAGTTATTTTTCCACTGATCTCCAGTAGCATATTGGGCACCTACTGACTTCACCTTTAGCATTAGTCTTTCCAATGAATTTCTGGGTTGATTTCCTTTGGGACTGACTGGTTTGGTCTCCTTTCTGTCCAAGGGACTCTCAAGAGTCTTTTCCAGCACCACAATTCAAAAGCATCAGTTCTTCAGCACCCAGCTTTTTTTATGGTCTGACTCTCACATCCATACATGACTCCTGGGAAAACTGTAGGTTTGATATATGGACCTTTATCAGCAAAATGATCTCTGTGCATTTTAACATGCTGTCCAGGTTTGTCATAACTTTTCTTCCAAGGAACAGACATCTTTTAATTTCATTTCTGCATCACCTTCCACAGTGGTTTTGGAGCTCAAGAAAATACAATCTGCTACTCTTTCCACTTTTTTCCCCATCTATTTTCCAAGAAGTGATGAGACTTGATGCCTTTATCTTAGTTTTCTGAATATTTGGTTTCAAGCTAGCCTTTTCACTCTCCTGTTTCTCCCTCATCAAGAGGCTTTTTAGTTCCTCTTCACTTTTTGCTATTAGAGTGGTATCATCTGCATATCTGAGGTTGTTGACTTATCATTTATAGGAATTTTAAAATCATATATAGGAATTTTATATTTATCATTTATAGGTATTTTTTAAATGTCAGTCTTCTTGAGATACTCAGTGTAACACTTACGGATAAAATGTTGTGTTATTTGGGCTCTCCTTCACAGTAATTTGGCTCAGGGTGGGTTGGCCCTAGAGTGGATGGTGATAGATGAGCCAAGATGGACCATGGGCTAGTCATGGAACATGAGTGAGGGCTTGACCAGCTTCATTGTATTATTCTCTCTACTTTTGTATATGTTTGATATTTTTCAAAATAAAAAGCCTTATATAGTTTATTTTTATTCACCTGGAAGAATCCAAGAGTTAGAGTGCTTGCCAGACAGTTGAATGTTTGAGCAGGACCAGTAAAAATGAGGGAGGGAAGAGAAGGGCCAGCAGGCAGGCTCAGGAGACCTGCATGAGAAGTGTCTCCAAGAAGCCATGCAAGGCTGTGGATTTCCCCAGGAGGACTGGATTTGGGTGTGCCAAGTATGAGAAGGAGGGATAAGAAAAAAGGGAAGCAAAAGCTTGGGGGAAAGTGCACAAGAGACTGCCAGATATGGGAGGCTGTGCAATTTCACACAGCACGGCAAGTAAGGAAGTCCTTTAATCCTTAAAGCGAACCCCCTTGTGAAGAGCATGATATTCTTTTTTTTAATGATAGATTTCGTTTATTTTTTATTGACTTATGGTTGGTTTACAATGTTGTGTTTATTTCTGCTGTACAGAAAAGTGATTCTTTTTCTTTTTTTTTTTTTTCTGGCTGCACTGGGTCTTTGCTGTGGCATGCAGGCTTGGTAATGAGTGTGCAGGCTTAGTTCCTCTGCAGCATGTGGGATCTTAGTTCCCTGACCAGGGATCAAACCCACGTCCCCTACATTGAAAGGCAGATTCTTAATCACTGGACCACCTGGGAAGTCCCAGGAAATTGATTCTTTATTCTTGTTTTAAGCTTAATGAAACAGTCATAGATAAATCACTTGCCTAAGGTAACTTTGGCCACCTCATGCGAAGAGTTGACTCATTGGAAAAGACTCTGATGCTGGGAGGGATTGGGGGCAGGAGGAGAAGGGGCCGACAGAGGATGAGATGGCTGGATGGCATCACCGACTCGATAGACGTGAGTTTGAGTGAACTCCGGGAGTTGGTGATGGACAGGGAGGCCTGGTGTGCTGCAATTCATGGGGTCGCAAAGAGTCGGACACGACTGAGCGACTGAACTGAACTGAAGGTAACCCATGCCTGTCAAGGCAGGAATTGAGCCTGGACAAACCTGGAACCTGGGCTCTTAACCATTGTGCTCTGCTGCCCTTGTTCAGGTCAATGCCGCTGTAGTGTTTTGGCGACATCTATGACAGTAAATGTTTCCCCTCCCAGCTTCTCTGTTCTCCCATAGTTCACATTCTCCTCATCACCCAAGCTCTCTGTCTTCGGATCCTCTTTCCCTCATGTTCCGTAAACACCATTCAGTCTTCAGGTCCTGCTGATTCTGTGAAACTATCCTCCAACCCCAGAGACACCCCAGAGGACATGCTGTGGATGGACATCAGGGCTGGCTCACTGCAGTGGTGTCTTGACTTCAGCTCTTGCCTCCTGTTTATCGCCATTTTTAAAAATCCTCTGATGGACACCACATTCTTTATATCATTGTCCTGCCCACAAACCTTCAGAGCATTCTCATTGAACGTACATTGAGTGCAAGGGCTTGTTGCCAGGACAGTGAGTACAAAGGTGATGGAGGTGGGCCTGGATTCAAATAGCATCTCTGTCACTTTTTACCCTGAAACTTATCTGTGGTATCTTCTCTGCAAAATGGGGGCTTTGAGATGATCAAACATGCAAAAAAAATACAAACATCAAGTGCCTGGGACAGTATAAGCTCTTGGTCTCCAGAGTGAATGAAACAGCAAAAGCTCCTAAGCTCTTTTGCTGTTTTTTCAGCACCTTATGATTTAAAGTGTTAGTCATTCAGTCATGTCCAACTCTTTGCAACCCCATGGACCATAGCCCACCAGGATCCTCTGTCCATGAAATTGTCCAGGCAAGAATACTGGAGTGGGTAGCCATTCCCTTCTCCAGGAGGTCTTCTCCACCCAGGGATTGAACCTGGATCTCCTGCATTGCAGGTGGATTCTTTACCATCTGAGCCACCATCTTACGACAGCTCTCTACAAAAAATTACCTACTGAATATCTTTGGCCTTCTTTTACCTGCATCCTTTAGCGCTTTCAGCTCTCATCACTGGCTTGCTCTCTCTGCTTTCAAAAATCAAACTCATCCTCAGAGATCAACTAAAAGAGCATCCCACTCAGGCTGGAGGATTCATCTTACCATAAAGTATTAAGAGTCTTTACCACCTGGATCCCACTCCTGGGTTTGCAGGACAGTCAGATTCGAGAAAACTTGGGTAGGGGAAGGGGTTGGCAGAACAATATCAGCTTGTATTTTTACCAAGTAAGGGTATTAAAAGAAACAGCTATCCCCTACTATCTCTATAATCTCATTTCAAAAAGAACAGTTTAATAACAATAACCAAAAAAGAGAATAAACTCACCCCAGACTAAAGGATAGTCATTTAAATTGTATACATTTAACTTCAGTCCTTTTTTTCCTACCATTTTGACAGGGACCACTGGTGTGTGCCATGCCTTTGAAAGCACATGTGTCTTATTTCCCATTTTCATTATAAGCCCCTTGGGTTCTTGGACTCTCTCTTTATTGAGAAGTTATTCGTTCAACATTTGATACTTGATTGGCTTTAAAATCAGTCATAAATAGTTCGATGGTATCTGGGCATTTGTTTTTCATTCAGTAGGTAATCGTTGAGCAGCTCTTTGCAGTCTAGCAATGTCTTAGGGACTCAGATATTTAAAAAAAAAAAAAGATAGTGTCCCAGAGTTGGAAATACTGCATTTCAAGGGGACAAGTGGTCTGTATCAGTGTCCATTTACACGTAAGGACTTCATGCCGGAGAAGGGCATGAAGTGATGATGAATCCTTCCTGCCTTCTAGGGGAACTTGAAGGAAGAAGGTTGGGAGGAAGTTGGTTGGGACCTCCTTCAAGGTTCACATCTTGACTTGAGGCTCCTGAGGAGTGCAGGATGGTTTGAATTTAGTGAGAGCAAGTAAGGAAGGAGAGGTTGAAATGGACTGCCAAGGTCACAGAGATCTTAGAAATGAAGACCTTATTTTAAAGGAAGCTGAGGAACAAGTGGGAATATGTGATATAATCCCACGTTTGTTTACATTTTTAAAAAGAAGAAAAGGAGGAGTCATGTGTGACACGTATACACTGCCTTATTTAAAATGGATAACCAACAAAGAGGTACTGTATCACACAGGGAACTCTGCTCCATATTCTGTAACAACCTAAATGGTCAAAGAGTTTGGAGAACAGATACATGTGTGTACATAATGTGAAACTGATGCAACATTGTTAATGAATTGTGTCCCAGTATAAAATATAAAGTTAAAAAAAAGATATTTATTAGACAGCTAAACCAGTCAACTATGAAGAGTGTCCCAGATGACCCAGGACAAGGACACTTACACTTACTTGATTTACTGAATTAATATTTGCTGGCTCTTTGACTTTTTTTTCTAAAGTAAGTTAATTATATGTTTTTTTAAAAAATTAAAGCCAAAAGTAACACTTAAAACTACATTTAGTTGCATTATATTTACACATGCCAACTGATTCTATTTATAATGTTTGCTAGAATGTAACTAAGCTGTTAGAAAAAGACCTTTGTTAATAAATAAAAATTTGTATTTCCAAAAAGAAAAAAAGAGGAAGAAAGGGGAAGAGGAGGAGGGAAGAGTCAGAAAGATGCAAACTTGTGCTTGTTTGTTTATACATGGCTGTGCATTCTTTTTTTAATATTTATTTAATTATCTGGCTTCCTCATGTCCTAGTGGTAGCAGTGGGGCTTCTCTCTAGTTGTGGTGGTATGGACTCAGCAGTTGTGGCTCTCGGGCTTAGTTGCCCCAAAGCATGTGGGATCGTAGTTCTTCCACCAGCGATCGAACCCACTTCCCCTGCATTGGAAAGTGGGAAGTCCCTGACTCTACATTCTTGAAAGGAGATGGGAATGATTGACATCAGACTATGGGGAAGCACATAGAGAGAGAATATTTCCTTGTTTTAGTTGTGTTACTCTAAGGGAGAGAAAGGAAGAGAGAAGCATGTTTATGAAAGAAAATACCGAAATTGGGGCAAGATGATTTTTTTAATGCCCCCTCAATCCTGTCACCCAAATATAACCATTTAAATATATTGGTCCCATTTCTGCTGGACCTTTCTTCTGATGCATAAATTACGCACCTCCTTCTCTTTTCAAACATCCATATCTCCATGCCGAGGTAGACTTTGGTGTCTTGCTTTTTTCACGTAATGTTTAGTCACAGGCTTTGTCTCCAGCTGATAACACTTAACCATTCCCCCATTTTTAGAAACTCGGGTTTTTCTGGTATTTTACTCTTATAAACCATAGTCCAGTGCAGGTCTTTTGTGTGTGAAGATTTTTATAAATTTAGGATTATTACCCTAGACTCCCAGATGTGGAATCAGGGAGTAGAAGTTTAGAAAACATTTCAAAGTTCTTCATCATGTTGCCAAAGTTTCTTACAGTGGACTGAGCTAGTTTATACCTGGAGCTGCCTTATTTCTCCCTTACCCCTGCATAGCCCTCCAGTTCTTTGGAATAGAATCAGTAGGATTACAAAGCCTTTAAAAAAACCAAAGGCTTCAAGTTGTCTCTGTTTTTACTGGTTTTCCCAGGCCATCCACCCTATACAGTCGACTTGATTGAATTGCCAGAGGAAAGGCCTGAGAGGTGGGTGGATATCACCCTTTAAAAATTTTGTCAATTATTTATTTTTGGCTGCACTAGGTCTTTGTTGCTGCCAGAGGGCTTTCTGTAGCTGTGGCCAGCAAAGACTCCTCTCTAGCTGTGGAGCACAGGCTAGAGCACGGGCTTCAGTAGTGGCGGCTCATGGGCTTAGTTACTCCAAGGCATGTGTGATCCCCCAGGACCAGGAATCAAACCCCTGTCCTCTGTATTGGCAGGCAGATTCTTAACCACTGGACCACCAGGAAAGTCCCTGGACATCACCTTTTAATTTGCGGTTGCGTGCATGCTAAGTCGCTTCAGTCGTGTCTGACTCTTTGCGACCCCATGGACTGCAGCCCGCCAGGCTCCTGTGTCCATGGGATTTCCCAGGCAAGAATACTGGAGTGGATTGACATGCCCTCCTCCAGGGGAGCTTCCCAACCCAGGGATTGAACACATGTCCCTTTCACCTCCTGCATTGGCAGGCGGGTTCTTAACCACTAGCGCCACCTGGAAAGCCCTAATTCACTGTTCAGTTCAGTTCAGTTCAGTCGCTCAGTCGTGTCCAACTCTTTGCGACCCCATGAATCGCAGCACACCAGGCCTCCCTGTCCATCACCAACTCCCGGAGTTCACTCAGATTCACGTCCATTGAGTCAGTGATGCCATCCAGCCATCTCATCCTCGGTCGTCCCCTTCTCCTCCTGCCCCCAATCCCTCCCAGCATCAGAGTCTTTTCCAATGAGTCAACTCTTCTCATGAGGTGGCCAAAGTACTGGAGTTTCAGCTTTAGCATCATTCCTTCCAAAGAAATCCCAGGGCTAATCTCCTTCAGAATGGACTGGTTGGATCTCCTTGCAGTCCAAGGGGACTCTCAAGAGTCTTCTCCAACACCACAATTCAAAATCATCAATTCTTCAGCACTCAGCCTTCTTCACAGTCCAACTCTCACATCCATACATGACTACTGGAAAAACCATAGCCTTGACTTAGTCGGCAAAGTAATGTCTCTGCTTTTGACTATGCTCTCTAGGTTGGTCATACCTTTCCTTCCAAGGAGTAAGCGTCTTTTAATTTCATGGCTGCAGTCACCATCTGCAGTGATTTTGGAGCCCAAAAAAAGAAAGTCTGACACTGTTTCCACTATTTCCCCATCTATTTCCCATGAAGTGATGGGACCGGATGCCATGATCTTCGTTTTCTGAATGTTGAGCTTTAAGCCAACTTTTTCACTCTCCTCTTTCACTTTCATCAAGAGGCTTTTTAGTTCCTCTTCACTTTCTGCCATAAGGGTGGTGTCATCTGCATATCTGAGGTGATTGATGTTTCTCCCAGCAATATTGATTCCAGCTTGTGTTTCTTCCAGCCCAGCATTTCTCATGATGTACTCCACGTATAAGTTAAATAAGCAGGGTGACAATATACAGTCTTGACGTACTCTTTTTCCTATTTGGAACCAGTCTGTTTTTCCATGTCCAGTTCTAACTGTTGGTTCCTGACCTGCATACAGATTTCTCAAGAGGCAGGTCAGGTGGTCTGGTATTCCCATCTCTTGAGGAATTTTCCACAGTTTATTGTGATCCACACAGTCAAAGACGTTGGCATAGTCAATAAAGCAGAAATAGATGTTGTTCTGGAACTCTCTTGCTTTTTCCATGATCCAGTGGATGTTGGCAATTTGATCTCTGGTTCCTCTGCCTTTTCTAAAACCAGCTTGAACATCAGGAAGTTCACGGTTCACGTATTCCTGAAGCCTGGCTTGGAGAATTTTGAGTATTACTTTACTAGCATGTGAGATGAGTGCAGTTGTGCGGTAGTTTGAGCATTCTTTGGCATTGCCTTTCTTTGGGATTGGAATAGTTTGTTATAAAGGAACAAATGTCTTAAACTTTCAAAACCTTAGTCTTAGCTTGACTTTTGAAATCTTGGGGATTAATGCTGACCCATTATAAGGTATACTGAAAATTCTTTGAAACATTGGCAGAAATCTTGCCCATGGACCAGGTGGCTGAGGCAGCCAGTAGGAACAGCCCCTGCCAGTTGCCCACCCTTGGGAAATGTAAGGTCTGTCTGGGTTCTCTGAGGAATTGCATCGCCAACTCAGGCCCACAGGATACCTCTCCCCAGCTGTCTGCCATTGCCTCCCAGCAGCCTGGTTTGCTTTTCTTCTTTGAGTTAGAAGTGGGCTTTTCCATTCCCCACTTGCTTTCAGAGACTGAAGAATCATTTCGCATCTGAGAATAATTCCTCATTGGCTGAGAGCAGAAAGCTGTCTGGTCCAACAACTTGTTGTCTGGCCTCTACCTGGACACCTGCAGTGATGAGGGCAGCGCAGAGCAAATGAAATTCCTCCTTGTCCACATGACAGCCTGTCACTTTCAGAAGACAGCCTGCCTGTGTTGTCTTCCCTTCACCTTGACCGTTTTCCAGACAACAAAATTTTGAATGTCCTTGACCTGCCACTCCGCTCTGGACCAGAGCGTCATTTTCTGGGCACTGGCAAGGACCCTCAAACACTGAAGCAGCTTACTTTCTCGAGCACCATGGGGAAGAATTGACCCACTTCCATGCCCTTCCTACCCTTTGCCTTGGGATATCTTTGAGTGTAGGGCTTTATCTCTGTGAACCTTTGTCTTCGTGGATTTATCTCATTTTTTCCAATAGTGTGAGGGTTATGCATGCGGACTCTTGGGTCAGGATCGGTTTCAGATCCCACCCTCGGCTAGTTGATAGCTTCCCGGTGCCTCGATTTTCTCACCTATAAAATGGGACTAACACTTTCTACCACAGATGATTGTCATGAAGATAAAGTGAATTAGGTGCAGTAAACAGTGCCTGGATGTTGTGAGACAATGGCAGACTTGGACCTGTTGCGATGCCTTGAGGTCTTCACTGTGTGCCCTTCAGGCCGGCCTGGGGAGCCTCTGAGTTCCCACCTCACACGTGTTCATCACTCAACAATACTGACTATGACATTGTCATATGCACATGGGCGCCGTCTGGTCCTGGCCCCGAGGGCCACCACAGTGCCCTGCGTCCTGGTGACACTGCCAGTCCAGGGGTCAGGATCGACATCTGTGCGTCTGATCTGAAGCCGAGTGACTTCTGTGAGGTCTCAGGGACCCTCTGTGCAAAGACTTTGAATTTGTTCTTCCTTTTTCTGCTTACAGATGCTAACCCACCTGAGACCATAACTGTTTTCTTTTCATCCTTTTTCCACTATTTTCTCTCCTACTTACTAAGCACTGTTTCTTCCACTATTATTTTTTTCTTCCCAAATCATATTCAGGAAGAGAAGCCCTCAAAAAAACAGAAACAAGACTCCACTCTCCCAATGCAGTCAGCATGGGTTTGATCCCTGGTCAGGAAAGATCCCACATACCGTGTGATATGGCCAAAAAACAAACAAAAGACGAGACATGCTTCAGTTCCTGAATATATTCCTCTTTACCTTCACCTGGTTAGAGATAACAGCAACTGGGATTGTAAAGAGTGGACTGCACTTAGAGCTTGTCAGGTCTTACTTAGAACAGAGCAGATTCTTTATTGTTTTATCCTGACCTGGAGTATACTGTTTGTATAAGTATACTGTTTGCTTGCTTGTTCTCTAAAAGACTCAATTCAGATTTTTTTATAATTTTGTTCATTTATTCATTTACTTTTGCCTGTGCTGCATCTTTGTCTCTGCAAGGACTCTTCTCTAGGTGCAGTTGGCAGGGGCTACTCTCTAATCGTGGAGTGCAGGCTTCTCATTGCCGTGGCTTCTCTTTCTTCAGAGCACGGGCTCTCGGGTGTGTGGGCTTTAGTAGCTGCGGCACATGGGCTCAGTAGTTGCACCTCCCAGGCTCTAGAACACAGACTCAATAGTTGTGCTTAGTTGCTTGGAAGCATGTAGGATCTTCCTGAATCCGCGCTCAAACCCTGTACTCTCCTGCACTGGTAGGTGGATTCTTTACCACTGAACCACCAGGGAAGCCCTGAATTTGTTTTTTAAAGACATACTATAAAATTCACTCTTTGTGGAGTACAGTTCTATGAGTTTTGACAAATTGTATCACTAAAGTAACAGAATAGAACAAGTCCATTCACCACCAGGCTCCCCATGGGCATCCCCTGATAGTCAACCCCTGCCCTGTGGAATCAGTCGCAAATCTGGGAACCATTGATCTGTTCTCCATCCCCATGGTTTTCCCTTTTCCAGAACGACATATAAGTGGTTTCATACAGTGTGTAGCCTTTTGACTCTGGCTTCATTCACTTAGCAGATTGCATTTGAGAGTTATTCTTGTCACTGTCTGTATCACCATTGCCTTGTCATAACTGCGTAGTATTCCACTGTGTGGATGAGCCAGTATTTGCTGATTCATTTACTTGTCAAAAGATATTTTGATTATTTCCAGGTTTGGGTGGTTATGTATTAAACATTCACCTAAAGTTTTTGTATGAGAGAATACTCTCTTTCACAGGAATTTTTAGTCATTTAGTCATTTTACTTTTCACTCCAGTTGTTCCACTCTGAAAGACTGTGGGAGTTTTGGTAGAATCTATGTCTGATAAATTGCAGATGGCACTGCATTTTGTAAAGGAATGTGCTCCCATTCTTTTGGGAAAAGGGGGGAAAAAAAAAAAACACAGGATTTCAAGAATTCCCAAACAAATGCTGAAGAATTTCTCGCCTCTAGGAGGTACTGGTTTTGAACCACATTCTCCATCCGCTGGAATTTATCTTGTGCGCCAAGAGGATCCATTCTTTGCCTTTGGGTTGATATGTTTCTAAATCACAAAAATGCAGCGATGCTGAGCAAATGATAGAGATACTCAAATTCTGGGAATCTCAGATTGAGGGTTTGTCCTCAGCTTTGGACACATGGGAAGAAAAGTGAGGTGAACAGGCGTGTGTGGACGCTGGCATTATCCTAGTACAAGGGAGAGGTGTGGAGGGTATTGTGATGAGGCTTGGAGATTTAACTTGCCTCTGAAGGGCATCCCCAGATCCTGCTCTGGGATAATTCCCCAATACCATTTAATCAGCTCCATTAAACCCTGCCCTGTCTAGTGCACTGTGCTCCAGACAGAGCTCTCCTGGGCTCTCAGTAATAGCTCAATTGTGTGTAAGTGGCTATGAAGAGGCTCTGTGTGCTGGATGAATAGACCCCATCTCCATGGAAACCAGCTCTGGCTGAGGGGCTGACCTTTGACCCACTTGTTGCCACCATACTGTTAACTACTGGTGCCTCTTGGGTGGAGAAAGAAAGCAAGGAAATGGCTGTCAAAGTTGTTTTCGTTTTCCCTTAGTTTGGGTCCTGGGTCCACACTAAGTTGACATAACACACCAATATTAACTCAGAGCTCTTGGATGTTAGGAGATTAATTTAATGACAGATTCTGTCTGTCCTTCCCTTGCCCTCCCTTTAGTCTTTTCCTTATCCTATGATGTAAAACTCAGACCCAGTGGTAGAATTGGTTTGTCATCCCTGCTTGGGGAGTTGCCCCAGAGTATAGTTCCTAAGGGAAAGGCCCTGTGTTGGGAGTCACTTTGGTGGGACCATGGGCAGAGTCCTTCATCTGTACAACAGAACTCACACGCAGGACTGTGTGAAGCTCAGATAGCCTCTCCACTAGCTCAGGCATTAGAACCTCAAGCACAAGGGTAAACCATGCACCTTTCTGGCTACGTTGCAGATGGTCCAAGATGGATTTCGCAGCACTACAGTGATTCTTCACCTTACGCTCTGTAATGGTAAACACTTTAGTTCCTGTGGCATTCTCTGAGTACAAGCAGGGGTTTTTCAGCCTCCATCTTCTGTTCTGCTCTGAGCTAACTTGGGTTGTCAGAGTTGTCCTGGACCCCATGAAGACATCACAGACAGAATCAGGCTTGGCATCCACAGGTTTCCTTATAGGGCGGGCCCTGGATGGGGTCCGACCCCCAGAGCTCCTCTCCTAGGTATGTGGCGGAGGCTTCTAAATGGGACAATATAAACTTTGTCCCTGGAGACCAGAGTGTAAAAGTGAATATTTCAAGAAAAAGCTGACTTGTCAGGTTTCTGGCTAGGGCTGCCCCCATCAGACAAGTCAGGTCATCCCTTGAAAAGAATCTTTTTATTCCATAAGTGGAAAAGGAAAGCGACCCTTGATTCCTGCAGTACTAAGATCCGGCATGAGGTGAATTCGGGGTGAGGGAGGTTGTGTATGTTTATGCCTCTGAGAATGTGTCACCCTGGGGAGGAGTGGAAACACAGGAGGTAACAAGAGCTGCAGACCAGTTCCTTGGAGAAAGTTAGGCAGAATGCAAAGTAATAATCCTTTGTCAGAGACAGAAGTTCTGTGGCTTTCCAGGAATTGTATTCTTCAAGCCTCAAGTCACTATCTTGAATTCTTTTATTT
The DNA here is from genome assembly GCF_014754425.2 of Oryx dammah. NCBI lineage: Eukaryota > Metazoa > Chordata > Mammalia > Artiodactyla > Bovidae > Oryx > Oryx dammah. Next base: position 48,895,281 of record NW_024070209.1, on the reverse strand, counting down.
GTACTTTGATCTTGTGTAATCCACACTGGTCTGGAATACCTTCATTACTACAGAGGCTAATGAGACGGGGATGCTTTCGAGATGTTTCTGATTTGATTTTCCCATCTGGCTTAGAGCATGGTCAAGGAGGCAATCATTTGGAGGCACCTCTCAGGATCGGAGAGGTCGAAAGTACTTTACAGGCATTTATTTGTTCAGTTAGTTAGTTTGTTGTTGTTTAGTCGCTAAGTTGTATCTGACTCTTTTGCCACCCCATGGACTGCTTCAGCCCACCGGACTCCTCTGTCCATCAGATTTCCCAGGCAGGAACACTGGAGCAGGTTGCCATTTCCATCTCCAGGGGATCTTCCTGACCCAGGGATGGAACCCACCTGTCTCCTGCATTGGCTAGAGGGTTGTTTACCACTGAGCCACCAGGGAAGCCCAGTTAGTTAGTTTAGTTCTAAGATATTTGGACAGTTTGTCTAGTGGGTTTTTTTTCTTTTTTTTTCTTCAACTTGCCCACAACTTGGTCAAGCCTTGGGTCCTATGATACTCAAACAAGGATGCCATTGCAGTTGTCCCTGGCTGGACCCCAGGTCACCTGGAGGTCTACGGTGTGCCTACCTTTCCATTGCTTATTTCACGGGGCTCAGGTGGTGCAGAACAGCTGCTGCGGCCTTGGGGCACAGAAAGGCAACCTGAGTGGGCTGGCGTCTGCGAGCTCATTTACTGTAAGCCGCTCCGCGTTCGTTTCCAATCCCTCGAAGGTGCCGTCATCATCCGACTGACTATTTACAGGAGCCTGGGTTGGGGCAGCAGTTCATTGCCCCAGGTTGTGGGGAGCCGGAAATCTACATATATTAACCCTGGGCTTGGGGAGCGGAGAAATGAGCGTCCCTTCGTTCTGCAGCTGTGTAAACAGTCCAGGGGGAGAGGGGGAGCCGAGGATAATGGGGGAGGAGGGAGGGTGCCCCATCGAGGGGCCTCCCTGGGGGCCCTGGGAGGACTCTGAGCCAGGTGGGGGAGGGGTGGGTAAGACAGGCATAAAGAGGGGTTTACGCAAGCTCTGGGCTTTTTCTCATGCGGAGGACACAAGTAGGGGTGATGAGAAGTCATGAAAAGCCCAAGTGGTCTGGGCCTCCTTGAAGGAGAAAGAAGGAAAGGAAAGTGAATGGGAATGGTGATGGGGGAGGGGGAGTGGCAGATGACAGGCCCTGCGCCCTCGCCCTCCTTGGGGTCAATGTCTGGAAGGGCTCTCCTCCACTGGGTTGTTTGTTCCAGCAGCCAGTGATTATTAAGTTCCTGCTGTATACCGAGAACGGTTCTCAGGACAGTTCTGTGCAGTGGCAGCGGGCAGGGGGTGGAGACTCCTTTGTAGGACTTGGGCTCTATTCACAGAGAGTCCATTAGCTGGTGGGGAAGAAAGGCCAGCACACAAATGACTCCCCTCCTGGCCTTTTGTGTCCTGGGAGGGGGTGTTGGGGAGAAGGAGGGAGCAGAGGCCTCAGGGAGCTGTCGGGGGAGGGTTAGTAAGCCCCTCGCTGGGGCCTCTCTTCCAGGTATGGGAGGAAGAGCTGGAGTAAAAAGGCAAGAAACAGTGGCAGTGCTGGGAGGAGCCAAGTGTAGAGTCAGGTCTGGATTTAAACCTGGCTCAGTGGTAAAGAATCCACCTGCAACGCAGGAGCCACAGGAGACCCAGGTTCGATTCCTCTGCTGGGAAGATCCCCTGGAAAAAGAAATGGCAACAGGCTCCAGTATTCTTGCCTGGAGACTCCCATGGACAGAGGAGCCTGGTGAGCTATAGTCCATGGTGTCACAAAGAGTCAGACACAACTGAAGCGACTTAGCACGCATGTCTCACTAGGCACTGTCCATCTGAACTCTAGTACCTCCTCTGAACTGCAGATGATGGCAGCTCCCAGGGTGCCCTTAGAGATACCACTTTCAGAGTGGATGGGGATGGGGGGCAATGCAGATAAAACACCACCCGTCAGTAATGACATGCTGGGCAGAGAATAAAACAGGGCAGCACGTAGTGTTGGAGGAGCGACTCAAGATTGGAAGGAGGAAGATTGTTGAGACACCAAAGTTGAGATGATGAGATGATGGATGTCCCGGACATCCAGGCAAGAGTGTCTCTGGCGGAGGGAACAATTAAAAAGGCCATGCGAGGCCATGCAGTGGGAAGTAGGAGGCAGAATCAGAGAGGAGGGTGGATGTCAGATCAAACAGGTCGCACAGAGTCGGACACGACTGAAGCGACTTAGCAGCAGCAGCAGCAGCAGAAAAATGGGTTGGAAGATTTGAAGCAGGAAGGTGTGACTTCATCATCAATATAAATTTCAAAACAGTTCTGCAGCTACTGTGTCAAAAGGGTATGGAAGGAAGGGACAGAGTTGGGTCCTTTAGAGGTGCCTATTGTGGAGGTGCATGTACCCCAGCTCCTTCATTGGATCCAGGCTGAGGTCCCCGTGTCACCCCTGTGCAGGCTCCAACGCAAGCAGGCAGTCAGCCCCCGCCCCTCCAGGGCCCTTGTATCGTTCTCTCCCTGTGCCTACGACACAGACAAAGGGCGTCCTTCACCTCCTTCCTGGGCACAGTGCAGACCATCTCCCATCTATGTTCGAATACGTGTTAGTCGCTCAGTTGTGTGCTGTTCTTTGCGACCCCATGGACTGTAGCCCAACAGGCTCCTCTGTGCATGGGATTCTCTAGGCCAGAATACTGGAGTGGGTTGCCACTTCCTTCTCTGGGAGATCTTCCTGAGCCACAGATCGAACTCAGGTCTCTTGCACTGTAGGCACATTCTTTACCATCTGAGCCACCAGGAAAGCCTGTCTATGTGCAAAGCTCTCCCCAATTCCTGAAGCCCTAGGAAATTCTGGGCCTCCCAAATGCAGTAGGAGGCCTGCCCTTGTTCCAGTGGATGACTTTGCATGGAGCTCTCTAAGGCAAAGCTGCCCAGTAAAAATACAAGTGAGCTCTAGAGGTAATTTAAAATTTTCTAGTAACCACATTAAACAAGAATTAAAAGGAAGCAAGTAAATGGACTTGAATCATGTATTATATTTAACCCAGTTTATCAACAATATTATCAGGTTTTTAATTTTATGTCAGGGTATAGCCAATTAGGGTTTCACAGACAGCACTAGTAGTAAAGAACCCACCTGCTAATGCAGGAGACGCAGGAGACTGGAATTCAGGAGGATCCCCTGGAGGGTAGAGCATGGCAACCCACTCCAGTGTTCTTGCCTGGAGAATCCTATGGGCATAGGAGCCTGCCAGGCTGCAGTCCAGTGGATCACAAAGTGTCAGACATGACTGTAGCGACTTTGCATGCACTCACGCACACATAGCTAATTAACGATGTTTTGATAGTTTCTGGTGCACAACAGAGCGACTCAGCCGGACGTCACACTGAGTTTTTCACATGTGTTTTCCATGAGCACCATCATTTCAGGTGCTCAGAAGCCACATGTGGGAGTGGCCTCGTGGCTCTGGAAGCCTCCCTTTCCTCTTCTACACAATGGAGATGAGTCCCTCCCTCAGGAGGCTGTTGTGAATACAAAGGGGAGGAAGCCTGAGGACTGTGATGGAGATTTAGGATCTTATAAAGGTGTGGATGGGAAAGCCAGAGTAGGAGTAAGAGGGCCGCCGTGGGACTCTCCCTCCTGATTCTAACAGTCACCATGTTAGTAGTGAGAAATAACAGAAACACGAATGGACGATTAAAACCGTAAATCGCCTAAAATAGCTTAAGGACTAAAATTACTCAGGAGACAGAATTTAGCTTCTCACTAAGATCTGAAAAAGTCTTTCTGCCAAAGAAAAAAAGGTGTACTTTTTTCCCTACACCATGGTAACAAATAGTGTGCCTGATGCTTTTTGTTAGGTTGTATTTTAATGGAAATATTAAACCTGTGGCTTTTGTTTTTGTTTTTAAGGAAATGGAGAAAGGAAGGAAGCTGGGGGCTTTAAATTCGTTATGCTAGCTTTGCATTCTGCAGCATCAGGAAATCAGAAAGTACAAGTTCTCAGGGCAGCGACATTTAACTTGATTGGGAAGGCACACCCAAGGTCACCCTTTTAAAGGGTTTGTCTTCCTTTTCAACATTTTTCACAGTGTGTCTTTTGGAGCTCAGCATTTTTTGTTGTTATTATTCTTTCTTTGGCAGTGTGGGAACAGAAGTTGGAACACTAGGGTTTCTCACTTGACTCTGCTAGTGCCCTGTCCGCCGTGCCTCCTACTTGGTAACTCTCAGCGGAAGTGTGTTGAGTGACTCACAGACCAGGCCTCAAGGACTGGGAGCACTGGGGAGTATGGGCTTCTCCTTCTTTGGCTCAGAGGACTGGATGTGTTTATAAGTAGTCTCTGTTCATAGGAGATAATTCAGATTCCAGGTGTATTTTTATTTTATTGGTTCCTTTATAAACTTTAAAAAAAAGTTAAATACAGTCACTGTTTTTAGTATTTTAGTATTTCATATTTTTAGTATTTTAACCAACCTCTCCTAAGCTTTAGGAGCTGAATAACTACATGAATCTAGGAATAGTTTGGGGCTTTCCAGGATGGCACTAGCAGTAAAGAATCCTCCTGCCAATGCAGGAGACACAAGAGACTTGGGTTCAATCCATGGGTCAGGAAGATCCCCTGGAGGAGGGCATGGCAACCCACTCCAGTATTCCTGCCAGGAGAGTCCCCATGGACAGAGGAGCCTGGGAGCAAACTCCAGGGGTTGGTGATGGACAGGGAAGCCTGGCATGCTACCGTCCGTGGGGTTGCAAAGAGTCAGACAAGACTGAACTGACAGCACACAAGCGCAAGGAATAGTTTGCTTTTATTTCTCTATAAGTATTCCTTTCAGGTTTCTTTTTTGCTTTGTTTCTTTTTTATGGCCAGAGAAGGTTTTGAATCGCCCAGAGTCTAAAAACATTTATCTTTTAAGAAAATGAAGAGAAATCCTCCACTATTTCAGTTCAGTTCAGTCGCTCAGTCATGTCCAACTGTTTAAGACCCCATGGACTGCAGCATGCCAGGCTTCCCTGTTCATCACCAACTCCTGGAGTTTGCTCAGACTCATGTGTATTGAGTCAGAGATGCCATCCAACCGTCTCATCCTCTGTCTTTCTCCTCCTGCCTTCAGTCTTTCCCAGCATCAGGATTTTTCCCAATGAGTCATTTCTTCATATCAGGTCGCCAAAGTATTGGAGCTTCAGCTTCCAACATCAGTCCTTCCAATGAATATTCAGGACTGATTTCTTTTAGGATTGACTGGTTTGATCTCATTGCAGTGCAAGGGACTCTCAAGAGTCTTCTCCAACACCAAAGTTCAAAAACATCAAGTATTTAGCACTCAGCTTTCTTTATAGTCCAACTCTCACATCCATACATGACTACTGGAAAAACCATAGCTTTGACCATACAGACCTTTGTCGGCCAAGTAATGTCTCTGCTTTTTAATATATTATCTACGTTGGTCATAGCTTTTCTTCCAAGGAGTAAACATCTTTTAATTTGAATCACTTCTCTATTTGAATTGCTTCAAATCAAAGCAAACATTTACCTACAGGCTCCAGACAGAGGGAGACTTAGATGTCTCCCACCAGGAGAGACATCTCTGACACTTATGCTCTCACAGATACCATAAGATTTGACAACCTTATGGCTACTGGCTTCTCCAGAGCATTCCTGCTACCCCTGGGCTGCCAAATGCAAACACAGAACCCATGTCACCTAAAGCGCAAGCTCAGTACAATGCCAACAACTGTCCAAATCCACACTAGGTCTGTGTCTGAACACATGCGTGTAAGAACTTTTTCCCTTCTGTTTTTTTAAATGCCTCAAAGAACAGAAAGAATGGTCCTACACTGCCTTGAGGATTTGTCAGCTTAACTTTCTTCTCCAAACCCGACCATGCCATTATAACAATAAGAACCCAAACTCCAAGTCTCAGGACCTCAGAAGGTGCACTCAGTTCTGTGTCCTTCTCCTTAAATGGGCTGTGTTGTAGCTTGTAGATGGCAAGCATGAAGCCTTGTCCCCGGACTCATGTTTCTTGGAGACATTCCTCTTGAGCCCCCTGCTTGCAGCCCCCCTTCCATGTGGGATGTTTGCTTCGTGCCATTTCTTTTCTTTGCAAATCTCTAGTTCTCTGTCTCCTGCAAGAAATTTCCCCAACACCTCTCTCTCCCTCTTTCTTAACCTCCCTACTGTTAGAAGCGGCTCTTTTGCCTCAGACTTTCCTGGTATGCTGTTGCATTTTTTTAAAAGCTCTTGAATGAAAGTGCATATTTTCCTTTCTCATTTACATGACAGACTTCTCCAGGTAAAGCCTTACAGACGTCACTGTGGCCAGATATCAGCACACACAGTAGTCGTTCATCAATAAGTTGGGACTTTCCAGGTCACACAGCAGGAAAGAATCCGCCTACCAGACAGAGACTCGGGAGACTTGGGTTCGATCCCTGAGTTGGGAAGATGTTCTGGAGAAGGAAATGGCACCTTAGTCCAGTATTCTTGCCTGGAAAATCCCACGGACAGAGAAGCCTGATGGGGGCCACAGTCCACGGAGTCACAAAGAGCCGGACACAGCTGAGTGACTGGGCAAGCACACACAAAAGTACATAGAGCTTGAGTTGGCCTGCAGCTGAACTTCATGGGTCTTGGTTAACAGGGCAAGACTGGTATGCATTCAGTTCCAGGTTTTCTACCCTCAGATCAACTTTTTCAAAGTTGCTTGGCATATTATTGCAAAAGACCTGATTCTAGAAAGCATAACGGTTATCCCTTGGGGTCATGAGTCACTAGAGATCCCCTTACTGTCTCTTAGTGTTTTGGTGGAGGGGACATTGAGCCCAGAGGTCACCCAGAGGTGAGTAAAGAAGATTGAGTGTTTGTAGCTCATTGCCAGGAATGGTGATGCCAAGTGGAAGCTTCTCAGAAGCTCAGATGGGGTTGCCCTGCTTCATTTTGAGCTCGTCAGTTTATACCTTACTCACGAGGAGGAAATTGTGACACAGCACCCACCTCTGCGGATGTTTAGGATAAGGCAGTAGAGGTGAGCGAAAGGGCCTCTATGCGGGGAAGCTGTGCTCACAGGCTCTTCACAGGGGACCCAGGTGTTTGAATAGAAAGACAACCCGTTTCTCCTGTGAAGCCATACTGGGGGGTGGTTTTTCAATAAAGACTGAAGGGAGCCAAGTGTCTAGCCACATGGAGAGAAGGGTATTCCAGGCAGAGGGCACAGCAAATGCAAAAGTCCTCAGGCAGAACCTGGACGACTTGTTCGAAGATGCAAGGGAACCAGTGTGGCTGGAGCAGTGAGGACAGGGTCAGTGGGTGCAGTCAGAAGGGCAGCAGGCGGACTTCCCTGGTGGTCCAGTGGTTGCACCTGCCAATACAGGGGACACGAGTTCCATCCCTGGTCTGGGAAGATCCCACATGCTGCAGAACAACTAAGCCCATGCTCCTCAACAAGAGAAGCCACTGCTGAGAAGCCCACACACCACATCTGGAGAGTAGCCCCCACTCTCCACAGCTAGAGAAAGCCTGCGCACAGCAACGAAGACTGAGTGCAACCAGAAATAAACAATAGAAGCCCGCAGGAGCCAGTCATGAGGGGTCTGTAGAAGGGGGCGAAGACTGGGGTCTTTTTACTCTGAGATGAGGAGTGTTGGAGGGTTTGAGCAGAGAGGTGACATGATCTGATCTAGGTTTCAACAGAGCTCTAGAGCTGCTGTGATAAAAAACTGAAGGGGGACAAAAGTGGAAAACTGGAGACAAGTTAGGGGGTTAGTGTGGTTTGGATGGTGGCCATAGAAATGGGGGGTGGGACAAGCTGTCGCATTCTGGATCCGTTTTTAAGGGGAAATTTGCTGGTAGGGTATAAGAAGGGGAAAAGAGTCAGGGATGTCTCCTGAGTGACAGGAAGGAATGAAATGCCATTAACCAAAATGGAAAAGACTGGGATGAGCAGATATGGAGAGGGAATCACCAGGAGCTCCATTTATGAAACGTTGCATTTGAACTGCTTTGGGGACAGCCAGTAGGCTTCCCTCATAGCTCAGTTGGTAAAGAATCCACTTGCAGTGCGGGAGACCCTGGTTCAATTCCTGGCTTGGGAAGATCCGCTGGAGAAAGGTCAGGCTACCCACTCCAGTATTCTTGGGCTTCCCTTGTGGCTCAGCTGGTAAAGAATCTGCCCGCAATGCGGGAGACCTGGATTCGATCCCTGGGTTGGGAAGATTCCCTGGAGAAGGAAAAGTCTACTCACTCCAACATCCTGGCCTGGAGAATTCCACGGACTGTATAGTCAATGGGGTTGCAGAGTCGGACACGACTGAGCAACTTTCACTTAGTGGAATAGTGACGGGCAGTAGCATCACTGATTTCAGGGAGGAGTGCCTGCGTGTGTACTAAATCGCTTGGGTCATGTCCAACTCTTTGTGACCCCATGGACTCTTTGTAGCCCACCAGGCTCCTCTGTCCATGGGATTCTCCAGGCAAGAATACTGGAGTGGGTTGCCATGCCCTCCTCTAGGGGATCTTCCCCACCTAGAAATTGAACCTGTGTCTCTTATGCCTCTTGCATTGGCAAGCGGGTTCTTTACCCATAGTGCTGCCTGGGAAGCCCTTCAGGGAGGAGGCCTGGTTAAAGAGAGAGAGACATTCACAGTCATCGGCACAACCGTGGTACCCAGACAGAAGATCTCTGGGGTGTGAGGGCTGAGGAAAAAACAGGCCAAGGGCCGAGCCCTGGCACTGCAGCTTTCACAAATTGGAGAGACGAGCAAGAATTAACCAGGGAGACTGAGGGGAGCAGCTAAAGAGCTAGGAAGAGAGCCTGGAGAGTCTGGAGTCCCTGAACCAAGGAAAGGAGTGTGTGGACGAAGAGGGAGGCATCACTCAGGTGCTGCTCACAGGCCAAGTAGGATAGAGCTTGAGCTGATGGAGGTCCTCAGGAGCCGGGTTGCCATGGAGTTCACAAGATGGACGTAGCACCCTGCTGGAAATCAAGACAGACTCTAGAGTGGGACATCCGGGCAGACACTGTGCAAAGGAGGCTCTTTCCCCAAATCCCAAGCCTCACTGGCCACTGAGGAGCCTCAGGAAAGACCCTGGAATCTGCACTGGACTCCCTGATCTGGGGAGATTGGTGTCATCATTGCATCACTGTTGAACTCCCACAATGGAGAGGACTGAAACTGCTTGTCCCAGCTGGTGCAGTGGTGAAGAACCCACCTTCCAAAGCAGGAGGCTTATATAGACATGAGTTCCATCCCTGGGTCAGCAAGATCCCCTGGAGGAGGGCATGGCAACCCACTCCAGTATTCTTGCCTGGGGAATCCCATGGACAGAGGGGCCTGGCAGGCTAAAGTCTATAGCGTTGGAAAGAGTCAGACATGACTGAAGTGACTTAACATGCTCGCATGTGGTCCAGGACTGACTTAGGAGCCTCGCATCTAGGGGACTACTTGGAGGGTCAGTCATCACTCCCCGTGCAGTCTTAGATGGAGTGAATGGCTAAAGAGGCTCCTGGCTGGACGTAGCGCAAACAAGGAGCCCCAGATAGGAAGCTAGGAACCACAGTGAGAAATCTTTGAGCTCTAAGATCAGGCCCAGGGTGGCCTCTTTAAAACAAACCAGTGACTGTAATACGCTGAAAGGGATTTGTCAGATGGATTCTGTTGGAGGACAGCCATGCCCCTCATGGGCAGAGCAGTGCTGGCCTTAGTTCTAGAGTGACTAGCCAGCCCAGCTGTCCTTCCCCTAGAAAGGTCTCCATCTGAGAGATAGCCAGGCATTCTTTCTGACCAGAGGCTCAGGCAGGACCATCCATACTGCTGAGTCGATGCAATAGTATTACCTGAGGTGGCGCTGGTGGTAAAGAACTCACCTGCCAATGCAGGAGACATAAGAAATGCAGGTTCAATCCCTGGGTGAGGAAGATCCCCTGGAGGAAGGCATGGCAACCCACTCCAATATTCTTCCCTGGAGAATCCCATGGGCAAAGGAGCCTGGCGGGCTACAGTCCACAGGGTCACAAAGAGCTGGACACAACTGAAGCAACTTAGCACGTGCTGCTGCTAGTGAATGAGGCTGGCTTGGCTCTGGCCTCCAGATGTAACAAAGCTGTGCAGAGAGCTTAAGTCATGCTTGGAAGAAAATTGATGATGAGCTTCTCAACATATGTGAGTGGGGTGGAGTTCCAGCTTCCAATTACTCATAAGCTTCACAGACTTAGAGAAACCTTAAGCTGCCCTCAGAGGAAACTCAATTAGATCAAAACTGGATTTAGTTACTTAATGAATCCTAAATATGTTGAATGTAAAGGCAAATTTGTCTGGGGGCCTGGGAGGGGGAAGTACTTTGAGGAGCCTCGCATGTCTTTTCTGACATGGAAGAAGGAAACGCCCCCAACACACCCAGCCTCACCCATGGAAGTACCAGATTTTCTCCAAGGTGCTTGGGTTCCTGGCTAACTGACTTACCCAAGGACTCATATCCATTATCTCATTTGATCCTTCAAATAGTTCTAAGAATTCATCAAAGCTGGTGTAATCACTCCTGTTGAATAGGCGATGAGCTGAGGCTTATCCAGCTGGCGAATTTGCCCCTGGCAGGGCCAGACCCTCCACCCGGGGTCTCCTGATTTCCACATCTGGTGGGGAAGGACGGATGAGGAAGGGGAAAGGAAGTAGCTTCTCTGACAAGTGTATTCACGGATATTGCCACCGGCATTTATTAAGAACAGATGGGGCAAGGCTTCAGCAGAGTTACAATGCTAAGGACTCCTCAGCATTTAACTCTCAAGATTTTTTTCTTTTTAATCTCATGAAGTCATGCCATCCTAGTCATAATCTGATACATGCACCCCAAGCGCATAGGATTTGACCCATGTCTACTTGGTGGATGGGGATGAAAAGCAACCTTCCTTCCTTCTTGGTCATGTGTAGGAGCGGATGGTTGCCCTATGGTTGTTGCCACCATAGGCCCTGACTACCCACCATTCTCTGCAAAGAGTGAATGCCAGTAGCTTTCAACGAGATGTATGCCATTTGGGTGGGAGGGTTTCTTAGCTATTTCCTTCATAACTGAGACAGTTTTTTAAACTCGACTGACATTGCTTTACAATGTAGTGTTAGTTTCTGCTGTACGGTGAAGTGAATCCCCTGTTTGTATACATATAAATACAAATCTAAACTGGAGCTGAAGCTCCAATACTTTGGCCACTTGATGCGAAAAACTGACTCTTTGGAAAAGACCCTGATGCTGGGAAAGATTGAAGGCAGAAGGAGAAGGGGATGACAGAGGATGAGATGGTTGGATGGCATCACCGACTCGATGAGCATGAGTTTGACATGAGTTTGAGCAAGCTTTGGGAGTCATTGATGGACAGGGAGACCTGGCGTGCTGCCGTCCGTGGGGTCACAACAAGTCAGACATGAGTGAGCAACTAAAGTTAACTGAAATACAAATATAAATACGCCCCCTCCCTCCTACTCCCCACCCCATCCAAACCATCTAGGTCATCACAGAGCCCCGAGCCGAGCTCCCCGTGCTACATACAGCAGCTTCCCACCAGCTAGCTATTTCACATGCGGCAGCGTATATACGTCAGTGTTACTCACTCAGGTCATCCCACTCTCTCCTCCCCTCCACCCCTGTGTCCACAGGTCAGTTCTTTACATCTGTACCGCTGTTCCTGCCCTACATATAGGTTCACCAATAGCATTTTCCTAGATTCTATATCTGTGCCCATAACTGAGACAATTAATTGATTTGCTCTTACCAATTCTGTTTGCTGCACAGGGTTTGGCTTCCCTGGTAGCAATGCGGAATACCCAGGTTTGATCCTTGGGTCAGGAAGATGCCCTGGAGGAGGGCACAGCAACCCACTTCAGTATTCTTGCCTGGAGAATCCCATGGGCAGAGGAGCCTGGAGGGCTACAGTCCATGGGATTGCAAAGAGTCGGACACGACTGAAGCGACTTAACACACAAGGGGAATGTTTGGAGCCCCTGCATCAAATCTGTTCCAATGTTTGTTCTTAACTTACAGAACTTAAAGAAATGGATTTTTCCCCCCCTATTGGCAGTGTTTCAGGATTCACAGTAAATCAAATAAAATCCAGTCTCCTTCTCAAGCAGCTAAATTTGAGTTTTAGACAAAATCATGAGGGGTTAAAAATTGACCCTAAGTTTAGAGCTTGCCCATGGTGAGCTTGTTTGTGAGTCCCTTGGCTCTGTAGAATGAAGCATTAAATGTTGTATCCGGATTCTATTCCTTTGTGAACATGTAAATTAACACTCTTCGGTGGCTCCCTCTGCCTGGATGCTTATATTCCAGTCTCCAAACGTGTTATTTGTTATTAAAATCACCATATTTATGTGTAGGAGTTTGTGGTGACCTCCCCAGATGTACTGACCCTAATTGTAACCATACAGGTTATTCAGACATACTTGGTTATTTAAAACCAAAGAGAATCTATGCCAGCATGTGCTGTTTAGATTAGAGTAATGCAGAAGTGAGAGTGCCTTGTGAGCTCTGATCAGTTCTGCTTGTCTCCAAGAAGATATCTTCCAGTGTTGATTAAACAAATATGTAATCGACCTGGATTGTCCCGGGTGACTTTTTTTTTTTTTTTTTTTTTGCCATACCCAGTGGCATGCAGGATCCTAGTTCCCTAACCAGGGATTGAACCTGCACCCCCTGCATTGGAAGCACAGTCTTACTCACTGGACCAACCAGGAAAGTCTGCCAGGTGACCTATTTGTAAGTCAAGAGTTATAATATCATTACAGATCTTTAGGCTTTCGTAATACTTGTGTTTGTTTGTTTGTTTTTTGTGAACGAAAAATCTAGGGAGCCTGCTCACTGGCCCCTTGCAGTATAGAGGACAGGTGTTCCCCAAATGTGAGTTTAGGGGGGGTCTTCAGGGTTTAATGACAACTGCATGGGCTTCCTAGGTGAGGCTAGTGTTAAAGAACCTACCTTCCAATGCAGGATACGCAGGTTTGATTCCTGGGTCTGGAAGACTGCCTGCAGGAGGGAATGGCAACCCACTTCAGTATTCTTTCCTATAAAATTCCATGGACAGAGGAGCCTGGCAGGCCACAGTTCATCAGGTTGCAGAGTCAGACAAGACAGAGGCAACTTGCACGTGTGGTTATCTGGTTGGTGCTTTTCAAACTTGCATGCTCATGAGGATCTCCTGAGGAGCTTGTTGATTTCATGCAGGTTCTGCTTCCATGGGTCTGGGGTGGTACCTGACACTCTGAATCTCTAACATAATTCCAGGTGGTGATGATGGTGCTAGCCCGTGGAGCTCACTTTGAGTAGCAGGTTTCTGTGCGTGTGTGCGTGCTCAGTCACTTCGTCTCAGCTTCTTTGTGATCCTGTAGACTGTAGCCCACCAGGCTCCACTGTCCATGGGATTCTCCAGGCAAGAATATCGGAGTGGGTTGCCATGCCCTCCTCCAGGAGATCTTATCAACCCAGGAATCGAACTCAGGTCTCCTGCATATAGAATCCATATAGGTGGATTCTTTAACGTCTGAGCCACCTAGAAAGCCCCAAGAGCCAAGTAAACCCAGTTTCCAAACTCAAGAGGATCAGGTCCCCAGAAGACTGTTTCCATCAGCCCTAGATCTTCCTAGCCTCTCCCCTCTGGTGCATACACCTTGACTTTTGCAGAGGATAAAACGGTGAACATCTGACAACATTTGTTTAATTTTGATTGTTGTGGGGCCCTTTGGGAGTTGAGGAAAAAGAGAGCATCCCAACCAGCCACCAGTTCCCTCCCCAAAGTCATCAAGATTGTGCACATTGTGCCTGTATTTTTCCAAAAATGTGCATGATCAGGGCAGACCCACCCATTTTGGCCTTATGATAACAAAGGCTGCTCAGCCAAAAGGGGCTGATTGGTCCAGAATAAACCCACCCAGGGTGGCAGTCAGTTCTTCATTGCTCTGTTTAGACCTGGCCTGAGGATTGACATTTCCTTTTACTGTCTCGAGTGAGAGCTATCCTGGGCTTCTTCCAGCAACCCAAGTCTCCTCCCAGACCCTGCAATCCTGTGGTCGCTCCATAAATAGTTGTTGACTGACTTGACTCATTCCCTGTGCAAAAAAAAAAAAAAGCCAGGAGGAAGTCGAGAAAAGGGGAGTGGACTTGGTTTTCTGTCTTTCCTAAATATCCTAAGGAAAGGCCCAGCCCACTGTCTGATTGTTTGCAGGATATGGCTATTTTCATCTTCTGAAATAGCGTTAAGAAATGTAATTTCTGTTATTCACCAATTGCAGTTTCTTTCTTTGGATGCTTAAAGATAGAAAGCGGTTCTCTCCAGAATTTTCAACTGGGAACCCAGCAGGAAAACCTACTGCCACCATCATCACCACTGCTTGGAAAATAGGGCCCCTAACTGTCCCGAGATGATGTGGGCCCTGTTTCTCGCAGTCACCCCTGCGAGGATGAACAGAGAACTGGAGGTGTATGTTTGCTCTGGCACCTCCCAGGTTCTGGACGCTTTAAGGCTTGGACTTTTCCCTGGCTGTTCGGCTGTGAGAATCTAAGGATGTGTTTGTTCTCTCATAATCGCACACGGTGCCCTCTTCCTTTTTTCTCTTCCAGACTTGGAAGGGGTTTCCCTGGCTTGACAAAGTGAGCCAGGAGAAGGGGGCTTTGTGACAAGGGGCCTGTTGTATTGCAGACACCCCTCTTTTCAAGCTGGCCTAAACTGCCACTCCACTGACTTTCCTGGGGTCTCTGGAACCTTCCTCAGAGCTTACATAATTTTTGTCACTTCCAAGAACGCTTCCTGACACAAAGGCCTCCATAAAATGATTTGCTTTTGAGTTTGAACTCTGCTGGATCCTTTCTCTGAGGTTTGTTTTTTTTTTTTTTTTTTTTTTTTTGCACTTGAGGGACACTTAGGCCTTTTCCTGGGACAATAGAAAATCCCTGGGCTCCAGTGGGGGAAGGAAAGAGCTCAGTTTCCTGCTCTGAGAAAAGGAGAAGATAAGAAGATAGTAGTTCTTGACTCACACTGTTGTCTTAAGGATTAAGTGAGTTTGCATATGCAAAGACTTAGGGCAGAGCTGGATGCAATAAGTTACCTGTTATTATTGTAGGGTTTTAGGACTTCCCAGGTGGCTCAGTGGTAAAGAGTCCACCTGCCAATGCCAGAGACTCCAGTTCGATCCCTGGGTTGGGAAGATCCCCTGAAGAAGGAAATGACAACCCACTCCAGTATTCTTGCTTGGGAAATCCCATGGACAGAGGAGCCTGGTGGGCTATGGTCCATGGGGTTGTAAAGAGTAGGACACGACTGAGCACACAGATACAACACACACTGTGGGTTTTATGTGGCATTAGCAGTGTTATTTTTTTCTGTATTATGAGCTTATTCCACTCATTTGGGTTCCAGAGTCTAATGTAGTGGATTGAATGCTCAATAAATGCTTCGTTGAAATTAATGATGGGAGGGATGGGGTACAAGCACGATGGGCTGGTAGATGTTTAACAACCGCCCTGGGGGTGAAGGGAGCCCTGGTTTGTGGTGTCTCTCATTTTCCATGGTGTTAAAACTCCCACCATGACTGACTGCAAGCTCCCAGTGTGGCAACAGTGAACCTGGGTTCAGAAGAGATGCTAATAACCCAGGGCCAGCTGACTGTCTTGCACTGCTGGGAGGTGTCTGTGACAGACAGAAACCGCAATGCTGCAGGCGCCCTTGGCCTCTTCCCTCTACCACATATAGGAGTGGTATAGGGAATTTGGCCTTTTTAGCAAATACTCAGTGATGAGATCTTAAAACCATAGTTTAAAGTGAGATTTAAAAAAAAAAAAATTTTTTTTTTATTTGTGCTCGTGCTCAGTTATCTCTTTGTGACCCCATAGATTGTAGCCCACCAGGCTCCTCTGTCCATGGGATTTCCCAAGCAAAAACACTGGAGCGCGTTGCCATTTCCTCCTGCAGGGGATCTTCCTGACTCGGGGACTGAACCTGCATCTCCTGCACTGCCATTGGATTCTTAACCGCTGAGCCACGAGAGAAGCTGGTCTCCGTTGCTGCAAGGGCTTTTCTCTAGTTGTGAGCAGGGGCTACTCTCTAGATGCAGTGAGAGGCTTCTCACTTCAGTGGCTTCTCTTGTGGGGCACAGGCTCTAGGTTGTTCATGCGTCAGTAGTGTGGCTCCAGAGCACAGGCTCAGTAGTTGTGGTGCGCAGGCTTAGTTGCCCTGCAGCAGGTGGAATCTTCCCAGACCAGGAATCGAACCCAGGTCTCCTGCATTGTCAGGCTGATTGTTTACCACTAAGCCACCAGGGGAGCCCTAAAGTGGGATTTCTAATAAGCCTGTGCAACTTCGTATTATGCTGCTTTGTGTTTTGTGTTACATCCAAAACCCCCAGGTTGTGCCGTGGTCTCCCAAAGGAAGCCCTGGGTGCACGGAATTCAGCAGTCTAGGGGACAAATAAGTAACCTTTGAGAGACCTTTCTGAGGGACTTAGAAAAGGGAAGGCAGAAAGAAGAGGCCTTGAGGATACTTGGAGGATACAGTGTTCAGCCTGAGCAGCAAAAAGGTGGTAAAGGAGTAATTAGTGGGTTTCTAAATAGCAGGGAGAGCATGGCCTGAGGCCACCACAGTGGGAGGGAGGACCATCAGCCCCCACTTTCCCCCGCCCGCCACTGCACCTCCCTACCCCCGCCACTGCACCTCCCTACCCCTTGTGGGAGTGAAACAGATGTTAGTACCCAGGGCCTACTTTGTATTTAGGAGTTTTGTTCGGTTTGTTTGTTTTGGGGGCTTGAGTCTAATTGAACAATTTAGGAGTGGAAAGAAAAATGAAGCAATTTCTCCTTGCTGTCTGAATAATGTTTTGGAATAACCAAGAATAGGTTAGTGTAACAAGTGGGTAGGTCATGGCCCGGCTTAATGACCCATATCTGGATGGGATTATTGTCTGGAGTGATGACCAGCCCTGTTCTCACCACACACAAAGAGCAGGCTTACCGGGAAGAAATAAAAAGGCTCCGCCTTTTATTGTGCACACAGCATATAGTGTAAACAGTGGGTGCTTAATACATGTTTGTCTCTGCTGCTGCTAAGTTGCTTCAGTCGTGTCTGACTCTGTGCGACCCCATAGATGGCAGCCCACCAGGCTCCGCCGTCCCTGGGATTCTCCAGGCAAGAACACTGGAGTGGGTTGCCATTTCCTTCTCCAATGCATGAAAGTGAAAAGTGAAAGTGAAGTTGCTCAGACGTGTCCGACTCCTAGCGACCCCATGGTCTACAGCCCACCAGGCCCCTCTGTCCATGGGATTTTCCAGGCAAGAGTACTGGAGTGGGTTGCCATTACCTTCTCCAATGTTTGTCTCAATTAAGGCTTTTTCTAGCAGCTGTGCTCAGCGAGGGGTGGAACCCACCTGAAGTCACATTGCTAGTGGGGCAGAGTTGACCGAACCTAAGTCTCTGGCCCCAGCCTGATGCTGTTTAATTTACTTCTCTCAGCGGCTCATAAGGGACCAGGTGGACCTAAGAGGCAGTGAAGGAGAGGACCAGACAACAGCTTCGTAGTAGATGCCTGCCCTCCATCTCTAGAATCACTCTGGCAGGTGTCTGCTTCTAGATTGTTCCCTGTGACTGGCATCTATGTCTGCTGGCCCCTTAAACCATCAGACAGTTTCCCATTCTAGTTCAGACTGCGATTAAGAGAAATTCTGGAAGTTTCCCTACTGGAGATGCTGTGTGTGTGTGTGTGTGTGTGTGTTGGCAGGAAGGAGAGAGTATAACAGAAAGGAATAAAAGTGATTGATCATTTACAGAAATAGGAAGCCCCAGGTTCGTTCATGCACACACACACAGGTTTGCCTGTGCCTCTGGTGTTCAGTAGTTCTCACCTAAGAAACACTTTCCCTTCTACTGAAACCATAGCCATAGGCATGAATTGGCAGCCATAGGGTCTGAACCCTGTACAGTTGCAGGACTTCTGGAGAATTCACAGACATGGTCACAGACACATCCTTGTTATGATGTGCAGAAAGCTCTCCAGGCAAGCCCCACAAGCAAGTGTGCACCACTCGTCTCCTTGCTGTTTCACCTGAACCAAGCCTCAGGGGGACCGCTTGACAGGACCCCCCCAAAAGAGGTCTCCACCCAGCACTGCTCTTGCCTGCAGGTTTGGGGAGTCCCTGGCTCCAGGGAGGGAGTGGTGGAGTGAAGACAAGAGCGGAGAGAAAAAGCCATGAGAGAGCATGTGTGTAATGGAGCTAGTGGTCCCCCTGACCAGAGTTCCAGAAGTGTCTACACACAGTGTCACCTGAATGAGCATGTGGTTCCTGAGCCGCCTGCCCCACGAGCTCCCCCAGAACTGTGGGCATCTGCCTGCCCAGTCCTGCCCTGCCTGCTCTGCCACTGGTATCCAGCTCCACGGGAAGCTTTCCTAGCGCTAGTCCTGCCCCTCTTGGTGCCCAGAAGGGCAGGCTGAAACTTCCAGGGCCCAATAGATAACAGCTCAAACCAATGCAGGAGACACGGGTTCGATCCCTGTGTCAGGAAGATCCCCTGGAGGAGAAAATGGCAACCCACTCCAGTATTCTTGCTTGGGAAACCCCATGGACAGCAGAACCTGGTGGGCTACAGTCCACGGGATTGCAAAGAGTTGGACACGACTGAGCATGCATGCAGCGCAAACCGACGGAAGTGCTTATTGATTTTAAAACCTCAGAAAATCTAAAAACTTCATCTTTGTTGCCTACTTCAGGAAGGTAAGCCTGGGGAAAACAACACAGCAGTTTCTCAGGAGGCCTAAAATTAGACCAACGCCACCCCAAAAGAGATGGTGACCCCTTATCTTATGACCCATTTCTGTAAGAACAAAGTAATCTAGAGACAGTGCAAAAAGACTATTAAATGATGCATTCTGTGTCACATTAAACATAAACATTCGAGGTTCATGCTTCTGAAGAAGAATCAGCAGGCCTCTGAAACTACAGAGATTTATAATTACTCATTTGTGACTGACATATCACTGTTTGCTTTTTTAAAATATGTTTATTTATTTATTTATGGCTGCACCATGTCTTTGCTGCCGCACTCAGAATCTATTTTATTTATGGCATGTGGGATTTAGTTCCCGGATCAGGAGTTGAACCTGGGCCCCCTGCATAGGGAGCTCAGAGTCTCAGCCACCCAACTGCCAGGGAAGTCGCTCTTTTGTGTTTGATTTTAAAATACAGTGTTGGTGGTCATATGCATGAAGAGTTTGGCACCAGATCAGAAGTGCAGTTCCTCTTTAACAGGTGTTTTTAAGGACAGAACTAGCACCTGCTTACAGTGGGAGGGAGGTCTGATCTGCACTGCCACGAGGCCCACCTAGTTATGGGGTCCATACTTCGCCCTGTGTTGGCTGACTCTTGCTGGAAAATCAGTACCCAGCAGCTTCGTACTGCCTGCAAGTGTTGGGTGGAGCATCGCAGGGAGTCCAAAGATGAGGAGGACTGTTACCTTAGACTTCCTATCTCCCTGAGTCTCAGGGAAACAAGACCAGTAGCTGACCTGACCTAAAGGCAGAGAAAGGTCAGTGTCTCAAGTGAAGAATGATGTCTTTCGAGCCTCAAAGAAGAAAGGGTGTGAGACCAGCCTCCCACTTTAAAAAAAAACAAGATCCCATTTTTTATTATCATCATAGGAGCCAGACCCTATGCTTGCCAAACTTTAACTCAGTTATACCTCAGCACAGGGAC
The DNA here is from genome assembly GCF_014754425.2 of Oryx dammah. Lineage (NCBI taxonomy): Eukaryota > Metazoa > Chordata > Mammalia > Artiodactyla > Bovidae > Oryx > Oryx dammah. Next base: position 48,875,552 of record NW_024070209.1, on the reverse strand, counting down.
TTCCCTGGTGGGTCCAGTGGCTAAGACTCCATGCTCCTAGTTGTGGGAGCCGGGGTTCAATCCCTGGCCAGGGAGCTCGAGCTCACAGGCCACAGCTAATAAGACTTCTCATGCCACAACTAAAAAGATCTGACATGCCGCAACTAACACCTAGTGCAGCCAAATGAATAATGAGAAACTAACAAACATGACTTGGGGAACTAAAGCCAGGGCTCAATAACAACCTAGAGGGACGGAATGGAGAGAAAGGTGGGAGGGATGTTCAAGTAGGAGGATGTTCAAGTAAACCTACTGCTGATTCATATTGATGTTTGGTAGAAACCAGTGCAATACTGTAAAGCAATTATCCATCAATTAAAAATAAATAAAAAACCTCAACACAACCTTATGAACTGAGTTATAGTGATATCTTTTTAACAAGTGGGAAGCAAAGCTCAGAAAGGGTAACTTTAGACTAAGGTTCATGGGCTTCCCTGGTGGCTCAGCAGTAAAGAATCTGCCTGCAAGTGCAGGAGATGTAGGTTCGATCCCTGGATCAGGAAGATCCCCCAGAGAAGGAAATAGTAACCCACTACAGTATTCTTGCCTGGGAAATCCCATGGAGAGAAGATCCTGGTGGGCTACATTCCATGGGGTTGCAAAGAGTCGGACATGACTTAGCAACTAAAATAACAACAACAATACAGTTCATAAGGGATGCAATCAGGATGCATTTTTATCGAAGCCAGACCCTACTACGGTCTATGACCTTTAAGGGGGCCGGGGGTGTCCGCAGGAGCCCTGGGGTCTTTGGGACATTTTAACCTTTAGAACAGCCTCTTGCTGTTGGGAGCCTGGAAGAGGGCTCATGGGTTGGAGCAGGTGGAAGGGCAGAAAGTGGTATGGAACACAAGGGCGGCTGGATGAGTGCTTCATTTGAGGTTGCTCTTAACATCATCTTGTTTGAGATAATCATTTGTAGACTTGCTGCCACTGCAAATCATAAACCCTACTCAAATTTCCTCTGCAGCAATGACCATGAGGTGACTAAGGTGCTGCTAAGGGATTAGCAGTACCCAGGGGCCAGGGTGGCACTGCCTGGAAACATAGTTGGTTTGGTCTCAGGGTGGAGGTCAGTGTGAATTAGGGAGTCTTCTGAATTATAAAGTTCTTCCGAGGTGGCTCAGTGGTGAGAGGAGACATGGGTTCGATCTCTGGGTCGGGTAGATTCCCTGAAGAATAGAATGGCAACCCACTCCAGTATTCTTGCCTGGAAATCCTATGGACAGAGGAGCCTGGTGGGCTACAGTTCATGGGGTCACAAAGAGTCAGACACAACTGAGTGACTAAGCACACTGATTAGAAAACCTTTCCAATGGAGCACAGGTTTATTGCATCTGAACTTCACTAGGAATTTGAGCCAGGCTGGCAAAGGCTTCCCCAAGCAAGGATCTTTGTGTGTCTGTTGCAGGTCAGTGGTTCTTACAGCTGCATCCGGGGCGTGCAAAAGTTGTTTCACAGCCTTTTAAATAGCCCCCATCGCAGGCTTGTTTGCAGCTAATTTATACTATCTGTAAAGAAAAGGTTTGCCCAGTGAAGGTAAACTGCAACACCTTGACCCACACTAATGAGTTTTTGCCTGTGTAAACCCTGTTAATTGTGCCTGTTGCTTTTTAATTGTCTTTAAATTTCTTGTGTGTGATCTGCCCTAGGGCTGGAACTCTGGTTTCTGTTTCCGTTGGGGGCTCTGTTCCCGCTCCAGTCCCCAAAAGTCTCACCAATCTGCACCCCACCCCCACCCACCCTCTGTCTGGTATTAGTACTATGAACAGAATGAAGGTTAGAAAAACAGTCTTGCTGGCCAGGACTGGGAGCCAAGGGCCTGCAGGGAAAATAGGAGTGGAAGCCAAATGGTTTTCTCAAGAAGCCCAGAAACTTCCGGTCAAGAGAAGAGGGACTGGACTGTCATAGTATCGTCTTCATCTAAGGAAGGATTGGGATGGCTGCCTTAAGAGCAAAGGGCTCAAACTGGGGACTTCCCTGACGGTTCAGTGGTGAGGACTCCAGGCTTCCACTGCGGGGGTCCACAGGTTCGATTCCTGGTCGGGGAGCTAAGATCCCACTTAAACTAAAGCCAGGCAACTAACTGCTCTGGGTTTGGAGAAGAGTCAACCTCCTGGTGGATGTGACAATCTTAGTGCCTTGGACAAGCAATTCCGAGAAGCTCCTTAGAAATGGGGTGTCTCAGGCCCCACCCCAGACCTACTGACCCAGAATCTACATTTAATGAGATCCCAGGATGACACATATGAACAGAGGTGCCGCTTTTCAGGACAAGGTCACATTAGCATCACCTGGAGTAGAATTTTTGCAGCCTGAGGCCAGGCCTTTGTGTTGCAGCCTGAGCCACAGATTTAAGAACCATTTCCACACCTAATGGGGCTTCCCTGGTGGCTCAGATGGTTAAGAATCTGCCTGCAAAGAGGGAGACCCAAGTTCGTTCTCTAAGTTGGGAAGATCTCCTGGAGAAGGGAATGGCTACCCACTCCAGTATTCCTGCCTGGAGAATTCCATGGACAGGAGAGCCTGGTGGGCTGCAGTCCATGGGGTCACAAAGAGTCAGACCTGACTGAGCAACTAAATTTTCACTTTTCCACACCTAATAATACTCTTGTTCTCTCCACTACCCCTTCCCTCCCCTCCTGCTTCTCTTCCATGTTCATGCAGGCGCACCTGCACGTGAGCATCGGAAGATGGCTTTGACGTGACAGTGTCTGCTAGTCGCCTTGGTCAGGGCTTAAGGGGAGGGCAGGCAACCTTCCCTGGGAGCCTTGGAGCAGGGGCCAGAGTCGTCTGCTTCCTGCTGCTGCATCCCCCGAGAAACTAGTTTTGCCAGGAGAAAAGCTAAACTTGGTGAGCTGGGGAGCCAGGCCTGCCAGAGGGCTCCCTATCCCTGGTCGCTGCAGGCCTCTCCTAGAAGCAGGGGGTTCCTTTCCGACTTCAACTCAGTCATCACAAGGCCAGCACATCCTGATAGGATCGGATTGGGGGGGGCGGGGCGGGGTGGGTACTTCCCAGCTTCTTTGTTGTTTATTCGTTAAGTTGTACCTGACTCTTTGAGACCCCATGGGCTTCCCTGTCATTCACCATCTCCCAGAGTTTGCTCAAACTCCTGTCCATTGAGTCTGTGATGCTGTTCAGCCATTTCATCCTCTATCATCCCCTTCTTTTGCCCTCAATCTTTCCCAGCATCCGGGTCTTTTCCAGTGAGTCTGCTGTTCACATCAGGTGGCCGAAGTATTAGAGCTTCAGCTTCAGCTTCAGCATCAGTCATTCCAGTGAATATTCAAGGTTGATTTCCTTGAGGTTTGACTGGTTTGATCTCCTTGCAGTCGAAGGGACTCTCAAGAGTCTTCTTCAGCTTCTTAGGCCTTTGCTCCAGCTTCTTAGGCACTAGCTCCAAGTGGGGCTTGTCTGGGAGCCCCACCCTATGTGGGCAGTGGTTACTGGGCAGTGATTGACTGGGCCTGGGGCCGAAGCCTTTGTCTCGGCCCTTGCCTTAGCCCCTTGCCTCCCTCCCTGGATCCCATTGTCTGGGTTAGTGGAGGGTGTTAATCCATAGTCCCTGAGAAGCTGCCTGGCAAATGGAAGGTTAATGTGCAAACAGCAGGGAGCGTTGTCAGCTTGTGAAGCTGGACAGCAAGTGGGAGGGAAATAGTTAAATCTCCTATTCACGGTCTGGGGAGAAGGGAGGGGTGGGCTCAGGAGCAGGCCTGGGCCTTGTGCTAATCTGGCTGGAATGTAACCAGTTCGGGCGGTTTCTGGCTTAGGCGTGCCCCCACCTCAGGGCTGGCGCCCCCCTCTCCCCCGCCCAGTAGTTCTCTCCACCTTGTGTAGACCCAGCAGCCCAGGCACCCAGGGGCCTCTCTTTGTTTGCAGCAGCCAAGCTTCAGAGGGGTCCCGGTTAGGCTGCTTTAAGACCTGAGGATGGGCAGAGGTCCCCGCAGCTCTCTAGGCCCCCTACTCCTCTGGGCAGCAGCTGTGCTGTCCTCCATGGAGGAATCACAGGATCTCTATCCGTTGCAGGAATTGGATGGGGAGTGGGGTGCACAGGAGAGAATGTTCTAGGAGAAAGACCCCAAACCTGTTTGGTCAGGCTGCTTTGCTGCCTGAAGGCCTCGGAAGGCTGAGGAGGGGAGCCCCCCGCTTCCGGACACACTGAATTATAACAGTGGGGCCTTGTGTGTGGAGGGGGATGCTGGGAGAGGGGGGTCAAAGGGGGGTCAGCTTACATGTCCTGTGTGAATGCTTTACAAGGAGAATGCGTTCATGTGTTACTTCTGCAATTTACAAGGAATTTTTAAAACACTATCTCGGTCTGGGTGGTGGTTACATAATATTATACCTATTAAAAATTCATTGAGCTACACACTGGTTTTGGGCACTTCCCCATATAAGATGTATGTGTGCGTGTACACGCGTGCTCAGTCGTGTCCAACTCTTTGCAACCCCCCCCCAGACTGAAGCCCTCCAAGCTCCTCTGTCTATGGGATTTCCCAGGGAAGAACACTGGAATGGGTTGCCCTTTCCTTCTCTTCAGGGGCTCGAACCAGCCTCTCCTGGGTCTCCTGCATTGCAGGCGGATTCTTTTCCTGCTGAGCCATTGGGGAAGCCATAAAATGTAAACCTTAGTTTTAAAAGTTTTAAAAAATAAATTTTGAAAAAGAAAAAGAAAAATCTTCCTTCCTGACCTGCAAGGCCATGCCTGGCTGGCACAGGTTTGATCCCTAGGTCGGGAAGATCCCCTGGAGGAGGGCATGGCAACCCACTCCAGTATTCTTGTCTGGAGAATCCCATGGACAGAGGAGCCTAGCAGGCTATAGTCTGTGAGGTTGCAAAGAATTGGATATGACTGAAGGGACTTGGCACGGACGCACACACGATATTATATTGATTATCTGGGGATGAAGGTTAACCTCTAGCATTGTCATAACCACAGGACGCTCTGTCTCATCGTCCAGCAAACTGAATTCTTCCATGTACCCATTGTCACTGTTAGGCTGGCCAGAAGGGACCCCCTGCCATGGCTCCCCAGGAACCAGGGGAGTTCCAAGTGCAGGACCAGTTCCAGTCTCTTGCTTAGGTCCCTCCTCCTGCATGTGCCCTGAACATGGTGTGTACACCCCTAGATTGAGGGATGCAGGGTTTTCTTGGCTTGCCTGAAGCTGAGATGTCTAGAGGTGTTGCCATGTGTGGTCCTGAGATCTCATGTTACAGGTTGGAACTGGGAAGTGGAAAAGAGAGGAGGGGTCTTGGGTTAGGCCCCCCTCCACCATATTCTGGTCCAGAACTCAGAAGTCTAGGAGGTCTAAATTTTAACCCAGCCTTTCATAACATTTGGAGAAAAAAATGGCACCCTACTCCAGAATTCTTGCCTGGGAAATCGAAAGGACAGAGGAACCTGATGGGCTACAATCCTGGGGTTGCAAAGAGGCGGACATGACTGAGCAACTAACACAATACTTTTCATAACATTAGGGAGGCATGTTTGTCAAGGCAGAAGGATGGGATATATTTAACAGTTTGTTAGCCTGAGTTTTCAGTTTTAAATGTTACACATGGGTTTTCCTTTACATGGGCTTTCTTGTCATGGGCCCCAAGATCTTAGAGCTGGGCCTGCCTGTGTGCCCTCTTCCGCGGTCACAGCTAGTGACCTGTGAGACCCCCTTCATAGCTGTCTTGAAGACATTGTCCCAGATCCTTCCCATTCAGAAGGTTTGCATATTTTTTAAGACACTAGGTCTAGAATTGGAGAAGGCAATGGCACCCCACTCCAGTCCTCTTGCCTGGAAAATCCCATGGAAGGAGGAGCCTGGTAGGCTGCAGTCCATGGGGTCGCAAAGAGTCGGACACGACTGAGCGACTTCACTTTCACTTTTATGCATTGGAGAAGGAAATGGCAACCCATTCCAATGTTCTTGCCTGGAGAATCCCAGGGACCGGGGTGCCTGGTGGGCTGCCATCTATGGGGTCGCACAGAGTCGGATACAACTGAAGCGGCTTAGCAGCAGCAGGTCTAGAATAGAGCCCTGCTCTGTGTAAATTGTCCAAGTGGCAATCTGTACTCTCCATGCTTCAAAGTCTAGGTCAAGTCCCAGCTCTTTTCCCACATTACCCACTCACAGTTACCACTCGGGGCACAAGTCCTGTCTTCTCTATTGGGCTGACACCATCCCAAGCCACATTGTCCTTCTGTCCCCATGTCCCCACACGCAGTGCATGAGCATGGTAGGTGCACAGCAAGTATTTGTGGAATGAGAGGTGAGCTGCCTGCAGACTAATTAGTGTTCTGTGAGCCTGTGTTGATTTTTCTCAAACTGCTGTGTCAGTAAGCTCCCCCCACCATGTCAGTATATTCAGACCCTAAAGAAAATCAGGCACCTAGCCTCTAACAAGCCCAATCAAACCTAACCCTTGTTTTTATTATCTTTGGGGTGGGTTTGCTTGGGAATTTGTATCTGTCGAAAATCTTAGCGTTCGCTGCTGGGAGGCAAATTTTTTGCATTCATTCAGTCTGTCAGTGGTTTGGCCCTATAAAGTGGAGGGCCAGCCCGAGGGAGAATTGTGAAAGAGCCTGAGTTAGTCTTTAGTGGTACGAATTAAACCGGCTTCTCTAGGCCTTGCCTTCCAACTTCAGCCCAGTTTACAATTGAAAATCGTGTCTCAGGGGGGTTAAAGAGAGCCGTGGGATCATACAGACTGAAAATTTTTGAAATGTATCCATTTTGTTCTCTCTCTCTCTCTCTCTTTTTTTTTTTTTTTCTGTTGGAGAATAATCTTTTGGGAAAAACTTGGATGGAGATCCTTAGAACCACACAATTTTTTTAAGTTGAACTCAAGCCTCAAGTCCTGGCTTGATTCATTTTTTTCTGAACAATGGACAATAAATGCTGGGAGAGAGGCGTGAAATGCCGGGAAGAGAAAGGAGGCTGGGTGTTCCTGGGCACAGACTGGGTCACCAGACATGTGAGGGAGGGGCTTCAGGGAGGGACGGTGCACCCCCAGCAGACCTCCGGTGCCCGCCTCAAACTGCAGGATTATCTGGTTTCTCCATTTCCTAAACTATACATTGAAGCACCTGGAACTAAGTCGTCCACAGGAATTCCTTGGCTGTCCAGTGGTTAGACGGAGAAGGCAATGGCACCCCACTCCAGTACTCTTGCCTGGAAAATCCCATGGAAGGAGGAGCCTGGTGGGCTGCAGTCCATGGGATCGCTAAGAGTCGGACACGACTGAGCGACTTCACTTTCACTTTTCACTTTCATGCATTGAAGAAGGAAATGGCAACCCACTCCAGTGTTCTTGCCTAGAGAATCCCAGGGACAGGGGAGCCTGATGGGTTGCTGTCTATGAGGTCGCACAGAGCTGGACACGACTGAAGTGACTTAGCAGCAGCAGCCAGGGGTTAGGACTCCAAGCTCTCACTGCCAAGGACCCAGGTTCAATCCCTGGTCAGGGAACTAAGACCCCTGGCTATGTGGTCAAAAAGGTAGGGGAAAAAAAAATCCCCCGGGACAAGCCTTGCAGACTCAACCATTATATATTAAGGCAAACCCTGCTCTCTCCACAGTGATATAGTAACATAAACAAGAAGAAATGATACTTGGACTTCCCTGGTGGTTCCCTGGTGGTCCAGTGGTTAAGACGGGTTCAATCTCTGGTTGGGGAACTAGGATTGCACATGCTTCTCGGGATGGTGAAAAAATAAAAAAATTTTTTTAATTATGAAAAAAGATGATGATGCTGGTGGCTAATGGCTGTTGAACACTTACAAGGAACCAGCACTTATGTGCCTTTCCTTATTTAATCCTCAGTATAACCGTGTGCAGTAGGCAGTGTTGCCACCCTTGTTTTACAGGTAGAGAGACTGGAATTTAAACCGAAGAAAAGAGGTCCATGCCTCTGATTCATTGAGTAAAGATGATGTGATGGGCCTGGCCATTGTCAGCACCTGTTTGAAAGATGTTTCAGTGGTCGTTTGGTAAAGATGTGTTGAATATCATGCTGTGACCTGTACCACAGATACAGGTACATCCAAGTAGTGAAACCCCAAAATAGCGGTTCTCAACTCCAGGATGTAGAAGTAGCTCTGTTGGGATTTGGAGACTTCATCATAATCATTAAGCCTTTGCTCACTCTCACGTATCCTGTCTTCTTGTGACAGGCCCTGTTCACATCTTCTGAGCTCCTTCTTGCCCGTAACCTTTCTCCCATTTCTAATTAGTACCTTTGTGATTTATAGTTACTGTGTAGTACTTGAATGTATACTCAAGAGCATCATTAGAGTTCTTAACTACCTATGGAATTACTGCTGGTGTGTGTGTATTAATGTGAGGGGGTATATTCCAAAGCCAAAGCTATAAGATGTACTTATAATAATACCAGTACAGGCTTCCCAGGTGGCTCAGTGGTAAAGAATCCGCCTGCAATGTGGGAGACCTGGGTTCAGTCCCTGGGTTGGGAAGATCCCCTGGAGGAGGACATGGCAACCCACTGCAGTATTCTTGCCTGGAGAATCCCCATGGACAGAAGAGCCTGGTGGGCTACAGTCCATGGGGTTGCAAAGAGTCAGACACGACTGAGCGACTAAGCACAGGGTCTTCCCTGGTGGCTCAGTGGTAAAGAATCCGCCTGCCAGTGCAGGGGACCTGGGTTTGATCCCTGATCTGGGAAGATCCCACATTCCGCAAAGCAACCAAGCCTATGGGCCACAACTATTGACCTCCTCCTCTAGGGCTCAGGACTTACAACTACTGAAGCCCAAGAACCCTAGAGCCTGTGTTCCACAACAAGAGAAGCCCATGCAACGCAGTTGGAGAGTAGCCCCCACTCTCTGCAACTAGAGGAAAGCCCTCACAGCAACAAACACCCAGAATATCGAAAAATAAAATAATAAAAGTAATTTTAAAAATGATAATAATATCAGAATTATTTTGTCCCCTCAAATCCACCATAAAAGTTAACTATAATACCTAACCATGATATTAAGGCGTTTTGATTTCTACTGAGATGCGTCACAAAGGCCAGTCCTCTGGATTTCCACTCCTGTGGCCACTCTATATTTGTGTGTGTTAGGAGCTCAGTCATGTGCAACTCTTTGCGACCCCATGGACTGTAGCCCTTCAGGCTCCTCCGTCCATGGAATTCTCCAGGCAAGAATACTGGAGTGGGTTGCCATTCTCTTCTCCGTGTGGCCACTCTATGCAGGCATTTAAGGAAGGGGCATTTTCAGTGGGTTTGGGATTATGAAGCATTTGAGGTTGGGCCCACGGCCATCCCCCTGACAGTGTGGAGAGGATGTTGAAAAGCCAGAGCTATATATGATTCCACCAGCACCCAAATGTCTTGCCAGAGTTTATAAGGAAAGGGCGAGATGGTTTAGTTGTGACCAAAGCCAGCCTGAGCAATCAGGGTGAGTTGAAGCTGGCTTTTTCAAAGCTACAGAGAGTATGCTGTGATCTCAGGGCTTTCTCTCTGGAGACGATCTCGCTGTTCCCTGGAGCCTCTGATAAGCCTGGTGCAGCAGGGGTTACTCTCTAGTTGCTGCGCATGGGCTCTAGGACACATGAGCTTCAGTATTTGAGGCTCGCAGGCTCTAGAGCTGTGCCTCGTAGCTGTAGGGCACCGGCTTAGTTGCCCTGAGGCATGTGGGATCTTAGTTCCACGACCAGGGGTCGAACCTGTGTCCCCTGCATTGGCAGGCAGATTCTCAACCACTGCACCACCAGAGAAGTTCCCCAAAAGAGACAATAAGGGAGAGATGGCAGCACCACAGTTACTTACCCAATTGTGGGATGCTGGCCAACTGCACTGAGTTTCCTGCTTTGGGGAGAAAAATGGAAATTGAGAAGAAGAAATTAATGACCCATTTAAGCCATTTCTTGGAATTTCATTCAGCTGGTGTTTAAGTACCCAGACCTCAAGGAACTGATAAGTAGTGTGGGGCATTTAGGAATATAATACAAAAAATAAAGATGGATCAAATAGAAAATTTGGGCAGCAACTTAGCAAAATTGTTCAGAAGAGCTGAATTTAGCCAGTCTGGCTCTGTGTGCATCACAGATCCTGGGACGTGGAGATGGCGCTGTCACTCAGTTCAGTGATTGCCTTTCAGAGTCAGTGGAGGGGAACCAGGGCCTCAGGAAGGAAGTGGCAGAAATGTGGAATCTTGGGGTCATCAGATGCAGACCCTGAACGAAGCCTGATCGCCTCCCAGCCCCACTCCCTAAACAGCTGTAAGCAGCCTCACGCCCTGGCTATGCCTAGAATTGGTGTGCTACCGGGTCACTTGGGAAATGACGTGTGATTCGAGATATGTTTTTAGGGCTTCTGTGTGCTGAAATGTATCCCCCTGCCCCAACCCAACTCGCCTAGCCCAGATGCTTGAAATTCCATAAAGACTAAGCCCTCGATTTGGTTGGAGTGGTCAGGGAAAGTGCTACAGCCGCTCTTCCATCTCAGTACTAAGGCACGTCTTGTGCTGAGCCCAGTAAGAATGTTAAAGGATGCTGGCTGTGACAGTGAATTTGCCCAGTGACATCAGACGGAATCACAGTATGGGCATCTCCTGTCTAAACCCCTGATGGTTAATTTTTTAAACTCTGCAGTGGATGCTTTCAGGTTGAGGAGTCTCCATATTTTCCAGGCACTTGCTCTTTAAGCTTTATCCACATAACGGTTTTTCTGTAGTAAAGATATGTTCTGGGTAAGCAGGTAGACAGAGGCGAGACATGGTACCTGGCATACAGTTCTGTTCAGTTCAGCCACTCAGTCATGTTTGACTCTTTGCAACCCCATGGACTGCAGCACGCCAGGCTTCCCTGTCCATCACCAACTCCTGAAGCCTGCTCAAACTCATGTCCATTGAGTCAGTGATGCCATCCAGCCATCTCATCCTCTGTCATCCCCTTCTCCTCCTGCCTTCGGTCTTTCCCAACATCAGGGTCTTTTTCAATGAGTCAGTTTTTCACATAAGGGGAGTATTGATTGGAGCTTCAATTTCAGCATCAGTCCTTCCAATGAATATTCAGGACTGATTTCCTTTAGGATGAACTGTTTGGATCTCCTTGCAGTCCAAGAGACTCTCAAGAGTCTTCTCCAACACCACAGTTCAAAGCCATCAATTCTTCAGCGCTCAGCTTTCTTTATGGTCCAACTCTCACATCCATACATGACTACTGGAAAAACCATAGCTTTGACTAGATGGACCTTTGTTGGCATACAGTTCAGTTCAGTTCAGTTCAGTCACTCAGTTGTGCCTGACTCTTTGAGACCGCATGAACCACAGCACGCCAGGCCTCCCTATCCATCACCAACTTCTGGAGTCTACCCAAACCCATGTCCATTGAGTCAGTGATGCCATCCAACCATCTCATCCTCTGTCGTCCCCTTCTCCTCCTGCCCTCAATCTTCCCCAGCATCAGGGTCTTTTCAAATGAGTCAGCTCTTCACATCAGGTGGCCAAAGTATTGGAGTTTCAGCTTCAACAGCAGTCCTTCCAATGAACACCCAGGACTGATCTCCTTTAGGATGGACTGATTGGATCTCCTTGCAGTCCAAGGGACTCTCAAGAGTCTTCAACACCACAGTTCAAAAGCATCAATTCTTTGGCGCTCAGCTTTCTTTATAGTCCAACTTTCCCATCCATACATGACTATTGGAAAAACCATAGCCTTGACTAGACGGACCTTTGTTGACAAAGCAATGTCTCTGCTTTTGAATATGCTATCTAGGTTGGTCATAACTTTCCTTCCAAGGAGTAAGCGTCTTTTAATTTCATGGCTGCAATCACCATCTGTAGTGATTTTTGGAGCCCCCCAAAAATAAAGTCTGACACTGTTTCCACTGTTTCCCATGAAGTGATGGGACCGGGTGCCATGATCTTCATTTTCTGAATATTGAGCTTTAAGCCAACTTTTTCACTCTCCTCTTTCACTTTCACCAAGAGGCTTTTTAGTTCCTCTTCACTTTCTGCCATAAGGGTGGTGTCATCTGCATATCTGAGGTGATTGATATTTCTCCCGGCAATCTTGATTCCAGCTAGTGCTTCCTCTAGCCCAGCATTTCTCATGATGTACTCTGCATAGAAGTTAAATAAGCAGGGTGACAGTATCCAGCATTGACGTACTCCTTTCCCAATTTGGAACCAGTGTGTTGTGCCATGTCCAGTTCTAACTGTTGCTTCCTGACCTGCATACAGGTTTCTCAAGAGGCAGGTCAGGTGGTCTGGTATTCCCATCTCTCGAGGAATTTTCCACAGTTTATTGTGATCCACACAGTCAAAGACTTTGGCATAGTCAATAAAGCAGAAATAGAGGTTTTTCTGGAACTCTCTTGCTTTTTCCATGATCCAGCAGATGTTGGCAATTTGATCTGGTTCCTCTGCCTTTTCTAATACCAGCTTGACCATCTGGAAGTTCACGGTTCATGTATTGCAGAAGCCTGGCTTGGAGAATTTTGAGCATTACTTTACTAGCATGTGAGATGAGTACAATTGTGTGGTAGTCTGAGGATTCTTTGGCAGTGCCTTTCTTTGGGATTGGAATGAAAACTGATCTTTTCCAGTCCTGTGGCCACTGCTGAGTTTTCCAAATTTGCTGGCATACTGAGTGCAGCACTTTCACAGCATCATCTTGTAAGAAGCATGAAAAAAGTGTCTAAAGGGTGAGTGGGTGAATGCTGGCTCTAGGGGTAAGAAGAGTGTCAAAGGAACAGGATCAGATCCTCAAGGGTCATCTTTTTTTTTTTTTTTTAAATAAGTAAGTATTCATTTACTTATTTATTTCTCTGGCTGTGTTCAGTCTTAGTTGCAGCATGAGAGTGCTTTAGCTGCAGCATGTGGGATCTAGTTCCCTGACCAGGGATCAAACCTGGGCTCGCTGCATTGGGAGCATGGAGTCTTAGCCACTGGACCACCAGGAAAGTCATCTTTGAACAAGAAGCTCAGTGAGTAGAAACATGCAGGAAGTTCTTAGGGGAAAGGGGTCGTTAGTATCTGAGGATTACTTTGAGCTCACTTTAGCAGCACCTGGGGAGCTTAAAAAAAGGGGAGGGGATGCTTAAGCTCTACCCTAGAATAGATGGGACAGGGGGACGGAAATCAGTGTTTCCAAGCTCCCCCAGGCAGGCCCCAGGGAGGTCTGAGTTCCAGTAGACTGGGATGTCTCCAAAGCCCTTCCCCTCTGGCTGAAATAGAACCTAAACTTGACCCCTCTGGGGCACCCATCTGTGTTCAGTCGGGGAGGGAAAACAGCTGGAGGACGTGTCAAGGGGCAGGGCCTGTGGAGTGGGACGGAGTGTGCAGCTGGCAGTCACCACTGGCCCAGCACATCTTGCTCAGAGACAAGTGGAGATTCTCAAGGGGCTGAGATCACCGCTTTAATACCCCAGTGGGGATAGTGGGGGAGAGTTGTCAGGGGCAGGATCCGGCTCAAGGAAAAACAGCCTTTAGGAATTCAGAAATGAGAGACTGGAGATTTGAATATAGACTACTGATTTTTGGGGGGGGTGGAGAGGGGGGGTCAATTTTATTTGTATTTAAAATTTCTAATTAAAAAGCAATTCCCTTTGCCTCTAGTTGTTTTTACATTTTAAAAGCGATATATGTGTAACCAAAAGAATAAACTTACAACACCCATAATCTTGTCACCCAGAGCTAAGTTCAGCTCACCGCCTCATGTATATATAGCCTTCCAGACCTCTCTTCAGCACATATATACTTTTTTCAAAACTGGGATGCTGTACCTGTTTTGTAGCCTGCTTTTTCATTTTAACAGCACATATGCTTTTCTACTCCTGTAAATATTCACCTACTTCATAAGCTTGGATATCATATTTGTAGCGTAAGGTGCTAAATATCTTTCAGTTATTATAAATAGCTCTTCAGTGCACATTCTTAAACTAAATTTGCTCACATCCTTAATTATTTCCTTAGGAGTCATTACTAGAGGGTGGTAAGCCTTTGGGAAGCTGGGTATATACCTCCAAATTGCACAAGAAAGCTTTACTAATTTACTCTCCCATCAACAGGGTATGAAAAGGTGCCCATGGTAATTAAAGAGGGAAAGAACATTAGCCAATTTCACAGAGAGTATTTAACTCATTACTGAGTTCATAGCTTCTTTATCTCAAATTCTGCATACAAATGGAAATGGAACCCAAAGATTTCCCTTAACTTTGGGTTAGTTTGGTAAGTACCTAGCCCAAAGGAGCTTTACTGCCTCTGGGATTTCCAAGGCTTTTGCCTGATTCGGTTTTCAGTGCTTACCACATAGATCCTCATCAAAGCCTTTTTTTCAGGCTCCTCCTTAAGATCCCCTGGAGAAGGAAATGGCAGTCCCCTCCAGCACTCTTGCCTGGAAAATCCCATTGGACGTAGGAGCCTGATAGGCTACTGTCCATGGGGTCACAAAGAGTCGGACACAACTGAGAGACTTCACTTTCACTCATCCTGGCCTGCTCCCAGGGAGTGCCTAGGAACCACCAGGGGGCACTAGGGAGCTACCACCATACTAGGAATGTCTGGATTGGCCAAAACACAATCTTGAATAATACAATTATTCCTTTGTTATGTGTTATATCACTTCTGCTGATTGGCATTCATAATATTTATTTTTTCTGCATAATACTTCATCCCCTTCCAATTATTTTTATATTTTCCTCTATTGGGTTACATGTTGGTTGGAAAAAAAAATAACCTGATCCATATAAGCTCGTCTGCATCTAGGGGTCAGGATGCCTGGGTTGTTCTAATCCCAGCTCTTAAAGGGCACTTATTTGAGAAATGCCAGGATGGGCTGTTAAAGTGGTATGTTTTATTTCTCTTCCAACATTAGTATAATGAAAGAGTTAAGAATATGGCCTTTGAGAAATAGGACTTAGGCAAGTTACTTAAAGTCTTTGTTCTGTGGGGATAATAATAATATCAGCTTATAAGGCTATAAGGGTTAAATGAAATAACACATGGAAATAGCTTGTTACAGTGCCTGGTACAAGATAATGTTATGTTTAAAGACATCTATTTGCTCTTTCGTGGAGTCTGCTGTCCATAGGCATTTGCACCTACTTGCCTGCTTATGTGAATGGTAATATCAGAAAGAATATGAATTCCAGAAATGCTGTACTGCACAGCAACACTGGGCAGGACAACCCTATGTCATCCTCCCCTACAGAAGAACTAAGATATACCAGGTTATTTTTTGTGATCATTATATAAACTCTAGAGGGAAATGTTAAAATATTTGGAAGCAGATATGATATCAGTGAATTTTTTTTAATTTGATCAGTCTTACTGTATTAAGAAAATGGAGTCTTTATCAACTGGTAGACCCAGGTGGCTCAGTAGTAAAGAATACGCCTGCCGATGTACGACAGGCAGGAGACTCAGGTTCGACCCCTCAGGTGGGAAGATCCCCTGGAGAAAGAAATGGCAACCCACTCTAGTATTCTTGTCTGGGAAATTCCATGGTCAGAGGATCCTGCTGAGCTACAGTCCATGGGGTCGCAAAGAGTCGGACATGACTGAGCCCAGGACCACCCACTGCCAGTGGATGGACCCACTGGCTCTATCTACTGTCTTCCCAAAAGGCTGTGGTCCTGGAAGGCTGCAGTCCATGGGGTCACTGAGGGTTGGACACGACTGAGCAACTTCACTTCCACTTTTCACTTTCTTGCATTAGAGAAGGAAATGGCAACCCACTCCAGTGTTCTTGCCTGGAGAATCCCAGGGACGAGGGAGCCTGGTGGGCTGCTGTCTGTGGGGTCGCATAGAGTCGGACACGACTGAAGTGACTTAGCATTAGCAGTAAGATCCTTGCTCTTGTCCTAGGCCAGCAAGAGTAGGGTCTTCAATTTCCACCTAGAACTGGTTGGGGAGCAACACTTAGAGGGTTGAAGCACTTGCGTGTCTGATTCTGTTAACTCTGAAACACCCTGCAATAACCATCAAGCACCTCTCAAGTGCTGTGCCAAGGACTGTGGCCATCCAGCAGCCTTGCTATGAGCAGGGAAGTCAGTGAGGGTGGCAAGGTGTGCACATGACCTGCAAGAGGGGCTTGGAAGCCATTGCAAGGTCTGGGATGGTAGAGATGGAAAAATTACTGAGGTGGCCCATGGACAGGGCTTAGCCAGCAAACAGTGAGGAAGAGGGTGGAGGGAAAAGTTTCAGAGGTTTTGACCCAGGAGAGCACAAGAAGATGGTGGGCCTGGGTGAGAAGCATTTGGGAATAAAATAGTGATATGTCTTGGGGTTGACTCCAGGGTTTGTGTGCAGACCCCTCCCAGTTCCTAAAGTTGCTGCTTGAAACTTGGTATAATCTCTGCTACTAAGTCACTTCAGTCGTGTCCAACTCTGTGCTACCCCATAGACAGCAGCCTACCAGGCTCCCCTGTCCCTGGGATTCTCCAGGCAAGAACACTGGAGTGGGTTGCCATTTCCTTCTGAATGCATGAAGGGGAAAAGAGAAGGAGAAGTCACTCGGTCATGTCCGACTCTTTGCGACCCCTGGATGCCCACAAACGTGATTTCTCCGTGTGTTCCTCAAATGTCCCTTATTTGCATAATCTTTAATATTTTTCTTTGAACTGACTCACTTTATCGGTACTTTTTTTTTTTATCTGTACTTTTTAAAATGGAACTTTGTTGAAAGCAACCATGTCCAAGAAGCCAGTTTTCCATATCTATATATTGGGCTGGCCAAAAGTTCCATTTGGATTTTTCCATAACATCTTAACGGAAAAAACCCAAACGAACTTTTCTGGCCAACCCAATATATATATATTCTAATGTCTATTAAAGTATTCATTTTAATAATAAAAATAGGAGACGTTGGAACATCCCTGGTGATAAGACACTGCGATTCCACTGTCCGGTGCTGGACCCCTGGTTTAGAAACTAAGATCCCACATGCTGCATGCAGCCAAAAAATAGGGAAAAAAATGTTGTTGTTGTTGTTCAGTTGCTCAGTCATGTCTTACTCTTTGTGACCCCAAGAACTGCAGCACACCAGGCTTCTCTGTCCATCACTATCTCCCTGATTTCCTCAAACTCGTGTCCATTGAGTCAGTGATGCCATCCAACCATCTCATCTTTTGTTACCCCCTTCTCCTCCTGCCCTCAATCTTGCCCAGCATCAGGGTCTTTTCCAATGAATTTTACATAAGGTGGCCAAAGTATTGGAGCTTCAGTTTCAGCAACAGTCCTTCTAATGAATATTCAGGATTGATTTCATTTAGGATTGACTGGTTTGATCTCCTTCCTTTCAAGGGACTCTCAAGAGTCTTCTCCAGCACCACACTTTGAAAACATTAATTCTTCAGTGCTCAGCCTTTATGGTCCAACTCTCACATCCATACATGACTACTGGAAAAACCATGGCTTTGACTACACAGACCTTTGTTGGCAAAGTTATGTCTTTGCTTTTTAAAACTGTCTAGGTTTTAAAAAATAATAATTTTTAAAATGTAATTTTTTTAATAGAATTGAGATGAGAATTGGGAATGAGGTGCTATAGTCTTTTCATGAAGTGAGGAGAAGGAGGCATGAGTTGAGAATTGCGATACTGTGTGCCTGCTTAGTTGCTCAATCGAGTCCAACTCTTTGCAACCCCATGACTGTAACCCACCAGGCTGGTCTGTCCATGGGATTCTGCAGGCAAGAATACTGGAGTGGGTTGCCATTTCTTCCTCTAGAGGAACTTCCCAATCCAAGGATCAAACGCGTGTCTCCTGCACTGGCTGGTGAATTTTTTACCACCGAGCCGGAGCCGCCTGGGAAGCCCTGTGATGACGCATATAAAGTATCAAAATACAATATACCCCCCAAAACATTACTTTCTTAGCCCTCCCACTATCCTGTTCTAATTTCCTCCACCTTTGCTTCCTTATGAATATGAAATCATTTTGGGTTCCCTCTACGTGATTACGGAGAAGGCAATGGCACCCCACTCCAGTACTCTTGCCAGGAAAATCCCATGGACGGAGGAGCCTGGTGGGCTGCAGTCCATGGGGTCGCTAAGAGTCGGACAGGACTGAAGCGACTTAGCAGCAGTAGCAGCTACATGACTAGCCCACTCGAGCACACACAGCAGGGTCAGATGCAGGAGCCGGCCTCCTGGCTCTTTTATCAAGAGTCACTGGGTAGAGGTGGCTGGTGTGGCATTATTATTCTTAGCATCATCTCTTGCTGGTGGGGTCCAAGGTCTCTCCCAGAGCTGCCTACCTATTTAGGGACCTCCTCAGACGTTTCCCAGTTCCTGGTGCCCAGGAGTTGTTGATTTTGGCCAGCTGCTGGGCCTGCGGGAGCCAGGGAGAGGACTTCTGGAGAGAGGCTGTTGGAGCTCAGTGCTCTGGGAGGCAGCTCTGACCCGCCTGGCTGTTCCTTTGTGTTGTGTGCTTTATTGGCCCCAGATAAGCACTTCCTGTTCCCCATTGATTATCTGCAGATCCTGCTTCCTGTCTCCTCAATACCTGGGATGCCTTCCAGCTTCTCCTCCCACAGGGAAAATCCATAAACTTCAGATTTCCCAGGCCTGCTTTTGGTCAATGGGCTTTGCAGTCATTACTGGTCTTGCTGTCCAGTCATATTGTCTGTGGCTCCTTCCCCTCTGTCTAGGAACTTAGTTTCTCATTGTGCCAGCCAGGAGGGCAATGTTCATGAGGCATGGTCCCGCCTCTCCCTCTTGCCAGACAGAATGTCCATATCTACCTTCAGGCTTAGATCAGAATAAACAGATTGTACCCCATAGATCGATTTTAACCAAGTGTTAGTGGCTGCCTGGTGTACTGGGTTGAAGATTCTGAGGTCTTTCCCAACATTAATTGGGAAGAGTGTCATGATCCATTAACAGTGTCTGCTATGGGTCCACGAAGGGTGTGTGGCATTACCCATGTCCATATTTGCTATCCCAAGATTGTTGTTGTTTAGTCGCTAAGTCATATACGACTCTTTGAGACCCCATGGGCTGTAGCCCACCAGGCTCCTCTGTCCATGGGATTTCCCTGGCAAGAATAATGGAGTGCATTGCTATTTCCTTCTCCAGGGAATCTTCCCAACCCAGGGATGCAACCTGTGTCTCCTGCGTTTGTAGGTGGATTCTTTACCACTGAGTCACTTGGGAATCCCAAGATTCCAAGACGAAATGGCAGCCTCTAGAGGACAGAGAGCATTCCCTGTACTCTCGGAGTCATATCATAAAAGTCCAAAGCCCCATATTTCCCATGCCAACTGGACCATCAACTAGTTTATGACCTTGAGTAAATCCAAGAGCATTAAGCAGGTCCCCATATTTATTTTTTAAATATTTTTTTATGTGGACCATTTTTAAAGTCTTTATTGAATTTATTACAATGCTGCTTCTGTCTTACCTTTTGGTGTTTTGGCCAGAAGACATGTGGGATCTTAACTCCCAGACCAGAGATCAAACTCATACCCCCTGCACTGGAAGCCTAAGTTTTTGTTTTGTTTTGCTTTTATGTATGTTTTAATTGAAGGATAATTGCTTTACAGAATTTTGTTGTTTTTTGTCAAACCTCAACAATGAATCAGCCATAGGTATACATATATCCCCTCTCTCTTGAACCTCCCTTCCATATCCCTCCCCATCCCACCTCTCTAGGTTGACACAGAGCCCGTGGAAGGCTAAGTCTTAACCACTGGATTGCCAGGGAAGTCCCAGGAAGGAAGGTTCTTTTTTTTAAACAAAATAAACAAATGGGACCTAATTAAACTTAAAAGCTTTTGCAGAGCAAAGGAAACTACAAAGAAAAGAAAAGAAAAGACAACCCACAGAATGGGAGAAAATAATAGCCAATGAAACAACTGACAAAGAATTAATTTTCAAAATATACAAGCAGCTCATACAACTCAATACAGAAAAAACAAACAACCCAATCATAAAGTGGGAAAAAGACCTAAACAGACATTTCTCCAAAGAAAACATACAGATGACTAACAAACACATGAAAAGATGCTCAACATCACTTATCATTAGAGAAATGCAAATCAAAACTACAATGAGATACCAGCTCACACCAGTCAGGATGACCGTCATCAAAAAGTGTACAAATAATAAATGCTGGAGAGGGTGTGGAGAAAAGGGAACCCTCTTGAATTGCTGGTGGGAATGTAAGTTGACACGGTCTTTATGGAAGATGGTATGGAGATTCCTTAAAAAAAAAAAAAAAAAAAAAACTAGGAATAAAACCACCATATATGACCCAGCAATCCCACTCCTAGGCATATACCCTGAGGAAACCAAAATTGAAAAAGACACATGTATCCCAGTGTTCATTGCAGCACTATTTACAACAGCTAGAACATGGAAGCAACCTAGATGTCCATCGACAGATGAATGGATAAAGAAGCTGTGGTATATATATACAATGAAATACCACTCAGCCATAAAAAGGAATACATTTGAGTCTAGAACCTTTTATACAGAGTGAAGTAAGTCAGAAATGTAAATACCATATACTGATGCATATATATAGAATCTAGAAAGACGGCACTGATGAATTTATTTTTAGGGCAGCAATGGAGAGAACAGACCTATGGACACAGCGGGAGGGAGGAGGGAAAGGGTGAGATGTATGGAGAGAGTAACATGGAAATTTACAATACCATATGTAAAATAGCCAGCCAATGGGAATTTGCTATATGACTCAAGGAACTCAAACAGGAGCTCTGTGGAAAATCTAGAGGGGTGGGATAGGGAGGGAGACACTGGAGGGAGGGGAGACTCAGGAGGGAGGGGACATGGGTGTACCTATGGCTGATTCTTGTTGATGTTTGACAGAAAACAGCAAAATTCTATAAAGTAATTATCCTTCAATAAAAAAATAAAGTGGCAAAAAAAAAATTGGCAGTACCACATAGCATGCAGGATCTTAGTTCCCCAACGAGGGACTGAACCCTCACCCTCCGCATTGAGAGCTCAGGGTCTTAACCACTGGATCGCCAGGAATGTCCCTCTCCATCTTTAAAATGAGAATGATAGTATCTGCTTTATCCATATCCAGGGATCAGCAAGATCAAATGAATTAACTAAAGTGCTTTCACAAGTAAGTGACTGCAGAAGTGTATTCTGCCTGCATGCCCCAGCTCAGATACCATCTCCTGTGTGAAGTCTTCAGTGTTTCCATGAGAATTCTGCCCACTGCAGTCCTCTTCTCTGAACCTGTCATCTGCTTACTTATATTCCAGTTGTTTATACGCCTTTAAAAAAAATCTCCCCTGTGACATATCACGCATATAAACCACCACCTGATAGAGGAGGTAACCATTAAACATTTATGGAGTGTTTTGCACAGAGCTTTTGCTGCCTGTTGGTCAGTTTTATAAGTACAAGTAGGCAGTTCTGTAAGAATGAGAAGCCACCTGCTAGTTTTAAATAGCATAGTTTTATGTTTTAGAAGGTTTCCCTGGTGGCTCAGACAGTAAAGAATTGCCTGGAGAAGGGAATGGCAACCCATTCCAGTTTTCTTGCCTGGGAAATCCCATGGATATAGGAGCCTGGTGGGCTACAGCCTGTGGGTTCACAGAGTTGGACACAATTAAGCACACATTTATGGGCACTGAAAATGTTTTAGAAAGATATTTCTGGAGGGCCAGTGAGGGTGAGCTGGAAGAGATGGGTAGAGGGACAGAAGCATTGGTGACACTGTGGAAGAGGACTGGGACCCCTTAACCTTCATCCAACAACATGTTCTTTGATGTGGACACCAGACATTTTTGTCAGTCTGCGGCCAAATGACCTGCAGCCCACACCTCACCCCTTTCTCTGTCCATGCAATTATTCTGGCAAGAATATTGGAGAGGGTTGCCATTTCCTCCTCCAGTGGATCTTCCCGACCCAGGAATCAAACCTGGGTCTCCTGCATCAGCAGCCGGGTTCTTTACCACTGGCCACCTGAGAAGGCCCGCCTCCTGGATAGTCGAGCAAACAATGAACAGGAGCCAGGAGACCAGATGCAGATCCTGCTGTGGCCTAGCTATGAAATAGGGAGGACCTGAACCCTAGAATCTAGAAAGATGCTCAGGATCCATGGAACTTGGTGGCCAGTGGGAGATAGGGGAGGTGGCAGAAAGCGTTAAGGTGGTAGATTTGGAGGTTTCTAGTTGGGGAAACTGAAGGTGCAGTTTGGGGGATGAAAATAATCTAGAGTTGCTATTATATTCATAGCTCTGCTTACTATTTCAGTAGTATACTATATGCTGCATGCTGTTCTGTGCTTAGTTGCTCAGTCGTATCTGACTCTTTGCAACCCCATGGACCACACCTGCCAGGCTTTGTGGAAATGTCAAATGAGTAAGAAAAGCACAAAGAAGAAAGTAAAATTGCCCGAAATGCTAAAACCCATTGAGAGCATTTCGGTGACTCTCCTGGGTCCCATAGCTGGCTTTTCTCACTGAATAGTTTGCCCATTTATGTAGGTCAATAAGTGTAGACCAACCAGGGGGCACACGGAGCCTGGAACCACAGGAGCCAAAATGGGAGAGGGCTTATGGGCAGGAAATGTTTCCCCAGAGATGTCCATAGGATTTGGCAGATAAAAAGCCAGTTGCCTTTATTTTCTTTCTCAGGTCATCAGGGGCCTGGTAGTAACGAGATGGGTGGGAAGTAGAAGTGGCGGTGGCTTCTGGGCTGCCCTCTGCCTTTGCACACGTCCGCACCCCGCAGACCACGCCCTCAGCTCCCATCAGACCTTCGCTCCTCCCTCCCTAGTGAAAGTCGAATACGACAAAGACTGCACAGTTCTCTGGAATTACGAGGAACCCCAGAGACCCCTCTCCTAGGCCTCCTCCCGCCTGCCTCTACACCTGCTCATTTCGCACTCTCACCCTTTCTCTGCCCCTGCCCCACTCCCATAGACTGTAAAGCCCTTTTTGGCTGCACACGTTTTTTCTGTCCTTCAAATCAGTACTTGTCCAGATGACAATTCCCAGCCTCACTTATAAGAGAAATGCAGATGGAAACTGGTGAGCTCGTGTTTTTCACCTGTCCACCTGGCCAAGATCATTACATTGAATAACACTATGTGGGCAGGGGCTTGGGGAGATGAGCTCCCTTGTGCATTGCTGGTAAGGGTGTAGGCAGGGAGGTCTTTGGTAATACTCTCCAAAAGCCAGGGGTCCAGGGACTTCCCTGCTGGTCCAGTGGCTAAGACTCTGTGCTTCCAGTTCAGGGGACCAGGTTTCAATCCCTGGTCCAGGAACTAGATCTCACATGCCACGATTAAGAGATCCTATGTGCTGCAACTAAGATACGGAGTAGCCAAATAAAATAAATATTTTTTTAAAAAGCCAAAGGTGCATACCTTTGACCTAGCAGTTCCCTCGCAACTGGAAATAGGCCCTACAACTGTACTCAGACATGAGCAATGTGATGAGGATATTCATGGTAGCAAAAGACTGGGGAGCGCCTGTATGTCTATGACTGTGCAGCTGGTTAAAAGGTTGTGTTACCTTCATGCTGTGGACAGCATGGGCCATTAAGAGCATGAGGCAGCTCTGCGTGTGCGGGTGTGTGATCAGCCCTGGGTGCACGTGATTGTGGCACACGGGCAGAGGCCACAGCAGGGCCATGGCAAATGATTGTACCTGGAGGCAGGGGTGTGCTGTCAGTATATACCAGAGTGGCCACAACAAGACCAGAGCCAGAAGGGGTCAGGCAGGGCTCTGCCCAGGGAACAGTTGGCCAGGTCTTCAACACCAGTCCCTGTGAAAAAGCTTCTTTCTCTATGATGTATCCATTGTTAGGCAGTGAGCACAGAAACTGCCTGGGCCCAGCAGCATGCTTGCATGCTAAGTCGCTTCAGCTGTGTCAGGCTCTTTGGATTGTAGCCATGGATTGTAGCCTGTCAGGCTCCTCCGTCCATGGGATTCCCCAGGCAAGAATACTGGAGTGGGTAGTCACACCCTCCTCCAGGGAATCTTCCCAACCCAGGGGTTGAACCCACATCTCCTGCGGCTCCTGCGTTGCAGGCGGATTCTTTACTGCTGAGCCACCGGGGAAGCTCCTGGGCCCAACAGACCCAAGGTCAAAGCCACTGCAAGTGGGTACATAGGACATAGGAGGCACATAACTCCAGACTTGGAAATGAGGACCCGAAAGCAGTTTGACTCTGACTTTTCTGGAAAGCCCAGGTCTCCATCCCAGAGGCCCCTTTAGCTCAGAGTGGGAGCCCCCACAGCTCTGGGGACAGAGTTCCCCTGCTCCCTCCAGAAGGAGGACACTGCAGTCAGGAAGACGTGCCTGGTTGAGTGTCCCGCTCTCCCTCAAGACCACTTCAGCTGAGGACCACCCATGGCAGCCTCCCACCACCTGTGGACACAGCCAGCAGCCCCAGCCAGTTGGGGCAGACCTGACACTCCCTCAGCTTCTCTTGCCCGCAGGCTCTGGTGTTGCCTCAGCCAGTCATAAGCATCTCTTCCCCACACTGCCTCGGCAACTCACCATGGGAGCTCACAGTCTGCCATAGTGGGAAGATTTTCTCTGTGAATCCAGCAAGTGCTGCAAAGCAGGCTTCATCTTTCTGTTTTCGCTTAGACAGCCAGTTGTTAAATGTTTACCCATACAGGATGTCTCCCCACGGAGCACCTGGAGATGAGTGAGAGGCTGAACCCTATTAATTAGCTCTTCCCTACTCCTGGGGAAAGTGTGGGTAAGAGGCTCATTGCACAAAAATTACTACATTTTAGTGACTAAACACGTATTTCCCGAGAGCGGGTCATGTGCCCGACCTTGGTCCTCTCCTGGGTGACCATTCCTGTAAATAAAAAACCCTTTATTCCCATTTTACTGGCAAGAAAGCAGAGGTTATTCAAGGTCAAGAAACATCCTCAGGAACACAGATTGGAAGTGGGGGTCAGATTCCCCGAGTTCTGCATCCACTGAGCCCCTCAACTCAGGCTCCACTCATGGGCACACCCTGTGCTTTAGACAAGTATTTGATTTCTCTTCCATAGAAGGCCATCTGGTTCAGGTCCCAAGCTTCAGGCTGATGAAGTGAAACAGTCTCATTTTAAAAGGTGAGATGACCTAGTTCAGAGAGGTTAGAGAGAGCCTGGAACCCTGCTCTCTCACCTTTTGTGCTCTGTCCTTTCACCACTAGAAATTGGCCTCTGGTAGAGTTGTTTTTTTTTTTTTTTTTTTTAGTTTTACAATACTGTATTGGTTTTGCCATACATTGACATGAATCCACCACGGGTGTACATGAGTTCCCAATCCTGAACACCCCTCCCACCTCTCTCCCCATATTGAGATATTTTTTAAAACAACTTCCTTCAGCTCTGGTGTTGTTCAGTTGCTAGATCCTGTCCATCTCTTTGCAATCCCATGGACTGCAACATGCCCGGCTCCTCTGTCCTCCACTACACCTGGAGTTTGCTCAGTGTCCACTGAGTCAGCGATACTATCTAACCATCTCATCCTCTGTCACCCCCTTCTCCTCCTGCCCTCAGTCTTTCCCAGCATCAGGGTTTTTCCCGGTAAGTTGGCTCTTCGCATCAAGTAGCCAGAGTATTGGAGCTTCAGCATCAATCCTTCCAATGAATATTCAGGATTGATTTCCTTTAGTACTGACTGGTTTGATCTCCTTGCTGTCCAAGGGACTCTCAAAAGTCTTCTCCAGCACCACTGTTTGAAAGCATCAATTCTTTGGTGCTCAGCCTTCTTTATGGTCGAACTCTCACATCTGTACATGACTAGTGGAAAAAATATAGCTTTGACTATATGAACCTTTGTTGGCAAAGTGATGTCTCTGCTTTTTAATACGCTGTCTAGGGTTGTCAAAGCCTTTCTTCCAAGAAGCAAGCTTCTTTTAATTTCATGGCTGCAGTCACTGTCCGCAGTGATTTTTCAGCCCAAGAAAATAAAATCTGTCACCTGGGAGTTCCCTGGTGGTCCAGTGGTTAAGAATCTGTGCTTGCAATGTAGGGGGCACTGGTTTGATACCTGGTTGGGGAACTAAGATCACACATGCTACAAGGTGTGGTCAAAAAACAGGGGGAAAAATCTGGTAGGCGAAATGGCCAGATTCTCTGAATTGAGAGGGGAAGAGAATAGGTTGAGGCCATCCAGGAAAGAAGGGGAATTATCGGGGGAAAGGGCAGGAAATGGGTACTTATGGGGAAACTGAAACCCAGCCAGCCCACTCTTATTTTTGAGTTTACTCTATAGTCATGGAATGTTCTTGGAGCCCCTCTGCTGCCAGTGCACAGAGGGGCTCCAAAAAGTTGCTGTGACAGGTGCTGGAGAGACAAAATTCCCTTCCCTGGCTTAAAACACTAGCCAAATGTGGTTCTAAATAACTTTTCCAAGGAAAATTGGGTCTGTCATATTAAATTGAAAAGTCACTTATCATAGGGCTTTATAGATTTATTAATTGGATTTATTTGTAACAACTCACCTATCAACAAAACTTCAAGAAGGAACACACCCATCTACACTTGAGCAAAACCAAAAAAGGTGATTGTATTGGGGGTTTAGTGCTATTCAGAAAATTAAGCAGATGCAGAAACTACTCATCTATAGATAAAGGAAATAAGGAGTGTAAACCTTTTTTATACTTTGCTCCTGGAACTATGTCTAATCCATCAAGTTTGGGATCCAGTGCTTCTAATGCATGCTCAGTCGCTCAATTGTGTCTGACTCTTTGCAACCCCATGGAGTATAGCCCACCAGGCTCGTTTTCCATGGGACTTTCCAGGCAAGAATACTGGAGTGGGTTGCCATTTCCTCCTCCAAGGGATCTTCCAACCCAACAATCAAACCTGGGTCTCCGGTGTCTCCTGCATTGCAGGCATGTTCTTTACCACTGAGCCACTGGGGAAGCCAGTTTTTCTACTACTTTCATTTTATCTTTTTCAGTGACTTGTTTTTTTTAATTCAGCTGTGCCAGGTCTTAGTAGCAGTACTCAGGATCTTTGATCTTCCACTGTGGCGTGTGGGATCTTTTTTAGTTTTGTTGTTGTTCAGTCGCTCCCTCATGTTTGACTTTTTGCGACCCTATGAATTGCAGCACGCCAAGCTTTCCCTGTCCTTTACTATCTCCTGGAGTGTGCTCAAACTCATGTCCATTGAGTCAAAGATGCCACTCAACCATCTCATCCTCTGTCACCCACTTCTCCTTCTGCCCTCAATCTTTCCCAGCATCAGGGTCTTTTCCAATGAATCAGCTCTTCGAATAAGGTGGCCAGAGTACTGGAGCTTCAGCTTCAGCATCAGTCCTTCCAATGAATATTCAGGGTTGATTTCCTTTAACATTAACTGGTTTGATCTCCTTGCTGTCCAAGGGACTCTCAAAAGTCTTCTGCAGCGCCACAGTTCGAAACCATCTATTCTGCACTCAGCCTTCTTTATGGTCCAACTCTCACATCCATACATGATTACTGGAAAAACCATAGCTTTGATATATGGACCTTTGTTGGCAAAGTGATGTCTCTGCTTTTTAATACACTGTCTAGGTTTGTCATAGCTTTTCTTCCAAGGAGCAAACGTCTTTTGGTTGCAGTCACCATCCACAGTGATTTCGGAGCCTAAGAAAATAAAATCTGTCACTGTTTCCATTTTTTTCCCCATCTGTTTGCCATGAAATGATGGGACTGGATGCCATGATCTTTGTTTTTTGAATGTTGGGTTTTAAGCCAGCTTTTTCACTCTTCTCATTCACCTTCATCAAGAGGCTCTTTAGTTCTTCTTCGCTTTCTGGCATTAGGGTGGTGTCATCTGCATATCTGAGGTTATTGCTATTTCTCCCGGCAATCTTCATTTCAGCTTGTGCTTCATCCAGCCCAGCATTTCGCATGATGTACTCCTCATGTAAATTCAACAAGCAGGGTGACAATATATAGCCTGGACATACTCCTTTCCTAGTTTGGAACCAGTCCATTGTTCCATGTCTTGTTCTAACTGTTGCTTCTTGACCTGCATACAGGTTTCTCAGAAGGCTGGTAAGGTGGTCTGGTATTCGCATCTCTTTAAGAATTTTTCCACAGTCTGTTGTCTTCCATACAGTCAAAGGCTTTAGCATAGTCATTGAAGCAGAAATAGATGTTTTTATGGCATTCTCTTGCTTTTTCTATGATCCAGCGGATATTGACAATTTGATCTCTGATTCCTCTGCCTTCTCTAAATCCAGCTTGTATTTTTTTTGTTACAGCATGAATACTCTTAGTTGCAGTGTGTGGGATCTAGTTCCCTGATCAAAGATCAAACCCAGGCATCCTGCTTTGGGAGTGTGGTATCTTAGCCACTGGACCACCAGGGAAATCCCTATAATACAATTCTTGGTGTTAAAAATCACCTTTAAAAGGAATCGGAGAGTGTTTCTCATGGTGTCCTTGTCACTGTGGGGTGGATGGCCATCTGCCTTCAGGGTTGGGTCTCTGGCCTGTGTTTCTGGATGGCTGGCCCACCATATGATCTGGGAGGGAGGCTTGGGAAGGTCTTTTCTGTATTAAAAGGGGCCCAATTCTAGTGTCCCAGAATCTTCATTCACCATGAGGGACCAGAGAGGCAGGAAAAACCAGTCACCTAAGCGGATGAGCTTCTGCTCCAACACATGAAAACCATGAGACAGGAAAGGTAGACACAGGGGCCCTTTCCTTCTGTGCCAAGTCTGTCCCTCCCCCCAAGGAGAAGAGGAGGGATTCGGTGGAGTGGAGCTGACTTGCCTTCTGACTTCCGGCTATAAGGAGCCCCTGACTGGGGACACTGATGTTGTGTCTGTACCATGAAGCTTTGCTTCCTCTCTTGCCTGGACCTGCTTACAGGGTTTTCTGTGAGAACACTTAGATGGGGAGAATGTGGGTGTTGCCAAGAGTCCTGAGTGTCCTGTCTCCATCACAGCAAGTTTGGAACTGGGGGGCCTGGTGGGGAAGGGGCTGTCCCTACCTTCTGGGAGGCAGAGGGTTAATCTCCAGCGCTCATTGGCAGTTCTGCCTCTGGACAGGGCATGCTGGGATTTCCTCCCAGCTGTTTTGCATCATGAAGATTTGTGTGCTGGGGAAATTCCAGGGCACAGCTGCAATTAATCTGCTGCACGGTCTCCAGGCGCAACACGGTTCTGCAGGCCCAGCGCCCCACCTCCCTCCAGGAGGAGGGCTCCGGTTCTCCAGTGAGAGACCCTACACAGGGACCCTTCCCCAGGCTGGACCTGAGCGGAAACTGCCCACCTGTGCTGTGCTTAGTCACTCAGATGTGACTGACTCTTTGTGACCTCATGGACTGTAGCCCTCCAGGCTCCTCTGTCCCTAGGATTTCCTAGGAAAGAATATTGGAGTGGGTTGACATGCCGTCCTCCAGGGAATCTTCCCAACCCAGGGATAGAACTCAGGTCTCCCACATTGCAGGTGGATTCTCTACTGTCTGAGCCACCAAGGAAGCCCCTGCCCACCTGGCCAAGGGCTGTCCCCATGGAGGGGCCTGGGGAGGGGACCGAGATACTGAAAGGATCCCAGAACATTCAGAAAAAGAGCAGGAGCACTCCCTATAAATAAATAATAAGGCCAAAATAACACTGATAGCGGGGCTTCCCAGCTGGCACTAGCGGTAAAGAACCTGCCTGCCAATGACGTAAGAGATGCAGGTTCAATCCCTGGTCAGGAAGGTCCCCTGGAGAAGGGCATGGTAACCCACTCCAGTATTCTTGCCTGGAGAATTCCATGGTCAGAGGAACCAGGTGGGCTACAGCCCATGGGGTTGCAAAGAGTCAGATGCAACCAAGCCCACAGGCAGGCAGTGCTGATAGCAACATTTGATAAAGACGTCAGCAAGGAAGGAAGAAAGAAAGGGAGGAAGGAAAGAAAACTGTTCAGTCTCACTTAAGAATATAGAAGTAAAAATCTGAAAATACTCTTGTTTAGCATTGCACAATACATACAAGTACAAACAAGCCACTGTAATCAAATAGGATTTACCTGGAGAATGCGAGGGTGCTTCAATGTGAGGAAATCTGTTTCTAGGTATAATCTCCAGTCTGAGTCAAGTAAGAGAAACCACCTTTTCGGTAGATCCTAAGAGAAGTCAACAACTGTCCCAGTGAAAGAGATTTGAAAATAGGAATAGAATCATCCTTCCTTAACGTAAAGACACGTTCTAAACCACAGCCGCACTCTACTTAACTGAACAATACCACAATAGCAGATCTTCCTATATACATGTGTGTATATATATGTATATGTATATGTATATGTGTGTGTGTATAACTGAGTCACTGTGCTAAACACCTGAAACTGATGCAACATTGTAAATCAACTATAAAAAAGTAGAGACAGGAAACTTCCCTGGTGGTCCAGTGGCTAAGACTCCATGTTTCCAATGCCCGGGACACCAGTTCAATCCCTAGTTGGGGAACTAATATCCTACATGCTGCACGGCCTGGCCAAAAGAAAATAAACTTTAAAAAAAAAAAACACTTTAACAACTTCAAGTGTGTTCCATGGAACCCTCACGCCCGGAAAAGAGTTTCCCAAATTCAATAAGATTGGGAAGCTGCCTACCTGGCCTGTCTCAGAGAGCCACCGCACACAGCAACATGTTAAGTAGCATTTGTAAATTGAGGGTTAGCAGTCCTCACCATTTGGGTCCTCACCATTCTTTCTGGTTTTTTTTTTTTTGAGACTCGAAAGAGAGTGCTTATCCCATAAGCGGTGGCTCTTGCTGTTGCCTGGCCATCGGTGCATTGAGGCCCCACAGGCCCCTTGTGTTCCATCCCAGTGAGCATCCCCTAGTAGGGAGGTGCTGAAGTCCAACCATGATACACTGTATCTGAAGTCAGGGGCCAGCTGTGGCCTGTTGGACGGAGCCTAGGCTGGGCTTGGAGAAACCAGCAGTTTTCTTTGCCCACATGCCATCACTATGCAGAGCATCTAGGCTCAGCCACACATCTCTTAATCCCCAAGAACATGTTCTCCACCAATGAGTGATGAGCCCCGTGGGGCTGGCCGCTCGCACATGAGAATTACAGCCAAGAGAGATTTATTTCCACTGAACATCGGGCTGAGCCTGACTTAGGAATTTAGGAGTGCACAGCCACCTCCAAAGGTCTGGGGATGCGGTTGAGAAGGCTTACAAGGGGGTGTTGCTGGCTCCTTCTGTCCCAACCTGTGATGCTGGGAAGTTCAGCTGTCCCTTTAGAATGCTCCTTTCCTTGGAATTATAATGCAGAGATATTCCATGACACCAAGCTGCAGGGGCTCCAGCTCTTACAGGTCTCTCCCCACTCCTTACCCCCACCACTGGTTTCAAAATCTTAAAAACAAACAAACAAACAAACAAAAAACAGCCAAAGAGTAGAAAGAGAGAAATGACAGCCCTCCATTTCCCTACCTTTTGGAATGAACTGTTTCTGAACACAGGCACACCCATGTGCCACACCCTCAACCTCCATGATCGGCTGGAGCTGGAAGGGTCCTGGAAGATGCATACTATTCCCGGAACCCGCTCTCCATGGCTGCCTGACTGATCTGTAAGGAGCCAGACTTCAGCAGTGGACCAAGCTAAAGATCTTTAGCCACCCTCCAAGCTTCCAGGTTTGTTATAATTAGTAAGTGAGAGTGGATCCTGTGTGTGGGAAAGAGATCCCTCCTACAGTGTTAGTGGGAATGTAAGTTGGAGCAGCCACTCTGGAAAAACTAAAAATGGGGTTACCTTATGATCCAGCAATCCCACTCCTAGGCATATTTCTGGAGAAAACTCTAATTTGAAAAGATACATGCACCCCCGTGTTCATAACAGCACTATTTACAGTATCCAAGACACGAGAGCAGCCTTAACATCCATTGACAGATAAATGGATAAAGAGGATGTGGTACATATACACTGTGGAATATTGTTGTTGTTTAGTTGCTAAGTCGTGTCTCACTCTTTTCAGCCCCATGGACTATAGCCAACCAGGCTCCTCTGTCCATGGGGTTTTCTAGGCAAGAATGCTGGAGTGTGTTGCCATTTCCTTCTCCGGGGGATCTTTCCAACTCAGGGTCAAACCTGCTCTTCCTTCTTGGCAGGCAGATTCTTTACCACTTAAGAAGCCCACGATGAAATATTACTCAGCCATAAAAAATAATAAAACAATGCTATTTGCAGCAATATAGATGGACCTTAGATATTATCATAGAAAGTGAAGTAACTCAGACAAAGACAAATTTGTATCATATTTTAGGTTTCCATATGATATCACTTATATGGAAATCTAAAATATGATACAAATGAACTTACGTACAAAACTAAACAGATTCACAGACATAGAAAATAAACTTATGGTCACGAAAGTGGAAAGGGAGTGGGAGAGGGCCAAATTAGGAATTTGGGAGTAGCCGATACAGGCTGCCATGTACAAAATAGACAGAGGGATAGCACAGGGAATTGTATTCAATATCTTATAATAACCTATAATGAAAAAGAATACACACACACACACATATATCGATAGGCGGTTTTGCCCCTCCCAGAGATATTTGGTGAAGGCTGGAAATCTGGCAAAGTCTGGAGACATTTCAGTTATTATAACCAGGCAGAAGAGTGAGTGCTACTGGTATTCAGTAGCCAGGGATGCTGCTGAACATCTTCAAATGAACAGGACAGCCCCCACTACAAAGAATTCTGTAGCCCCAAATGTCAAAGGTGCCACAGTTCAGAAACTGCAAGAATCCTACAAGCTTGCCATGTCTACCAGCCCATAAGGTCAGCAGATAGTATTCTTAAAGAGCCCAAACTCCAGCACTGTCCCAAATCGGGATTCAGATCAATTCCTCTGGACCACCCGAACATGTGTGCCTAAGAACATCCCTGGAAAGCAACAAGAGTGAAGAGTGTTCATTGTTGACCCTTGTGACTGTAGGTAGATAGGGAATCAGATGCTGGAAGAGTTTATGGATTTTAGGAACACTGGTGTTTCACGTGGTGGGGGGTATATTTGGAACACTTCACCCGGTATTTGTGGTTGTAGAGAAACAAGTGTGATAATTAGTACTCACATGCAAGCTCCAGCCACCTCAAGAGTCCCTACAGTAATACATTGCCATGTCTGTATTCATTCAGCTTCTGGGTGGCCAGCCCTGTTTTGAGACATAAAAGGAGAGAGGAAAAAAAAAAAAAATCATCAGAGCCAAGAAAAGGCTGTGGGGGGCAGTAGAATGTTCCAGAAGACGATGTTAAGAAAAGCTTTATGAATCATGTAGTGGTGAGGAGTGTGGGATTTGAAGTCAAGAGACCTCAGCTCCAGCTCTTCATAACGTGGGCAAGTCATCTACCCTGAATTTACTTCCATTAGCTGGTCTTGCAGATTCGGACAGCCACCCCAGCATGTCATAGCAGAGTTGTCATGGAAATTAAACTGTTTTACATATGTAAGTCTGCTGTGAAAACTGTCAGGGTGGCACAAATGTTGTTATTCACTGAGGAAATGAGTTTTTACTAATGATACATTTGTCCAGTGCCGTTGACTTGCCAAAGGCATTTAAATCGCAGTTAGTTCATCTAGGAAATGTAGGCTCTGAGAAGGGAACTAAATGAGTGGGGGTGTAAAGGAAGGAAGCAGATAAGATAGGCAGAAGGTAGAGACAAAGATGACACTCAGCTGGGGGAGAGGCAGGGTACCAGAGGGCTCAGAGTAGACCTGTCCTTATTCATGAGGTCCCCATTCATTTCCACCTCCCTCGGCCGGGCCCACTTGGCCCACCCCAGCTGCTGTCTGTCCACTCCCTGGGCCTTGGCTGATATGTCCTTGGGTTGTGATTCCTGCCTGTGGACACCTTGTGGCAAGTCCAGGCCCTGCCCTCTCAGTCATATTTTTGTGGTTGATGGAGAGCAAAGGGGTATTGCCCATCCTCCTTTCCTGACCTGTGTTCAGAGCTCAAGCCCAAATAATGATTTTATTCCCCAGTCCCAAAACTCTGAAGCAAGGGGGTAATTCAAAGACTTCTTTCTGTCTCCATGGGGAAACACTTCCTGGAGCCGTCACTTCCCATGAGAGCTCAAATTTTCAAAGTAACCTCAAGAATTCTGCAAAGAGGCTGCATGGCTGGTCTGCTGCCCAGAAGCACTGTATCAGTGTTGACACTAAGCCAGCATGTGTGTTTTGCTCCCGGCAAAGATTAATGGTTTGCTTATGAAAATAATAGCTGCCATTTATCAAACGCCATCCATGGGCACAGGACTGTGTTCAAGACTTGACATTGTCCCTAATCCTTCCAACAACCTGTCAAGTTAGTGATAATCGCCTTGCTCTATGGATGAAGAAACTGAGGTTCAGAGTTGTCAAGGCACTTATCCAGGGTTACACAGCATAATCAGCAGAGTGAGAACCTGAGCCCATGAACACCTGACTCCAGAGCCCCTCAATGCCTCTCTACCCACTCTCTCCCAGGCTCTTGCCCAAGACTACTAGGCTGACGTTGAGGAGATCATTTTTCATTTAAAGTGTGTGTGTGGGTGTGTGTGTGTGTGTGTGTTAGGGACGGTTTGGTTGGCGTTTTTTGCAGTGATGCATGGGAGGGCAGGATACTGGAAAATTTTTTCAAGATCAAGAAACACTACAGCGAAGTAAAGATCCACATCCTTGACTAAGGACAGATATTCCCCATGACCCTGGAGGTGTCAGGCAGATGGTTTGTATTCCTTCATTCCCCAGATTGCTCTGGAGAGGCTGTTTCCTGGGGAGTGTTGTATGTGATGCTGTGAGGGATGGAACTGAACAGGCAGGCTCACCATCTTGGAGCCCTGGGTCCCTTGATGAGCCTTGCTTGTCTCACACCTAATGACTCTCAGCAGTAGGGTCTTTGAATATTATACTTTGGTTAGTTGTGCTGTCATGCTTTTACCCCAAAATGATGGAAGGGCTCATGGTGTCGATATATGCTCTACTCTGTTCCAATCTCTGGACACTGACCCAGTAAGGAGCATGCAGGTCGAATGAAGCTTGGTGTCTGCCCCCTAGCCCCTGGCCCCAACTCACTTGGAGCTCTGGCGCGGCCCCCTCTCACTAGCCACATTGTTTTCTGTCCCCTGTGTAGTACCTGCAGATGAAATGGCCACTCCTCGATGTCCCCGCCAGCGCCACAGTCAAGGACGCCAGGTCACCGTCCCCAGCACACTTGGTAAGTCTGTTTCTTCTTAAAGCGCCGAAGGGATACTCTCACTGACCTTGTCCCATATCACTGCCTCCACCTTCCCGAAGGTCTAGCAGCGTTGCCCCAGGTGTGTAAGCCAGACGGTCAGGAGTGCAGCAATTAGAGTGTTGGCTTTGCATGTCCCTACCGCTACCACCTCGGCACACGCACACACCACCCAGGATGTCATGTGATCAGAAATGCCAGCCCTGCCCATGGCTTGTATTGGTCCTCCTCCACCGCCCCTCCACCTTGACAGTCCAGTTCTCTCTCTCCCGCTAGAGCTTGGTTCACAGCCCTCATTTCCTCTTTGGAGCTGCACAGCAACAGTTGAAGAGGCTGTTCTGTACAGGATGTTATAGGAAAGAATTAATTAAAATATATGCAAACAAAAATCCCCAGGGGCTAACAATGTCTTTCTACCAATGTCTGAGGCAACAGGGTCACAAAGGAGGGTCTGGAGGGTCCTGGGAGGAGGTGCAATGGGATCTGCCTCCTCACCTCAGGGCTTGCAACAGACTAAAATTGATGGGATAGGAGGTGCTCCCAGCTAGGACCCTGTATCCCTCTTTCCTGGGCTTTCTTAGAAGCTTGGGGCAACCCACATGCCCTATAAGCTGACTAGTGTTGTTCCACTGCAGTGAGTCTTAGAAACACAGAGCACACAGGTAGAAGGGAGACCTGGGACTATAGGATGCTTCTAAAACTTAATTCTGTAAAATTGCAATGGTTTTCCTCACTCACGCTCCCCCTTCCACCACGCTGGGTTGTTTGTAAGCAAATCCCAGATGTAGAATTTCATCTCATTCATATTTCATCTCCTCATATTTTAAGATCTCCTGACAGTCTTTTTTCATTAAAAGCTTAGAATCCAGTGCAGGAGATACAAGAGATGTGTGTTCGATCCCTGGGTCAGGAAGATCCCCTGGAGGAGGAAATGGCAACCCACTCCAGTGTTCTTGCCTAGGAAATCCCATGGTCCGAGGAATCTGGCAGGCTACAGTCCATGGGGTTTCAAAGAATCAGACATGACTGAGCAACTGAGCACACAGCACACCTATCAAGTATACATCAGTAAAAACTAATAATTTTTTAAAAAAAGCTTAAAAAAGAATTTAGAATCTAGTTGAGGAGAAGGAAGGTATCTCTAGAGAGCTAAGTCCCGGCACGGTGAGCTTGTATGATTTCCAGTAATCGTGAGACCAACTTCCAGGGTCTGAGCCCTGGGTAGTTTACAGACCAATATCCTGTGTAGTTCTCAGGCGACTGTCACAGCCATCCAGAACAGGCTGCCCTGAGAGGTTCCGTGGCCCATCACCAAGACCTGAGCAGCCTAAAGAACATGCCCCACGGGGAGGTGGGACAGGCCTGGAAGTTGCCTGTGACCCTTTAGATTCCAAGACAACTGCTGATGGCCAAGTCCGAGGTGCAAGTGTCCACTAGTGGCCAGTCGAGGCCTGGGCATCCCAACGACCCCCATCACCACCACAAAACTGGCTTGTCCCCTCCCAGCACAGCCATCTGTCTTGATTTCTTTAAAAAAAAAAATTTTTTTTTTTCCGATTTATTTATTTGTCGGTGCTGGGTCTTCATTGCTGCATGAGCTTTTCTCCAGTTGCAACGAGGCGGGGCGACTCTTCAGCTGTGGTGTTCAGGCTTCTTGTGGCAGAGGCTTCTCTTGCTGCAGAGCACAGGCTCTAGGAGCATTCAGCCTTCAGTAGTTGCAGCTTCTGAGCTCTAGAGTGCAGGCTCAGGAGTTGTGGCACAGAGACTTAGTTGCTCCAAGGCATGTGGAATCTTCCCAGACCTGGGATTGAACTCAAGTCTCCTGCACTGGCTGGTGGATTCTTCAGCACCGAGCCACCAGGGAAGCCCTCTTCCGCTGTTTCAGATCTTTGCTCATGCCCCCCACCCGTCCTGTGGTACATCCCCATCCAGCATCCTTCACATCCTGTGTGTATATCTCCAAAAATCTCCATCTGCATTCAGAGGAGGTGGATTATTTTTAAAACAAGCACATAGACTCTTTGAGTTTGCCATCCCACCTGCTGCACAGAGTGATCCAGCTCTGAAAAATAAAACAAAAAGCCTGACACCAGCCCTCCTCTCCCTCCTATATTTCCCTTCTAATATTCACCACCCAACTTCACACAAGAGCTAGACCTTCCACCTCCATTCCTGAGTTGTTTGCCGTCTAATACCTAACAGCACTCATTTGCCCACCTTTTCTCAATCCTCTGCTTCCTATAATTCTTTTGTTGGCCCCACCTGCTGCTGCTGCTGCTAAATCACTTCAGTCATGTCTGACTTTTAGCGACCCCATGGACTACAGCCCACCAGGCTCCTCCATCCATGGGATTTTCCAGGCAAGAGTACTGGAGTGGGGTGCGATTGCCTTCTCCTCTTGGCCCCAGGAAACTGTATTATTTGTTCAGTCACTACGTCATGTCCAACTCTGCGACCCCATGAACTGCAATGCACCAGGCTTCTCTGTCTATCACTATCTCCCTGAGTTTGCTCGAATTCATGTCCATTGAAATCAGTGATGCCATCCAACCATCTCATTCACTGTTACTCCCTTCTCCTCTTGCCTTCAGTCTTTTCCAATATCGGGGTCTTTTCCAATGAGTCGGCTCTTTGCATCAGGTGGCCAAAGTATAGAAGCTTCAGCTTCAGCATCAGTCCTTCCAGTGAATATTCAGGATTGATTTCCTTTAGGTTTGACTGCTTTGATCTCCTTGCAGTCCAGGGGACTCTGAAGTCTTTTCCAGCACCACAGTTTTGAAAATGTCAGTTCTTCGGCACTCAGTCTTCTTTATGGTCGAACTCTCTCATCCATTCATGAGTATTAGAAAGACTATAGCTGTATTAATATACATTACCAAATTTTTTTTGCCCTCTCTATGATTCCATTTTTTTAGACCCTTTTCCTCAAATAAATCAACTACTCATCCTCACTTATTATCTCAGTGTAAGTGACATAAAAATACATAAAATCCCTAAACTCTCCATAAGGTTCTCTACCCATAGCATCCACTGCCAGACAAACCTGCAGTCACTGAGAGACATCTCAGCACAGCTGGTGGAGCAGGGGCTCATGTTATTTCTGAGAGTGGAAAACCATGAATAGCGGATACATTACATTGTAGATAGAAAAATAGATACTTTTCTAGGAAGTTGTATATTATCACACTCTGTACTCTCATACAAAAAAGCAGAAAAACAGGTCTCAAAAGCTTAAAACATCATGGGAGAAATCCTTACTTAATATTCTAGAAAATGGAAGGAGACCACCGTTTTCCATTTTCAAGTTTGTGCTTCTCATTCTGTTATCTGAGATACACGTGTGTGTGAATAGGAGCCAAACCTGAAATGCCCAGGGAGGACGATGTGTGTTGAAGATTGTGTAATAAAGTGGGTTTGAATCCTAGCTCTGGCTCTTCCTACTTGTGAAGCTTCAGGAAATTACCTCATCTCTCTTTGCTTTGGTTTCCTCATCTATAAAATAGGTATTAGAAGAGCATTTGACCTCAGAGTTGTGTGAAAATGAGCCCATGCATTGTAATAAGTTTAAAATTGTGCCTTGCACAAAATAAGCCTCAATAACTGCTACCTTGCTACTATTACCACCACCAGCACCTCTCAGTTCAGTTCAGTCATGACTGAGTGGACTTTGCCACCCCATGGACGGCAGCATGCCAGGCTTCCCTGTCCATCACCAACTCCCGGAGCTTGTTTAAACTCATATCCATTGAGTTGGTGATGCCATCCAACCATCTCATCCTCTGTCATCCCCTTCTCTTCCTGCCTTCAACCTTTCCCAGCATCAGGGTCTTTTCCAGTGAGTCAGTTCTTTGCATCAGGAAGCCAAAGTATTGGAGTTTCAGCTTCAGCATCAGTCCTTCCCATGAATATTCAGGACTGATTTCCTTTAGGATGGACTGGTTGGATCTCTCCTTGCTGTCCAAGGGACTCTCAAGAGTCTTCTCCAACATCACAGTTCAAAAGCATCAATTCTTCGACACTCAGCTTTCTTTATAGTCCAACTCTCACATCCATACATGACTACTTGAAAAATCATAGGTTTGTCTAGACAGACCTTTGTTGGCAAAGTAATGTCTCTGCTTTTTAATATGTTGTCTAGGTTGGTCATAGCTTTTCTTCCAAGGAACAATAAAAAAAATGTTCACAGATTCAGTCACCATCTGCGGTGATTTTAGAGCCCAAGAAAATAAAGTCTGTCACTGTTTTCCAGTTTCCCCATCTATTTGCCATGAAGTGATGGGAGCAGATGTCATGATCTTCGTTTTTTTGAATGTTGGGTTTTAAGCCAGCTTTTTCACTCTCCTCTTTCACTTTCATCAAGAGGCTCTTCTGTTCCTCTTCACTTTCTGCCATAAGGGTGGTGTCATCTACGTATCTGAGGTTATTGATATTTCTCCCAGCAATCTTGATTCTAGCTTGTGCTTCTTCCAGCCCAGCGTTTCTCATGATGTACTCTGCATATAAGCTAAATAAGCAGGGTAACAATATACAGCCTTGATGTAGTACAGACTAGCTATTTTATGGAACATCCCTCCACCTGGGTGTATCTGAGATTTCCTCGCGGGTAGATTCCGGTTGTGTGTTTTGGCAAGAACACGACCACATTCAGGTGTCCCTCTCAGTGCCTCACATTGGGAGGCAGATCTGTGATGTCCATTTGTCCCAGTGTCGGTGATGTTGGCTTGGATCATTTAATTAAGATGATGTTTGACCTATGTTTTCTCTTTGAGGTTATTCTTTCCTTTTGTACTTAATAAGTCGCTCTGTAGGCAGAAGCTGTATGCAGCTTGGAAGCTGCATAAATGCCCTGTTTCTTATTAAATTTGCACCCACAATTCATGGCATGCCTTGGTAATTATCTACCGCCATCATTTCTTTATTAGTTTCTGCCACTGAGATTTAGCTTGGGGGAAACCTTGTTCGTATCTCCAGGGCTTCCCTGGTATCTTGGTAGTAACGAATCCACCTACCAATTCAGGAGATGCGGGTTCAGTCCCTGGGTCGGGAAGATCCCCTAGAGAAGAAAAGGACAAACCACTGCGGTAATCTTGTCTGGCAAATCCCATGGACAGAGGAGCCTGGCAGGTTATAGTCCATGGGGTCACAGAGTCAGATATGAGTTAGCAACTAAACAACTCATATTTCCCAGTTCATTACTTTTAGTGTAGAGCAAACTGGACACTGTGTCAAGTCTGTGCACTGATGACACAAAAGAAAAAGATCGAGGAGACAACTGCAAAACAGTCTACAAATAGTGTTCCTTAAGAGGAGACCACAGCCAGCTAAAACAGCAGGCAAGAAGAGAAGAAAGCAAAGCTGGGCTTTCAAAGGAAATAGGGACTTCCCTGGCGGTCCAGTGGTTAAGACTCCTCAATTCCATTGCAAGGGGATGGATTCGATTCCTGGTTGGGGAACTAAGATGGTGCACAGCACAGCCTAAAAATAAATAAATAAAAACTCAAGTGTCTAGCTTAAAAGTGCTCATCTGAATTCTACAAAGTAAATGAAAATTTATATGAACTTAGACACATCCTGGCAAGAATCAGAATTGTAAGGGTTTGATTTTTTTCCCCTTATAAGCATCTATGCAGGGCTTCCTTGGTGGCTCAGATGGTAAAGAATCTGCCTGCAGTGCAGGAGA
The DNA here is from genome assembly GCF_014754425.2 of Oryx dammah. Lineage (NCBI taxonomy): Eukaryota > Metazoa > Chordata > Mammalia > Artiodactyla > Bovidae > Oryx > Oryx dammah. The sequence continues at coordinate 48,834,720 of NW_024070209.1, read as the reverse complement.
GCCGAGTTCAATCCCTGGGTTGGGAAGATCCCCTGGAGAAGAAAATGGTAACCCACTCTAGTATTGTTGCCTGGAGAATTCCATGAGCAGAGACTGGAGGAGACAGTTCATGGGGTCACATAGAGTCAGACATGACTGAGCAATTAACACTTTCACTTTCATCTACGCAGCAGGGGGAAAAGCCAGTATAAAAGGAAGAAAAATAAAGGTAAACGCAGGGTTCTCTTTTGCTGCCTTATTGCCAGCAAGCCGTAGATAAGTTTTGATAAGGAAAGTTTTTTAACCCAAGAATTTTGTGCCCAGTCCAATTTGCAAAGTCCTCAGAAATGTGCCACTGTTTGCAAGAAGGACCTGAAGCACATTCTAATTCCCCAAAGCATTTTCTCTCTGCTCCTGCCGTCCAGAGATCCTGGATTTATGCTCACATCTTTCCCAGCCTGCAGTGTACTACTTGCCACCTGCTTGAGAAGTTCAAAACGTATGTGTTAGTATATTAAGACAGACTTTCATCCCCTTGTTTTCTTCCCTGCACCCCAATCCACTGTCTTCCGTGGAGTTGCTCAAACACACCTGTCTTCCTGTCCACCTGGGAGCCACTACACTCTGGGTGCCTTCTGCCCAAATGCCCTTCCCTCTCCTGCCCACACATCTCATTTCTGCTGCCCTCATATATTCATTCAAGAGTCATTTTCTGAGGACTTCCCTGCTGGTCCAGTGGCTAAGACTCTGCACTCCCAGTGCAGGGGGCCTGAGTTTGATCCTTGGTCAGATAGCTAGATCACACATGCCGCAGTCAAAGATCCCACGTGCCATAGCTGAGACCCTGTGCAGTCAAATAAATAAAAATCAAACAGAAGTCATTTTCTCATTGAGGTTTTCCCTGGCTGGCCTGTGTCACTTATAACCTACATCTGCCTTGCCTCTTTTTTTTTTTTTTTTTTGTACTTATTTTGGCTGTTTCAGGTCTTACTTGCAGCACACAGGATCTTCAGTCTTCATTGCAGCATGCAAGATCTTTAATTATCGCATGTGGGATCTAGTTCCTTGATCAGGGATTGAACACATGTCCCCTGCATTGGGAGCACAGAGTCTTAGTCACTGGATCACCAGGGAAGTCCCCCTTCTTGCGTCTTATCTGCCATCCCTGACTTGATTTTTCTCCTTAGAAAAATTTATCACTATCTAGTATTTTAGTTACTTATTTTTTTGGATTATTGTCTAGATAGACAAATTCTCTCATGCATTCACAAGACCTAGAACAGTGACTGGCATGTCGTAGATACAGCATGAATACTTGTTGTGAGTCATGTTTTCTGCCAGGCCAGTTAGTTCAACAAGCAAGCCATCCCATCAAGACCCAGGTTCTTTCCATTTCTGCTGTTGGCCTCCAGCCCTTTGGCTACGCAACTCAGTCAGTGCCTGCTGTGTAGACAGTCTTCACAGACAATTACCCAATAAGTCAATGTGTGAATTGCCAGAAAAATTCTGTATAGAAGACATACATGCAAATTTCCTTTCTTTAATAGGATACAATGACAGAATTAGCAAAGAACTTATATTTTTCCTTTTAAGTAGTATTTGTTAGAGAGTAGTGGGTATGTTTACTTAGAATTAGAATTTTCCCCCCTCAATTTTCATTGGTTCCTATTTGCCTTTGCTTCTATTATATGTTAATCCACCACTATGAATATACTGGTAATTTTTCTGTTTTTTTTTAGCTGTGCTATGTGGCTTGTGGGATCCTAGTTCCGTGACCAGTGATCTAACCCAAGCACCCTGCAGTGGAAGCTGGAAATCCTAGCTACTGGACCACCAGGAAAATCCTGGACTGGTACTTTAGGAACAAACCAACTTCCTTTTCCCCTGAAGTCTTACATTTAAGCATAGTCTCTTGAGAACAATTTTAAGAGAAAATTAGCTCAAGCAGTTAACAGACAATTGATTGTGGGTAGAGCATATTTTTTAAATATATAAAATCAGTTACAGTTCGTGACCCAGTGCAACTCTGAGGATCTCTGCTGGGCAGCCTGTTGACTGGCCTATGTCTGCTTTGCAGAACATGGATACCACATGGATACCACAATTCAGGCTCCCCTTTGCCTGACCTGAAAAGCCTTATCTTTCTGATCTCTGAAATTCAGATCAGGAAGAAAAGGGGATAGTGAACGAAACCTAGGAAGCAGGAGGCTTTGTAAAGGCCTCAAACCACTGGCTTCCCCAGTGGTTCAGTGGTAAAGAATCTGCTCGCAATGCGGGAGATGCAGGAGATGTGGGTTCGATCCCTGGATCGGGAAGATCCCCTGGAGGAGGAAATGGCAATCCACTCCAGTATTCTTCCCTGGAAAATGACATGGACAAAGGAGCCTGGTGGGCTAAAGTCCATAGGGTCGCAAAAAGTCAGACACGACTGAGCAACTGAACGCGCCTGAATGCAAAGCAGTTACTGAGAGAAGCAGCTTTTGAAAAGGTGGCTGGTTCGTCTGTGGTGGAGCATTGGCTTTACTTAGAGCTTGGAAGAAAGTCATGAACAGTAGAAGTGAGGATACATGCTTCCTGGGGATCAGGAGTTTCCAGAACCTTGGCTTGGACCAACCCTAGAAAGGGGCTTCCCTGGTGGCTCAGCAGTAAAGAATCAGCCTGCCAGTGCAAGAGACACAGGGTCAATCCCTGGGTTGAGAAGATGCCCTGGAGAAGTAAATGGCAACCCACTCCAGTATTCTTGCCCGGGAAATCCCATGGACAGAGGAGCCTGGTGGGCTATAGTCCATGAGGTTGCAAAGAGTCGGACACGACTGAGTGACTGAACAACAACCTTAGAAACAGAGAATAGACAAGGAACACTTGAGTTGGGAAAGGGTTGGGTCTGTGTGATGGGACGGAAGGATTCGAGCACAAGGTCGGTCTGAGATGCTCTGCTTTGGGGAAAGCTAGACTTGGCTAGTTTCCTTGCCCAGGGAACACCTGTGTCCTGGCTTGTGTGTGTTCTCTGTACAGCAGGAACTGTCCGCTGGCTCTCCACATCCCTACACTTAACCTGGCTTCATGCTGCGAACATCATGTGCCTGGAGGACAGCAAAGGAGAGAAATCAGTGGGAAACTTTTCTTGGGATGATAGCCTCCGAAGAGAGCTTTCTCTGAGTCAGCCCTAAAGGAGTGATCTTTTAAAATATAATTTTGTATGTTATTTATTTCTGGCTGTACTGGGTTTTCACTGCAACGCGGCCTTTCTCTAGTTGCAGCAAGCGGAGGCTTCTTGCTGCAGTGGCTTCTTTTGCTGTGGAGCACGGGCTGCAGAAAGTAGGCTCGGTTGATTGTGGTGCTAGGGACAAGTGGAATCTTCCTGGGCCAGGGATCGAACCATGTTTCCTACATTGGCAGATGGACTCTTTACCATTGAACCACTAGGGAAACCCAAGAGAACAAGTTTGGCTAATCGTCTCCAGAGGCTGCATATTCCCAGCCTGATAAGGAAAAGTCTACCTTCCTTTTTTTTCTGTGAACTCACCTCCTTCCCGTCCATTTTCTAGACAATAATGCCACCTAACGGGAACCAGTAATAACTCACAGAGTGTTTTAAGTGAGGAGACTGCATTTTCCAATATAACTCATGTTTCCCTGCTTTGTGCTTAACTCTGACACCCATTCAGTGCCGTTTGCCAGTTTCTGATGAAGACAGCACATGGCCAGTCCTATTTTCATAATACCGTTAAGTATTTTAGGATGACTCTGTGTACCTATATTCAGTTATCATATAATACACATTAACATATTATAATCTTGTTTGTCAGTTATATCTAAATAAAGCTGAAAATTTTAATTTAAAAAAGATGGCTATAAAGGATGTAAATAACAGATGCACAAGAGATATGTCAAAATGATAATAGGTGCTGGGTTATGCTAGTGTGACTGGGCGTGGGGGGTTGTTGGGGTTTATTGTGTGTGTGATTGTGTTTCTAAATGTTTTATAATATAGCTTGTATTTTTTTCCTTAGGAAATTTGCATTCATCATATGTATATTTTTAATAGATAATAAAGTTGGAAAACACAAGAGAAACAAAATAATTTGTACTCCCACCATTCAAATATACTTACTGTTTACATTTTGGTATGCTTCTGTTTTTCTTTTCTCTTTTTGGCCGTGGTGTGCAGCTTGCAGGATTGTAGTTCCCCAACCAGGGACTGAACCCAGGCTATGGCAGTAAAGTGCTGAGTCCTAACCACTGGACCACCAGGGAATACCTGCTAGTCTTTTTAATTTTTTTATCATAGAATTTACATGATTTTTTAAAACTGTAATTTTTAAATTACACATTCATTCTGTATATTTCTTTTATCATTTACTATCACTCTTAGTAATAATTCTATTGGTTTTTATAATATAAAAATCGCCCTTTATTGACTTCCCTGGTGGTCCAGTGGCTAAGACCCTGTGCTGGGAATGCAGAGGGCCCCGGTTCGATGCCTGGTCAGGGAACTAGTTCCCCTGTGGCTCTAGTAAAAGTTTGAACGTCGCAACTGAAGATCGTGCATGCCACAGCTAAGACCTCAAACAGCCAAATAAATAAACATTTTTTTAGAAAAAGAACCTCCCAAAGCTAAATTATGCCTTGGGAAGGAAAAAAACACCTTTTTAAAAAGTTAATAATAAGTAAATAAAATTAAAATCGCCCTTCAAACAAAGCTGCTTCCATGAAACCTGAATGTTTCATTGATTGCATCAGGATCCTGTTAATGGAAATCTGACCTTAAAATAATCTTTTAATACTCTTATTTGTGCTACGTGTTCTTGTACGGGGAGACCTCTTCAAAAGCCAGTAAGGGAACAGGTAAAAACAGTAAGAAGAAAATAATTTTAGAATATACCTGCAACTACATGCAACGCCCGCCCACCAAGGGAGGCAATAGGAACTTGTCCAAGAGGAAGTACCAGCAGCCCAGGCGTGTACTGGCGCCACCTAGTGGTTGTGGTTGCGAACGTCTGAAATCTCGGTCTTAGTTCTGCAAGTCTGAGAGCTGGGCTTCTGGGTTCCGGGCCTTGCTCCAGGACTCTGCCTCTCATCTCTGCTTAGCCTACTGAACACAGAGCAAGACTACTGTCAGCGCACGAATACTTAGGAGATGTACATATCGTAGCTTGCATGATGAGCACCAAAGGGGCACCGACTGAAAGGCAAAAAAGGCTCATGGAATCTATGAAATGAAACATTCAACCAGAAAGACAGAAGTTTGGAATTCTGGCCCCTGCTGCTGCTGCTGCTAAGTCGCTTCAGTCGTGTCTGACTCTGGGCGACCCCATAGACGGCAGCCCACCAGGCTACCCCGTCCCTGGGATTCTCCAGGCAAGAACACTGGAGTGGGTTGCCGTTTCCTTCTCCTGAGATGCCATCAAATTATCATCCTTTTTACAGATCTCTTTTTTAAAGACATCTCTCTTCCACTTGTAACTCATTTACCTTATTATCCAAAACGATGAGCATATGTCCTTTCTCTGACAGATGTTTTGATTGGGCTGTTGGGTTGGCAGGTGATGCAAGAGGAGACACCCTGGTTTGTAAAGGGCCGATATGAATCCAGTTTTGTGACTTACTAGCTCTGTGACTCAGGCTACATCACTTCATCTTTCCGTGCTGTTTCCTCATTCCTCAAACCAAGATAATCAAAGCTCCTTTAGTAGGTTATAATAAGGACGCTAGCCATTTTTTAAATAACAATCCTTACTGTTATGTGAGATTAGGTTAAAACAATTAAAAATTCAGTTTACTGATTTCAGGGCACACAGGTTTCCCCCCTTTTTAACATTTCTGAAATCATGATGTGTTGATGACATGCCTGAGTTTTTACTTTATTTTTTTTTAAACTTAGTGTTTATGTTATTTACTTAGATGCACCATGTCTCACTTGTGGCATGCAGGATCTTTAGTTGTGGTATGTAGGATCTAGTTTCCTGACCAGGGATCGAACCTAGGCCTCCTGCATTAGAACGTGGAGTCTTAGCCACTGGACCACCAGGGATGTCCCTGTTTTTGCTTTCTTAACAGTTAATAAAATGTGCTCCTTACATTTGCTGATGTTTAAAATGAAATGTGATAATTAGGTCAGCAGAGTGTTTGATATGCTCCAGGGAGAACAGTTCTAAGTGCCCTTGGGAGTGTCTGTAAATGTAAACCTTGAACATGACAAGTGGTTATATGAGGCCTGGTGGTGACAGTTCTCTCACAGCTCTGTTCCCAGTCTCAGACTTGAGCCCAGGAGCTACTATTTCTAAGAAGTTTATTTGGCAAGCATGTGTTGAGCCTTTCAAAATTCACTGAGATTACACAGAGCATGGTTCATAATTCTGCAGTCTGTACCATTTAGCACACAGTATACATGAAGTGAGTGACGGTGGGCTGTTTTGAAGAGGGTATGTAGGAGGCTAGGTGTAATCCCTCCTCTAATTTTATTGATTCTTTTTCTGCTGTATTTGTTGTTCAGTCATGAAGTCTTATCCACCTTTTTGTGACCCCACGGACTGCAACATACCTGGTTTCCCTGTCCTTCACTATCTCCCTGAGTTTGCTCTAATCCATGTACATTGAGTCGGTGATGCCTTCCAACCATCTCATCCTCTGTCTCCCCTTCTCCTCCTGCCCTGTCTTTCCCAGCATCAGGGTCTTTTCCAACGAGTTGGCTCTTCATATCAGGTGGCCAAAGTATTGGAGCTTCAGTCCTTCCAATGAATATTCAGGACTCATTTAATTTAGTACTGACTGGTTTGATCTCTTTGCAGTCCAAGGAACTCTCAAGAGTCTTCTCAAGCACCACAGTTCGAAAGCATCAATTCTTCAGAGCTTAGCCCTCTTCCAACTCTCATATCCATACATGACTACTGGAAAAACCATAGCGTCAAAGCTAGACAGACCATTGTCAGCAAAGTGATGTCTCTGTTTTTTAATACACTTTCTAGGTTTGTCATAGCTTTTCTTCCAACGGGCAAATAGACTGCTACTTTGTCTTAAGTTCTCTACAAGGGCTGAATGCGATGCTGCATGGAAAATACCTGGCACATATTCAACTCAGTAAATGACCACAGATTTTGCAGGCATACCTCATTTTATTGTACTGTACTTTCCTGTGCTTCACAGACACTGCATTTTTTCTTTTTAATGAATTAAAGGTTTATCCAGCAAGTCTATCAGCATCATTTTTCCAACAGCCTTTGCTCACTTTGTGTCTCTGTCACATTTTGGTAATTCTTGCAATAGTTCCAACTTTTTCCTTATTATATTTGTTATGGTGGCTTGTGATCAGTCATCTTTGAGTCACTAGCAAAAAGATTACAACTCACTAATGGCTCAGTTGATGGCACCTTTTAACAATAAAGTGTTTTTGATTAGAGTATGTATGCGTTTTTTTTTGCCTTTTCATACTATTTATGAGGTTCTCAGTATAAAAAGGCAAATATATATACATATATATATAATATATAACAACACAGAATGAAATAGTTGGATGGCATCACCGACTCAATGGACATGAGTTTCAGCAGACTCCGGGAGATGATGAAGGACGGGGAAGCCTGCTGTGCTGCAGTCCATGGGGTTGCAAAGAGTCAGACACGACTGAGGGACTGAGCAACAACAACGAATGTATTTTTCTTAGACATAATGCCGTTGCACAGCTAACACTGCACGTGCTCAGTCCTGTCCACCTCTGCGACCTAATGGACTGTGTAGCCCGCCAGGCTCCTCTGTCCATGGGATTTCCCAGGCAAGAATACTGGAGAGGGTTGCCATTCCCTCCTTCAGATCTTCCCCACCCAGGGATCAAACTTGCATCTCCTGCATTGCAGGCAGATTCTTTACTGCTGAGCCACCAGGGCCTCCCCATACTTAACACTATAGAATAGTATAAGCATAACTTTTATATGCACTGGGAAGCCAAAATCATTGTGTGTTTTGCTTTTCTGCAGCGGTCTGGAAGCACACCTGCAGTATCTGAGGTCCGTCTGTATGCCATCTCCTTGGCAACTGGCCCTAATCTTTTTCTCTCTGTCTTTCAGTCTAATAAAGTTCCTGTTGTTCAGCACCCGCACCACATGCATCCGTTGACGCCCCTCATCACCTACAGCAACGACCACTTCTCCCCCGGCTCCCCTCCCACACACCTCTCCCCAGAGATCGATCCAAAGACAGGTGAGTTGGCTGCTGCTCAGGCTGGCCCAGGTAACTCAGAAGAGAATTGTTCTAGGAGTCACACGTGCTGACAAAGCAAGAGTCTTTATTGGGAAGGGGCACCCACGTGGAGAACAGTGTGATAAGGGAAGCCAGGAGGACTGCTCTGCCATGTGGCTCACAGACTCAGGTTTTATGGTGATGGGGTTAGTTTCTGAGTTGTCTTTGGCCAATTGTTCCTACTCAGGGTCCTTCCTGGTGGCGCACACATTGCTCAGCCAAGATGGGTGCCAGGTGGGAGGTGGTAGGATACATGGTGTCTCATTTTGACCTTTCCCAGACTCTTCTGGTTGGTGCTGGCTTGTTAGTTCCATGTTCCTTGCCAGGACCTCCTGTCGTAAAATAACTCACACAAATGGTTTCTATGGTACCTGGCCAGGGTGGGCAGTTTCAGTCAGTGTGTTTCCCCTAACAGACTTATAAGTATAGATGTAAGGAAAGAGACTGGGTTGACTGTTTTCTCAACTTGCTCACCCACACTGTTCATCCCAGAGAAAGCCATCCTTTTCATAACATTCCCATAGAGTTGCTGTGGCTCAGAGCATTTTTGGAGTCCCTCTTTAGACAGCTATTACAAGTTACAGATAATGAGGAGGATAAATGTGGAACGGATGTCACCGAGTCCAAGCTCAGTCTGGTCACCACATGACAGGCCTGTAACTGGGAGGCAAGGAATAACAACTTTATTCAGAAAGCTGAGTATCCAAGAAGATAGTGGACTAATGTCCTAGAGAACCATCTTATCAGAGTCTGGATGCCAGTTTCTTTTATAGAACAGAGGGGGAGGGAGGGAAGTAAAATAAAAAGGCCATAAGTCTTGCAGAATATCTCCTGGCTTGGCCTGCATCAGGACAGGGATGTGTTAATTTCTTCTTGCAGCTAGTCACAGGTGGGCCAGGTCAGAACAGTCTCCCTGTGAGCTGAACAAAGTCACTTTAGTCTAACTGTCTAACAGAGGGGCAAGGTTCCCTGAGACAGGCCATTCATTATGTATGCTTGCAGCTTATATACAGCATCTTTTCAACAATTATAGTAACAAGAGCATGAAGAGCAAAGGTTAAAGTCAAAGAAAAACAGATCCAACGTGGAATCAGTTATTGTTCTTCCCTGTTACACGGAAATCTGAAGTTTATTTTTCCACAAATGAAAAAGCTTTTCCAGCTGATGACTCCAGAGATAATCTTGGGTTTTTCAGTCCAAGATTTCCTGCCTGTGTCTTGGACACCTCCAATATGAGCAGTTGGAAGTTACTGGTGACTGAGGGCAGAAACAGTGAAAGAAAAGGCATTGCAAGCTGCAGAGCATCTGGGAACAAAGGGTAGCCTCCTGTTTGATGTGACTTTAAGGTGTAGGGTCAAGGAATTGTCTGACACATTTTTCCTTGGAAGCAGGAATCCCCCGGCCCCCTCATCCATCCGAGCTGTCTCCGTATTACCCACTGTCTCCTGGAGCTGTTGGGCAAATCCCACATCCCCTCAGCTGGCTCGTCCCACAGTAAGGAAACTTACAGCCTTTCTTATCCCTCCTTCCTTACACTGAGCTCTGCCTCCTATACCTCCAGCCTGTCCTTGGGGTCCAAATACAGATGCCCCCTGCCCCAACCACAGCCCCACAGTGGAGCCCTCTCACCAAGCCCAGAACTTCCCCAGGGCATCAGAACAAGTTTCCCAGGCAGCATCTTCTCAATTTCCACTTCCTACTTATTGCCTTTTACTTATCATCCTATCTTCCCAACCCCTTCTCCATACCTATGAATGTTCCCATTTCAGCCAGTTTCCTGACCGGATTTCCTTACTCCTGGCCCTTATAGGCAAGGACAGCCCATGTACTCCCTTCCTCCCGGTGGCTTCAGGCACCCCTACCCTGCCCTCGCCATGAATGCCTCGATGTCCAGGTGAGTCCTGGGGCTGCGGCTGTGAGCGGGGAAGTGGCAGTGCACGGAATGCTTGTCTACTGGCTCCCCTGCAGTTTCTGACTTTCTCTTGGCAGTAAGCAAAGAGGCAGGTGCTCGCCTTTCCTCCCCGCCTCTCTGATTAGTTGTGGGATGGAAACAACAGGCTCTGCTCACTCTTGCCCCATCTCCCTCTCTAAGAGGAGAATTTTAAAGCCCTCACACTCAGTCCTCCTGCACGTTCCCCTATGGGCTGGGCAGGGCTTGGTGGCACTGAAGCATTTTGAATATGTCAGACTGAAGCCAAAGGCTGGGAGATTAATTGTTCCTGAAATGATGTCAGGAGAAGGGAACTATGAAAGAGGATTTCCATCTCAGGGGCTGACCTACCTGACAATCGTACCACCAATGAAAAAATATATATATAAACCACAGCATAAGCCTTTCTTTCCTTTCCGCTGTGTACCTGGCCTCCGACCTCCTGCATCTTCTGTTTTTCATCCCACCTGCTTTCAGCACCGAGTATAGGAACACTGTGCATTTGTGGGGGAAGGGAGGTTGTTGGGTGTTTCCCAAAATGAGTTCTTTCAAGGTCAGCCAGTAGCCTTCTCTTGCTCCAACTCTGCCATGGCAGAGATGTTCACGTGCCTCTGCCATCAAGGCTGGGTTCCACCACGTCCTCTGCGAGTGGCAAGCATTTAGCCTGAATCCCTCTGTTGTTTTTGTCTCCCCTTGGTATGCAGCCTGGTTTCCAGTCGGTTCTCCCCTCACATGGTGGCTCCGGCCCATCCTGGTCTGCCCACCTCAGGGATCCCCCACCCCGCCATTGTCTCCCCCATTGTCAAGCAGGAACCAGCGCCCCCTAGCCTGAGCCCGGCTGTGAGCGCGTGAGTAGTGGGCAGCCTGGTGGCGGGTGGCCAGTCTCTGAGTAGCAATTGCCATTGATTCTTTTCCTGGGGACCTTCAGCCGATGGCTTCCTCAGCCACATCCTCCCCACCTTGCAAACTGTTCCCTTTGACCCCTGGAATTCCCATCCTCTCGGAGACACCGTGCGTCTTTTCTCACAGTAAGGGAAGCCCTACAATCAGGACTTTGAAAGAGAAACTGAGAGAGCTTTTAGCTTCCTTCCCTGTCCCCCCATACACTTGAAAATTGCAAGGGGAATTTTCTCAAGGTCACATGGTTGACTTGGGTTAGAGCTGAGTCCAGCACCATGGCCCACACTTTGTCCACTGAAAGTCAAAGTCTCATGGCCAAGGAGACCCGCCCCGGCTCTGTTTCTACCACAGTGCTCTGCCCCCTCCTCTTTCTCACCTGGGGCCAGTCCATCTCAGCTCCCCCACCACCTTTGTCAGGGGCGCAGCTCCTTTGTCAGGAAGTTGTCCTCTCCTAGAATGTGGCTGGAGGTCAGTCAGAGACTAGGAACTGGGTGCTCAGGCGCTGGAAGCAGCCCTGGGCAACTCTCATTAGCTGCCAAGTGGCTCATCCCCTCCTCCCCAGAGGCAGCCAGCCCTTAGCCTCCCTGAGAGATGACAGCTGACAAATGCTAACCTACAGCCTTGTGACTTCCCAGGAAATCACCAGTCACAGTGAAGAAAGAGGAAGAAAAGAAGCCCCACGTGAAGAAGCCTCTTAATGCCTTCATGTTATATATGAAGGAGATGAGGGCCAAGGTGGTGGCTGAGTGCACCCTGAAGGAGAGTGCAGCCATCAACCAGATCCTGGGAAGGAAGGTAAGGTCCGCCCCTGTGTTCCAGGCTGTGCAGCTCAGCGTTCTCCATGCTCACCACTCTGTCCTCACTGGTCCTCTCTCTACAGTGGCACAACCTGTCCCGAGAAGAACAGGCCAAGTACTACGAATTGGCCCGGAAGGAGCGGCAGCTTCACTCACAGCTCTACCCGACCTGGTCAGCCCGGGACAACTATGTACGTGCCCACTCAGACACCAGGGGCAGCCTCCAAGTGAGGATTTGGGGGAGAAGGAAGCTGACTCCAGTGATAGAGGACCCTTAAGGCCAGGGAGAAGTCTGTATTTCTCTAGAAATTATGAAGACACTTTAATTCTCAGAAGGGCCACAAGGACATGGTTTTGGTGTCCTGAGGACAGAGTTAAATTTGTGCCTGTCCCATTGCAAGTGGGGCATCCATGCATGCTAAGTCACTTCAGTTGTGTCCAACTCTTTGCAGCCCTGTGAACTGTAGCCCTCCAGGCTCCTCCGTCCATGGGATTCTCCAGGCAAGAATACTGGAGTGGGTTGCCATTTCCTCCTCCAGGGGATCTTCCCAACCCAGGGATCAAGCCTGTGTTTCTTGTCTCCTTCACTGAAGGGCAGGTTCTTAACCACTAGCGCCACCTGGGAAGCCAACTGGAGTTGGAAGTGGACTCAGCCTTTAATTCCGTACTTCAGGGTGTGGTGTCAGCTGTGTGCTAGTTCTATTGATCGGTGTCTGTAGCAAAGGGTTCCCAACCTGGGGCTCACAATGCCATGAGCTACTGCCTACATTTCTGATACCTCCCTGGAACTGGACAGGTTTTTTTATTTTTTATTTTTTAAAAATTTTGGTGGGGCTGCATGAACTTTCTCTATTTGAGATATGCAGGGGGCTTCTCTCTAGTTGCAGTGGGAAGGTTTCTCATTGCAGTGGCTTCTCTTGTGGAGCACAGACTCTAGAGTATGCAGGCTCAGTGGTTGTGGCACATGAGCTTAGTTGCCCCCCAGCATGTATGATCTTCCCAGAGCAGGAATCAAACCCATTGGCAGGTGGATTCTTAACTCCTAGACTGCCAAGGAAGTCCCTGTATGTATGTTCTTACTTGCTCTTTTTCTGCTAAAAGTCTTCATAGCTGAGTTAGTTTTTTTTTCCCCCCTCTTTGGTGCCAACTGAGCCCATACCTTCAACAGTGAAAGCATATAGTCCTATCCACTGAATTGCCACGGAATTCCAGCTGCATGAGATTTTCAGTGATACCTGGGATGCCTCAAAAAAGATCAGGAACCTGACCCTGTTCTAGAGAGAGAAACAGAAAACTAATCCTGCAGGGCAGGGAAAGAATGAGACCTTCCAAGAAAGTCAGGACCTATCTGAGCTGAGGGGAGGGAGGCGGCCCCCCAGAAAGGTTCACTGTGCCTCCTCATGAGGCCGCTGCACAGAATGTGACCTGGGCGCCTGGTACAGAAAATATCCTGTCTCCCCACTTCATAACTGAATCCATCAGAAAAGCCGTTATTCTGTCCCTGGTTATTACCTTTTCCTTTGGCCATATCTTTCAGGGTAAGAAAAAGAAGAGGAAGCGAGAAAAGCAGCTGTCCCAGACACAGTCCCAGCAGCAGCAAGTCCAGGAGGCAGATGGTGAGTCTTCAGGAGGGAACTGCGTCTTTACTTTTTCCCACTGTGTCAGCTACACCTGCCAGCACCCTGTGCGTGGGTCTCTGATGGACACCATGTCAACACTGTGTTTTAATATTAATAGCTGCCATTTTCAAGGCCTCTGCCTCATGTACACTTGTGCATGCGTGCTAAGTCACTTCCATCATGTCCGACTCTTTGTGACCCTATGGATTGCATCCCACCAAGCTTGTCTGTCCATGGGGATTCTCCAGGCAAGAATATTGGAATGTGTTGTCATGCCCTCCACCAGGGGCTCTTCCTGACCCAGGGATTGAACCTGCAGCTCTTATGTCTACATGCATTGGCAGGAGGGTTCTTAACCAGTAGTACCACTTGGGTATACTCAGGTGGGTGTTATTATTAGCCCCTTTCTGGAGATGATCAGTTTAGAGGCTCAGAGAAGTGAAAGGATTTTCCTGGTCATGCTGCTTGGTAAATGGAGGGAGGATTTGGTCCAGCGCTTTGTCACTCGAAAGGTGCTCTTCAATTCAGTTGAGTTTCGTCTTATTAAGGGTTAGGTTCTAAAATCAATGCAGTAAAAGTAAAAACTGAATGTTGTTGAAATGAGCCTTGAAATTCCCTTAGGAATCCAGCCCCTTAGAGACTGGCATACCACCTTTCAGTGAATCCAGTAGATTCAGGTTTTCCTTCAATGTTTGGTTGGCCGAATATCAGAAATAATCATTTGCTTGGACTAGGAAGGCCCTTTTGTGCCACAAATATTTTTTTTTACATCAGAATCTCACCCAGCACAGACTAGCCCCTTCCTTGGCCAGTATTTCAGTCACACCTCCCATCTCACGCTCATTACAGGACAAGGGTAGAACTAGTTTAGTTTCATCTAAAGGTCTTGGCAGGTGGTAAAGAATTCTCTTGCAATGCAGGAGACCTGGGTTCAATTCCTGGGTAGGGAAGATCCCTGGAGAAGGAAGGGAATGGCAACCCACTCCAGTATTCTTGCCTGGAGAATCCCATGGACCGAAGAGCCTGGTGAGCTACAATCCATAGGGTTGTGAACAGTGAGACGTGACTGAGCAGCTAACACACACACACACTAAGTGCTTTTTATTGCCTTTCCTTTCACTTCCTTTCCTAGCTTTCTAATATCTCTATAATTTATATATTTATCTCCATAGGAGTACACATAAATTAACTATGTATATGACGCAAAATCTGTTGAATTGATGCGTGGCAGGCGCTGTACTATCTCTAGGAGGATCCTAAACCAAAGATTTTAAAGCAAACTGAACGGAGATCCATCCCCCAAATGATAAGATTTAGGCAACAAGAAGATAATTTGCTAGAGAAGGAAATGGCAACCCACTCCATTATTCTTGCGGGGAGAATTCCAGGGACAGAAAAGCCTGACGGGCTACAATTCATAGCGGTGCAAGGAGGCAGACATCACTGAGCACAGCACAGCATGATAATTTGATAAGCTCAGCTATTTTCCCTCCAGGCAGATACTGAACGGGGTCTTTGGCATTTTGCTATTGGCCCTTTTCTGTGCTCTAGGTATACTGCAAGTCTTAGGCGTCATTTCAGGGCCTCACATCCCTCCCTTTACGCATGCTTGTTTCTCGGGTCGTATGTACTACTTCCGCCTTTCCCAGCGTTCCTAGCGGCTGACTTCCTTGTTTGTGTCCCCCCCCACCCCCACCCCCCCAGGTGGGCTGGGCTCCAAAAGCAAGAAGCCATGGGTGCAGTGCCTGCCCCCCGAGAAGCCCTGTGACAGCCCTGCTTCCTCCCACGGCAGCATGCTGGACTCCCCAGCTACCCCCTCCGCGGCCTTGGCCTCCCCGGCCGCCCCAGCCGCCACCCACTCGGAGCAAGCCCAGCCCCTCTCCCTCACCACCAAACCAGAGGCCCGGGCCCAGCTGGCTCTCCATTCGGCTGCCTTCCTGTCATCAAAGGCTGCCGCCACCTCTTCTGGCCAGATGGGCAGCCAGCCCCCGCTCCTGTCCCGGCCCCTCCCTTTGGGGTCCGTGCCCACAGCTCTGCTGACGTCCTCCCCGTCCTTCCCCGCCACGCTCCACGCCCACCAGGCCCTCCCCGTGCTCCAGGCCCAGCCTCTGTCCTTGGTCACTAAGTCTGCCCACTAAGCTGCCCCCTTGACCTATGCAGGCTGTCACGTGACTCATCGAGTAGTAAGGATGCAGAAGGAAAAAAAAAAGGAAACTTTATTGGTCAATATTTGACCACTCTGGACTGTTCTGTAAAGTGACTGGTAACAGCAGCACTTTACGTTTTGTAGATGTAACCAGTAGCTGATCTTAAGTCTTTTTTAAAAAAACAAACAAACAAAAATCTTTAAAAAAAAAAAAAAAAGGAAAACGAGAACTGAAAAGTAGTGTGTTATTCTTCCTGTATGTGCAGCGGTGGATGGACCTGGGCAGAAGGCACCCCTCCCTCTACCTCCTGGACTCTCTGCCCTTCCTCCTCTTCCCATCCTCCTCACACATCCAACCCCCACCCCCTGCTTCCTGGCTCCCCTCATTCCAGCTTACACGTTGGCCCTTGTTGCCTTTTCTAGCCTTTTCATCTGCAACCCATTCCTTGACGTTCCCTTTTACTTGGCCCACGTTTTTCTCCTGTGGGTTCATGCCTTCATCTTCGTCCTCTGCCCAGTGTAAGGCTGTCACCACGTGAGAAATACTTTGGCCTTTTTGTCTCCACCAGCACACCTTTCCCTCAGTGGCCCTAAACCACCCCCACCCCCCAGCCTCCAGCTTTCTGTGGAGGAAGAGGTCCTCTAAAATGGTTCTTCCCTGCATTTAAAGGGACTCAAGGTGCCTGCCACTTCCTCAGCGAAGAAGCCTGTGTTCTACCCCCTTACCAGTCAAGATGTCCCCTCACAGCCCCGGAGTGGCAGACAGGTCTGGCTCCTGTCACCCGGGAATGTGCTAGCACAATCTGCCAAAGCTCTGAGACCCTCCTCCCTTCCCAGTCACCTCACATGCTTCTTCTGTGTGTATTTCTTTTCATTTTTATGGGTTTTTTTTTGGAGCAATTTAAACTCCCAGTTGTTTATTTTCACAAAAGAAAATAAAATTGCAGTTGCAAGACTTTGCTGAGTATTTTAGTCCTTTGTTGACTCAAGCCCCTTTCTTCACACCAAAGGCTGTAAGATTTTTACAGAATGCAAAGGAGGAATGCCTCTATTGGAAGGGGATGTAAGTCATGCCTGACAGAACTAGAAAAATCTAATCCCGTTTTCAGCCTCGAATGTGCACAGACCAGTCAATATAGATAACTGAGATCCAAAGGGATGAATCTTTTTATTTTCATTTGTCTTCTTGTAATTGCCAAGATGGAAGGGGTGTCCTTGGGTTTCTTTGCACGTACCAAGCACTGGAATTCATTTTTATTGTGCAGCTTTACTGAGGTATATAATTCATACAATTCACCCATTTTAGGTGGACCATTCAGTGGTTTTGTGTTCGAAGTTGTGTATCCATCATCACATTAAAACATTTTCATTACCTCAAAAAGAAACCCCATACTTTTTGGAACTTACCTTCCACTTCCTCCTTCTCACACCACCACCTCCAGCCCTGGACAATCATGAATCTACTTTGTGTCTCTGCGTTTGTCTGTTCTGGATATTTCATGTTTTTTAAACAAGTATTTAGCTAATAATGTATTTATGTTTGGCAGAGCTGGGTCTTCGGCACTGTGTGTGGGATAGTCTCTAGCTGTGGTGTGCTAGCCTGTCGGTGCGGTGCCCTCTCTTGCTGTGGAGTATGAGCTCTAGGTGCACGGGCTTCAGCAGCTGTGGCACAGGTGCTCAGGCCCCAGAGTGCAGTCCCAGAAGCTGTGGCACACAGGCTTTAGTTGTTCCATGTCATGTGAAATATTCCTGGACCAGGGATTGAAATCATGTCCCCTGCACTGGCAGGCGGACTCCCATTCACTGTACCACCAGGGAAGTCCTGTTTGTGTTCTTTTTGATGATAGCCATTATGGCAGGTGTCAGAGGACGTTGTGGTTTTTATTAGCATTTCCCTAATGCATTTTCCTTTTTTTTTTTTTTATTACAGCCATCCTAGTAGATGTGGAGTGGTGTCTCATTGTAATTTTGATTTGCATTTATCTAACTATTACTAATGATGGTGAACATCCACACATTAGTGAGTTATCCCAACACCATTTGTTGAAAGACTATTCTTTCCCTCATTGAACAGTCAGCACCATGGTTAAAAATCAATTGACCATAAATATATAGGTTTATTTCCATACTCTCAATTCTATTCCATTAGCCATATGTCTTTGTGCCTGTGCTACACTGTCCTAATCAATGTTGTAATTAGTTTTGAAATTGGGAAATTAGAGTCCTCTAATTTCATTCTTTTTCAAACCTGTTTTAGCTATTCTGGATCTCTTGCATTTTTGTATGATTTTAGGATCAATTTATTAATTTCTGCAGAGAAGCCACCAGGAATTTTAATAGGGATTGTACTAGTAGATCAATTTGGGAAGTACAGCCATTCTAACAATTACAACTTCCAATTCATGAATATGCAATGTCTTTCCATTTATTTCGGGCTTCTTGAGTTTCTTTTAATAATATTTGTAGTTTTCAGAGTATAAGCTTTGCATTTCTTCTGATAAATTTATTCCTAAGGGATTTTTTCTTTTTGATACTATTGTAGATGGAATTGTTTCTTAATTTCATTTTTAGATTGTCTGTTGAAAGTGTATAGGAATACTGTTAAGTTTTATATATTGATCTAACTTCTTACATCCTTGCTTAACCTGTCCTAATAAATTTTTAGAAAATCCTCAAGATTCTCTTTATGCAAGATCATGTTATCTACAAATAGATATACTTTTACTTCTTCCTTTCAATCTAGATGCGTCTTATTTTCTTTTCTTGCTGAATTATCTTGGCTACTTCCAATACAAAGTTGAATGAAAGTGGTAAGAACAGTCATGCATGGTTCTTTATCTCAGAGGGAGAGCATCTAGTCTTTTACCATTACCATTATGTTAGTAGTAAGGTTTTTGTACATGCCTTCTTCAGGTTGAGGAAAGTCCCTTCTTTTCCAAGTTTGTTGAGTATTTTTATATGTAGAAGTGCCAGGAAATTTAAGATTTATTCAAGTTATGGCCCTATCATTCCCTTAAACCAGTATTGGTGTGAGTAAGAAGTTAGTTCTAAAATCCACCTTCTCTATTCCAGGTAACAGCACTTCCTGGAGAAAAACCACACACCTGCAGTAGATGCCACAACAGACGTGTGCCTAACATAAGCTAGGCCTTCAGCACATTTCATTGGTTACTACACTTAGCCTTTGTCAGTTTTCTGTATTAATACCCTTAACAACCCTTCTCTCCACCATCCTCAGGCCCTGGGGTTAATCCCCACCTTTTCTCTCTCAAAGACTATGTTGCCCCTTAGAATACCAAGAAAATTGAGGCCAGCTAAAATGTTCTATTCTGCGGACTTTCCTGGTAGTCCACTGGTTAAAATACCAACAAGATTCCAATTCACGGGGCACAGGTTCAATCCCTGTTTGGGGAAATAAGATCCCACACAGCCAAAAAAGGTAAAAAAAAAAAAATTCTATTCTGAACTCCCACATCCCTACCTAAATATTCACCCACCCTCCCTCCAGCTATTCTAACTGCTTTTCCACAGGTCTCAAGGTTGACTCAGGGCAAACTGTCCCCTGAATCCCAGCCATTCCAGCAGTCATCATATCTCTCTGTCTTGTAATCTTGGTCTGTCTAATAAATTATTCCTCTCAGTCAGGTTAAAAACACTCAGTCCTCTTCCATATTGGTTTCACATTCAAACTTCCAGAAAAAGGTAGCTTCTACTTATCTTCTACCCACTACTTATCCCATTGCAACCAGGTTTCACTCCCTCTACTGAAATACCTAATAACTCCTTATCTTACTTCAACTCTGTGCTGTCAATTTCATTATCCTTCTGAAAATAGTTCTATGACAATTGTGAGCCCTCAAAGGATGCTGAGTAAAGAAACTGGAAAATAAGGAGATATTAGTGTCCCAAAAGAGGTGACATGACTAGTTGTCACTAAAGTGACAAAGAGACCCGCAAGATGAGAATTGCAGGTGTGGTTCTGTGACTTGCTTCATTTCCAGTTAATAATTGATCATATACACATCAGTTCAGTTCAGTTCAGTCGCTCAGTTGTGTCCGACTCTTTGCGACCCCATGAATCACAGCACGCCAGGCCTCCCTGTCCATCACCAACTCCTGGAGTTCACTCAGTCCGTCGAGTCCGTGATGCCATCCAGCCATCTCATTCTCGGTTGTCCCCTTCTCCTCCTGCCCCCAGTCCCTCCCAGCATCAGAGTCCTTTCCAATGAGTCAACTCTTCGCATGAGGTGGCCAAAGTACTGGCATCATTAGCATCATCATCATCATTTAGCATCATTTCTTCCAAAGAAATCCCAGGGCTGATCTCCTTCAGAATGGACTGGTTGGATCTCCTTGCAGTCCAAGGGACTCTCAAGAGTCTTCTCCAACACCACAGTTCAAAAGCATCAATTCTTCGGTGCTCAGCCTTCTCCACAGTCCAACTCTCACATCCATACATGACCACAGGAAAAACCATAGCCTTAACTAGATGGACCTTAGTCGGCAAAGTAATGTCTCTGCTTTTGAATATACTGTCTAGGTTGGTCATAACTTTCCTGCCAAGGAGTAAGCGTCTTTTAATTTCATGGCTGCAATCACCATCTGCAGTGATTTTGGAGCCCAAAAATATAAAATCTGACACTGTTTCCACTGTTTCCCCATCTATTTCCCATGAAGTGATGGGACCAGATGCCATGATCTTCGTTTTCTGAATGTTGAGCGTTAAGCCAACTTTTTCACTCTCCACTTTCACTTTCATCAAGAGGCTTTTTAGTTTCTCTTCACTTTCTGCCATAAGGGTGGTGTCATCTGCATATCTGAGGTGATTCATATTTCTCCCAGCAATCTTTATTCCAGCATGTGCTTATTCCAGCCCAGCGTTTCTCATGATGTACTCTACATATAAGTTAAATAAGCAGGGTGACAATATACAGCCTTGACGTACTCCTTTTCCTATTTGGAACCAGTCTGTTGTTCTATGTCCAGTTCTAACTGCTGCTTCCTGACCTGCATACAGATTTCTCAAGAGGCAGGTCAGGTGGTCTGGTATTCCCATCTCTCGAGGAATTTTCCACAGTTTATTGTGATCCACACAATCAAAGGCTTTGGCATCGTCAACAAAGCAGAAATAGATGTTTTTCTGGAACTCTCTTGCTTTTTCCATGATCCAGCAGATGTTGGCAATTTGATCTCTGGTTCCTCTGCCTTTTCTAAAACTGGCTTGAACATCAGGAAGTTCATGGTTCACGTATTCCTGAAGCCTGGCTTGGAGAATTTTGAGCATTACTTTACTAGCATGTGAGATGAGTGCAATTGTGCGGTAGTTTGAGCATTCTTTGGCATCGCCTTTCTAGTTGCCTATAAAAAAGGGAGAACCAAGAAAGTATTATTCTTAATAACTCTGGGTCCACTGGAGAAGGGAATGGCAAACCACTTCAGTGTTCTTGCCTTGAGAACCCCATGAACAGTATGAAAAGGCAAAAAGATAGGACATTGAAAAAATGAACTCCCCAGGTCGGTAAGTGCCCAATATGCTACTAAAGATGAATGGAGAAATAACTCCAGAAAGAATGAAGGGATGGGGCCAAAGTAAAAACAACACCCAATTGTGGATGGGACTGTCGATGCTGTAAAGAGCAATATTGCATAGGAACCTGGAATATTAGGTCCATGAGTCAAGGCAAATTGGAAGTGGTCAAACAGGAGAGGGCAAGAATGAATGCTGACATTCTAGCAATCAGTGAACTAAGATGGACTGGAATGGGTGAATTTAACTCATATGACCATTATATCTACTACTGTGGGCAGGAATCCCTTAGAAGAAATGGAGTAGCCATCATAGTCAACAAAAGAGTCTGAAAAGCAGTACTTGGATGCAATCTCAAAAGCGACAGAATGATCTCTGTTCATTTCCAAGGCAAACCATTCAATATCACAGTAATCCAAGTCTATGCCCTGACCAGTAACGCTGAAGAAGCGAAAGTTGAATGGTTCTATGAAGACCTACAAGACCTTCTGAAACTAACATCCAAAAAAGATGTACTTTTCATTATAGGGGACTGGAATGCAAAAGTAGGAAGTCAAGAAACACCTGGAGCAACAGGCAAATTTGGCCTTGGAGTACAGAATGAAGCAGGGCAAAGATTAATAGCGTTCTGCCAAGAGAATGCACTGGTCATAGCAAACACCCTCTTCCAACAACACAAAAGAAGACTCTACACACGGACATCACCAGATGGTCAACACCGAAATCAGATTGATTATATTCTTTGCAGCCAAAGAGGGAGAAGCTCTATACAGTCAGCAAAAACAAGACCGGGAGCTGACTGTGGCTTAGATCACGAACTCTTTATTGCCAAATTCAGACTCAAACTGAAGAAAGTGGAGAAAACCACTAGACCATTCAGGTATGACCTAAATCAAATCCCTTATGATTATACAGTGGAAGTGAGAAATAGATTTAAGGAACTAGATCTAATAGACAGAGTGCCTGATGAACTATGGACGGAGGTTTGTGACATTGTACAAGAGACAGGGATCAAGACCATCCCCATGGAAAAGAAATGCAAAAAAAGCAAAATGGCTGTCTGAGGAGGCCTTACAAATAGCTGTGAAAAGAAGAGAAGTGAAAACCAAAGCAGAAAAGGAAAGATATACCCATTTGAATGCAGAGTTCCAAAGAATAGCAAGGAGAGATAAGAAAGCCTTCCTCAGTGATCAGTGCAAAGAAATAGACGAAAACAACAGAATGGGAAAGACTAGAGATCTCTTCAAGAAAATTAGAGATATCAAGGGAACATTTCATGCAAAGATGGGCTCAATAGACAGAGATAGTAGGGACCTAACAGAAGCAGAAAATATTAAGAAGAGGTGGCAAGAATACACAGAAAAACTATACAAAAAAAGATCTTCATGACCCAGATAATCACAATGGTATGATCACTCACACTCACCTAGAGCCAGACATCCTAGAATGTGAAGTCAAGTGGGCCTTAGAAAGCATCACTACCAACAAAGCTAGTGAAGATGATGGAATTCCAGTTGAGCTATTTCAAATCCTGAAAGATGATGCTGTGAAAGTGCTGCACTCAATATGCCAGCAAATTTGGAAAACTCAGCCATGGCCACAGGACTGGAAAAGGTCAGTTTTCACTGGAATCTCAAAGAAAGGCAATGCCAAGGAATGCTCAAACTACTGCACAATTGCACTCATCTCACACGCTAGTAAACTAATGCTCAAAATTCTCCAAGCCAGGCTTCACCAATACATGAACCGTGAACTTCCAGATGTTCAAGCTGGTTTTAGAAAAGGCAGAGGAACCAGAGATCAAATTGCCAACATCCGCTGGATCATCAAAAAAGGAAGAAAGTTCCAGAAAAACATCTATTTCTGTTTTATTGACGATGCCAAAGCCTTTGACTATGTGGATCACAATAAACTGTGGAAAATTCTTCAAGAGATGGGAATACCAGACCACCTGACCTGCCTCTTGAGAAACCTATATGCAGATCAGAAAGCAACAGTTAGAACTGGACATGGAACAACAGATTGGTTCCAAACTGGAAAAGGAGTACGTCAAGGCTGTATATTGTCATCCAGCTTATTTAACTTATATGTAGAGTACATCATGAGAAACACTAGGCTGGAGGAAGCACAAGCTGGAATCAGGATTGCCAGGAGAAATATCAATAACCTCAGATATGCAGATGACACCACCCTTATGGCAGAAAGTGAAGAAGAACTAAAGGGCCTCTTGATGAAAGTGAAAGAGGAGAGTGAAAAGGTTGGCTTAAAGTTCAACATTCAGAGAACTAAGATCATGGCATCCGGTCCCATCACTTCATGGCAAATAGACGGGGAAACAGTGGAAACAGTGGCTGACTTTATTTTTCTGGGCTCCAAAATCACTGCAGATGGTGATTGCAGCCATGAAATTGAGAGACGCTTACTCCTTGGCAGGAAAGTTATGACCAACCTAGATAGCATATTCAAAAGCAGAGACATTACTTTATCAGCAAAGGTCTGTCTAGTCAAGGCTATGGTTTTTCCTGTGGTCATGTATGGATGTGAGAGTTGTACTATAAAGAAAGCTGAGTGCCAAAGAATTGATGCTTTTGAACTGTGGTGTTGGAGAAGACTCTTGAGAGTCCCTTGGACTGCAAGGAGATCCAATCAGTCCATCCTAAAGGAGATCAGTCCTGGGTGTTCACTGGAAAGACTGCTGTTGAAGCTGAAACTCCAGTCGTTTGCCCAACTCATGCGAAGAGCTGACTCATTTGAAAAGACCCTGATGCTGGGAAAGATTGAGGGCAGGGGGAGAAGGGGACGACAGAGGATGAGATGGCTGGATGGCATCACTGAGTCAATGGACATGGGTGGACTCCCGGGAGTTGGTGATGGACAGGGAGGCCTGGCGTACTGTGGTTCATGGGGCTGCAAAGAGTTGGACACAACTGATCGACTGAACTGAGCTAAACAGGACCTTTTTATTTTCTTACTTTGTCTTATCTTTATTTAAAAATTTTTTTCTATAGTAAATGTATTAATTATAACAATTTGGGGGAGCCTTAATTATATGCTAGATACTGTTAAATGCTCTGTATGAATTATCTCACCCTCAAAACTTTTATTCCCATTTCATAATGAAGAAATTGATACCTAAAACAATTAATTGCCCAAAGTGAGGTGAATTATTTGTGCAATAAACATTAAAGAATAACGAGTTTCCTTGGTGGCTCAGTAGTAAAGAATTTGCCTACCAACGTAGGAGACATGGATTCAGTCCTTGGCCCAGGAAGACCCCACAAGCCTTGGAGCAACTAAGCCTTCACCACAACCATTAAGCCTGTGCTTAGAGCCTGGAAGCCACAAATACTGAGCCCACAGCCTCAACTACTGAATCCTGCTTGCCCTAGAAGCCTGTGCTCCGCGACAAGAGAAACTGCCGCTTTGAAAAGCCCGTGCACTTGCGAGGAAGAGTAGTCCCCACTTGCCGCAACTAGAGAAAATCCTGTGCGGCAGTGAAGACCCAGCACAGCCGAAAATGCATAAAAATTTTTTTAAATTAATGTAAAAAAGAATAACAAGGACAATTTTTCTCCTATCAAATTAGCAGATTAAGCATAGTCACTTACCTAGGATGGGTAAGATAATAGCATGACTTAAACAAGATGCTTAAGTTTTTGGAGCTTCTGTCTTAGGCACCTAATCAGTACCTGATTATAAAAAATAATCACTAAGAATAGAAAACTGAAAAGAATTCAGAACTCCAATAATAAAGAAACTGTCACAAAATCAATGATAAATATAAATTTTTATGAAACCATTAACAGTCATGTTTGACAATATTTAATTAGGGGAGAGTGCCCTTGAACTCACGTTTGATGCTCATATTTCCAGCTACCTCTCTGTTATTTCTACTTGACTGTCTCACAGGCAAGAATAAATTCACTTTTAGTGCCCCAATCGTATTAAATCTGGTTTTCCACATCTTCCTCACATCACACCTCCCTCCCATAGCCAATCTATCTCCAAGGCCTGTTAGTATTTCCTCCCAAATTTATATTGAGTCCAACCACTTCCCTCTATTCTCACCATACCTTTGCTAGTCCTTCTAGGACTACTGCAACAGCTTCCTAAATGTTTAACCCCTAAACACACTATTTTCTTCCCATAGTCTGTATGAACACAACAGAAATTTTAAACAGCATGATACAAAACGATATATCCAATAATTGCAATTTGGGAGAAAATGATTATAGAATAAAAGACGGTGAAAACACACTACTTAAGAAACAGGGGGCGGGAGTATATTTATATTTATCCTAATTGTATTTGTTTTAAAAAAAAATCACTGAATAGGAACTTGTGGAGGAGGGCTAGAGAGCAAAAACATTCTTTTATTATTATTATCTATTATTCGCTGCTCAGGCTTTCTCTTGCTGCAGAGAACAGGGGCTTCTCATTGCCACAACTTCTCTTGTTGCGCTGGCTCTAGGTCACTGGCTTCAGTAGTTGTGGCCCACCGGCTTAGTTGCCCCGTAGGACCAAGGATGGAACTCATGTCCTCTTCATTCGCAGGTGGATTCTTAACCACTGAACCACAAGAGAAACCCCACAAGAACTTTTTGAGGTTTTTAATTTAAAGATAATTGCTTCAGTAACTTTCTAATGTGAACTTTTCAAAAAATCCCATTTTTTCAACCGTTAGATTATATTACCTAATCAAAAATATTGTTTGCAAGACAGAAATACACTAAAACGTTGATAGTCACTACTCTGGAAGCGTGAGGCAGAGATTCTGTTTTCTACTTGTACACATTCAGTGAATTTCCTAGCGTGAATGAGTAATTTACACGGTCAGAAAACAGATGAACTTTTTAGAAAAGATCTTTGACACCGTTTCCGTGGGGGGTCAAAAGAGCAGGGAGCAGGGTTGCGAAGGCTCCCGCTACAAAGGTGACAGGGTGGGTGTCTGTTTCCAGATTTCCACACGTCTGTGCGTTGCAGGGAAAGAACCATAAGGGAGGGAGAAGGCAGGAAGGCAGGGAGAGGATGGGAGCGGGCAAGCGCCAGGCCCCAACGACGTCACTCCCGTGGGTACGTCTGTGGGCCAGGGAGCGCCTGCTTCGCCAGTATTGTCTCGTAAATATGACATCAAAGAAGGAAAGGGGGACTAAGTTTGTAGCGGCCGCTGCGGAGCTAAGAAAGCAGGAAAAGACAAATACGCCTTCTACACGTAATACAGCCACGCCACCAGGAAAAGCAGTCACACCTCGGGGGAAATAACGGAACACCAGCTTGCCGGGCTTTTTTCCAATCCCCGCCCCTTGCCTGGGTGTGGCTCCGGCGACGCACACAGGAAGGGGCGGGACATAACGCTAAGCGAGATCTGATCGTGCTGATCTCGCGAGAGCATTAGGGGGCGGAAGCGCAGTCGGTGCAGGATGCGGTTCCTGGTTGCGTTCGTGTTACTGAGCGTCGCGGCAGCGGGTAAGAATCCCCCCCCCCACCGCGCCCCCACCCCATCGCAGTCCCAAGACCAGCCTCCAGTAATCCCACTCTCGTCATCTTCACCGTGGCCTGTCGGCCCCTGACCTCACTCTTCCTTGCCCGAACCTCGCCACCGCTCCGCTCGCCAGCACTCCCCTCCCTTTTGCCCGTTGCAACGTTCTGAGGAGTCCTTTCTCCCCGACTGCCTCTCTTCAGCCAGGTAGTTTCTCTGTTTCAGACTTGCTGCTCAGTTCTGCTCCAATCGCCGGAACAACCGCTCCGAAGGAAAATCAGACTTCTGCAGGAAGCTCCAGGCAGCACGTCTTGACCGCTCAGTCTGGGCCAGAAAACAGTAACCAAACCTCTCTAAATCAGACCGACCCGAAAACCGACCCTAGCAGTTTGGAAGCCGACCAGTCCGCCGCGAAAACCGGCTCTGACCATTCGGGAACTGAGCAGCGCCGGACGGAAAGCAGCCCTGACACTTCGGTAGCCGAGCACCGCCCCGCGGAAACCCACTCCAATAATTCGGGAGCCGAGCAGCGCCCCGGGAAAGCCGACCCTGGCAGTTCCCCCAGAGACCAATCCAACAAGTTGATCTCCAGCCCCTCTTCTGATAACAAGGAGTCCACCAAGGTTCATGTAAACACAGTCGCTGGCAAAGCTCTGCAGACTTCCAGAACTGAACCTGGGGGAAAAGTGTTGGCAGACCCCTCTTCTCCCCAGCAGGAGGGAGGAGGTAAGCCCTTAGAATTAACTGAAGATGTGGAGCCCAAGGAGACTGAAGAAGGGGATACAGAGCCAGAGGAAGACGCACCACCCAAAGAAGGGAAAGAAATGGTTGGCCCTGCCTCCAGAGAGAACCGTGAAGGGACACTTTCGAATACCTGGAGTAAGAAGGATGACCTTTATAAGGATAACCTTGGAAATGCCAGTGCAGAGAGCAGCCACTTTTTTGCATATCTGGTGACAGCAGCCATTCTCGTCGCTGCCCTCTATATCGCCTACCACAATAAGCGGAAGGTAAGGCAAGAATGGCCTTAAGAGGAGGAGTGGGATTTCCTCCACCCAGAAAGCCTGATGTGTGAGTATCCATCACTCATCAGCCTGTAAGCCCTGGGGATTTAAGAAACAAACTTCCATTTTTTTTCCTGAGATCCTGCCAGGATTCTCTATTGGGTTTTCTAGGGCTCTTTTTTTTTTCCTCCTTTGTCTTAGAAATCATTTGTTTTCACATCTGCTTCCTCTGAGTGCCCTCTGCTGTTGCATCAGGTGTGAAGCTTAGGACATTATTATGATTTGAGCCAAATGAAGGTCTCCTCCCATAATCTTGGAACTTAGAATCTTTCACATCCTGAGAGAGGACCTGACAGTTTGTATGTAGTTAAAGCAGTGATCTTCCTGTTTTCAGTGCTTCCTGTCGTCTTATTTCTAGCTTCCTCTTCCAAACATTTGTCTTCCATCTGCAGGAACAGAAAGAATGGTTACAGAGTCTTCAATACCAGCAGCAGAGTGCCCAGGGGTCTATGTTCTGCAGCTGAGTTTCTGATTAGAAGGCCAGAAATTGCATGAATACACTCATCTTTTACTTCAGCAGGGTTTTGCTTAGTAACCACTCCCCAACGACAAAATAATTGCATTTCTTTTTTTGTTTTTAACTGAAATGTAAAAAAACATGAAGTGTAGTTGGTTTACAATGTTGTGTTAGGTGTACAGCACAGTGATTCAGTTTTTTATATATATATTCATTTTCAGATTCTTCCCCAAATGATTGCATTTCTTATGAACCCTAAGAATTTAGTAGTTTGTAATAGTCTGAGTAAAATTGAAGGGTTCAATTCATGATAGTCAAAAGGCCTAGGGCTGTGAGAAATGAGAGAAGACATTTAGTAAAAGTGGTACATTCCTGGGAATTCCCTGACAGTTAAGGGGTTAAGACTCCATGCTTTCACTGCAGGGGCCACAGGTTTGATCTCTGGTTGGGGTTCTAAGATCCCCAATGCCACATGAATGTGGCCTTGAAAAAAAATTTAAGGTACATTCATTATTCTACATCCAAGTGCTTATCACGGAGAGTAACCTTAAGTATGAAATGAGAGTAGTAAGGTTCAGATGAAGTAAAGTGTGGGGTGAAAAAGTACATTTGCAGATTAGAAGTAATTGCTTAATATTAAGATAAAAGGAGGGGGACTTGCTTAGCCTGGAGGAGTCTCAGTTGGGGAGGAGTTGGCAGTTCTTTTCACTGTGTTGTTCAGTCACCAAGTCCCGTCTGATTCTTTGTACCCAAGGACTGCAGCATGTCAGGCTTCCCTATCCTTCACAATCTCTTAGAGTTTGCTCAAACTCATGTCCATTGAATCGATGATCCCAACCAGCCATCTCATCCTCTGTCACCCCCTTCTCCTCCTGCCCTCAATCTTTCCTCCCCAGCATCAGGGTCTTTTCCAGTGAGTTGGCTTTTTGCGTCAGGTGGCCAAAGTATTGGAGCTTCAGCTTCAGCACCAGTCCTTCCTGTAAATATTCAGGGTTGATTTTCCTTAGGATTGACTGGCTCGATCTGGCAGTCCAAGGGACTCTCAAGAGTCTTCTCCAGCACCACAGTTCAAAAGCATCGATTCTTCAGCACTCAGCCGCCTTTATGGTCCAACTCTCACATCCATACATGACTACTGGAAAACCATAGCTTTGACTATACAGATCTTTGTCAGCAGAGTGATGTTTCTGCTTTTAAATAGGCTGCGTTCTCTTGAGTAAATCACACAGACTTCAGCTGGCTAGGGCCTAGAACAGCTGTCCTGCACCTGTCATTTCCTGTTTAGGATAAAGGGTTCTGATGTAACTAGGCCCTGTCCTCCTTATAATTGTCAATAGGGCCTTTCTGTGAATGGTCTGCTCTTTTTGCTGTCAAGATCATTAACAAATGAGCCACCAGATGATTACCTCTAATTTCAGAGACTGAAATCTGTCTCCGTAAAGTCACTTGTTAATCACTGTCTTGTCCTTTGCCCCAGATTATCGCTTTCGTCCTGGAAGGAAAAAGATCCAAAGTTACACGGCGGCCAAAGGCCACTGACTACCAACGTTTGGACCAGAAGGTAAGAGAGGAGGGAGGAATACACAATCTCAGATGGACCCAGCCATGGGCTTGTGTTTGGTATAGAGGCAGCAGCTGATTCTGGGGGTGCTGTTTTCCATTGCCTCTGCCCTTCTCAGACCACAGCATACAAACATCCCTGTAAACATGTCTGTAGTGTTAGTGCTAGAAGATTCTCAGGACCTCTGCAACATCTTCCTTCAGTAGATGAGGAAGCTCAGACCCAGAAACACTGATTTTTTTTTTTCCAAAAGTCTTCATTGAATTTGTTACAGTGTTGCTTCTGGTTTTCTTTTGGTTCTTTTGGCGGAGGCATGTGGGAATCTTAGCTCCCCAACCAGGGATCGAACCTGCACCCTTGCATTGGAAGGCAGTGCCTTAACCATTGGACCAGTGCAATCCCATTGGGAAGTCCCAAAACACGTGATCTTTTCCCCCTTAGTTTCTGGAAAATCAAGACCTGCGAGCAGCTCCCTCGACTCAACTAGTACTTCACAAGTTTTCACAGGCATTTGACTCACCCTGAGAATTGGGATTAAAAGCTTTTATTTTATCCATTGTTCTTTGTACGGTGAGGGTCAGTTTGTCTTCATTTTGAATTTTTCCTCTGAACCGAAAATTCTAGGAGCTCTCTTCCCCTCAGCCCCATCCCCATCATGCCAGCAGTAAGATATATTCCTCTGAAAACAGATGAAAGTTACCAAAGGATTGTATTGCTCTCGTTTCAGATTTGACTTTTTCTGTTCTTGAGAACCTTGTCCTCCCTGCTGATTTGTCTCTAAATCAAGAAGAATGAAGAGAAAAACACTGTGACCTAAGAGACACCCCCTCCTCCAGGGTTTGGTGGCGAGTCGGGGCTAGCAGAGGTGGTGGGGAACGGGGTTGCTTTAGATTTTGCACCTGCACTTTGGCGACCTTGTCCTCCTGTGTTCCCGTTATTTATGCTGATGTCTTCCAGGCTGTCCCCCTCTGAGTGTGAGTGGAGGAGCATGTGGGCACCCAGCTGTGACCAAAGGGAGATCCTAGCCCTGGGTAGGTGCCCTGCTGGGGGCCTTGGGTTGAAGGTGGTTAGCCCTTGAGAACACCATTGCACTCAACACTTTACCTTCGAGGGCCTAGGAGAAAACTGCAGATTAAGGCCCATTGCTACCAAGACCTTTTCCTTTGCGGGGATGTGTACCCCACAAAAGATGTAGAAGGGGGTAACTGCTGATGGCCTGAGGGCTCCTGTGAACACGATCTTCTTCAAAGTCTCCAGCAGCAAACCGAAACAGCAGCTACAAAACGGGCTTTCTTGCCCTCAAGTCCAGCCTGCCTAGTGCGAGCTCTTCATGCTCTTCTGACAGTTTCATATCACTTAAGACAAAGTGAATCCACTTGCATTTGGTTGTACTGAGCAGAAAACTGAACCAGGGATTTTGGGAGGAAAGCTTAAAGCCACTGTTCCCTGTCACAGATGTTTTAAAAAACAACAGTTACCGATTGTCGAAACATTGTGTGTATGCCTGCTTACAATCCTTATGGGAACTTTCTGAAGTAGAGTGAGTTCATGCTTTGAAAGCATGTAGGACCGTTTGGTTTGGGTCTGCATTTTTTTAGAGGACTTTTAAGAAACAGGATTCCCACAAATTCTTACTTTGCTTTGTTGCCTAAAGTATTTGTATTTACTTATATTTACAGACTGATTATACTCTCTTGTTTACCTAAATTTAGTTAAGGGTCCTCTTATCTGACATAAAATAGTAAGGCTAACTTAGTAAAAAGTCTCCCTCTGTCCCATGTCAGGGGTTATTAAAGTTTAAGAAATTTAGAGAATTCCCTGGGGTAACCGAGGGTAGCCTCCTAGATCAGACCGTTGTTTGAAATTTCATTTAAATGTTGTGCTACCCTGTTATAGAGAGCCTAAAGAGAGTTGTTTCTGCAAAGAAGAAACTGAAAGAGAATAGCTAATCTCAGGGAAATTCTAAGAAAATGGGAAGTGAGAGGAAGAGGGTGCGTTCTGGGCTATTGAAGTCTGGTGGAAGAAGGGACCATAGTGTTTGTCCTGGTATCCTCCACCTCACTTAAAACAGCCCATGACTGAGTGGAGATTTTCATCCTCTGCAGGTGACATTTGCAAAGGTGAGGAATGAAGACTCTTGACACCATCCCCTAAGATCGTGGTTATTTTATTTCCTTCTC
The DNA here is from genome assembly GCF_014754425.2 of Oryx dammah. NCBI lineage: Eukaryota > Metazoa > Chordata > Mammalia > Artiodactyla > Bovidae > Oryx > Oryx dammah. The sequence continues at coordinate 48,802,846 of NW_024070209.1, read as the reverse complement.
TGTCCCCCTCTTCCCTGCCTTTCTTCCTCCCCTCTGATATTTTCTGTTTCTGCCTGTCTTCCACTGGCACCATTTTCCTTCCTTCGATCTGTGTGCCCAGAGTCTCTGCTCCCATCCATCTTGTTTGTGGTCCATTCTGCTGTTCAGCTTCTCCAGAAAGTAGAGCTTCAGTTCCCTTGCCATTCATCCTCCTCATAACCTTTACAAACTCATTAGTTCCTGTCTTTCTGCCAAGAATGTTTTCCCAGAGGTTCAGATCACCAAATCCAGTGGCTTGTTCTCAAAGTTTAGTCTTGTCCTGAATAGAACTGGACACTTACACCATCCAAATTCAACCTCCCCTCTTGTGGCCTCTCTGCCCTGGCTTCTGAGAACTCCTTTGCCTTTTCCTGTGCTGGTGGGGGAGAATGCCTGCAAAAATAGGTCTATCCCTTTGTCTCCTCAGAAACTTACTCATTCTTTAGCCTCTGGATGAGTGACTTCCAAGTTTCTGTCTTTGGCCTAGTTCCCAGAGAACCCTGTCCTGCCACGTGGTGAACATTCCAGCTTGTCAACCTGTTGTCACTGAAACAGAATTTCTCTTCTTCTGCACATTAAGTTGCTCCTCTCAATTGCCCAGTCTTTTTAATCATCTCAACTCCAAGTTGACGTTTTTATCTCTTGGCACAAAAGTCCTATCCATTAAAAAGAAAAATATTTCTAGCTACAGTCTTTCTCTCCATTTTCCTTGTTTCCCTGCCCCACACCCCCACCCACTTCGCTACCCTTCTGAATCTTTTTTTTTTTCCCTAGGAGCCCACCTTGATCTCTTGTCCATTTCCTTTTGTGTGTGTAGAGACCAGAGTGATCTGAAGCTTCTATCTCATGGCTCTGAGAATCAAGCTCATGAACCCTGGTGTTTACAGCTCTGCAGGCTGATGCTGTCCTGCCTGTCTTTCCCTGCATCCTCCTGGGGCCTAAGGCCCCTCTTGTCAGGCAACCATCAGGCCTCGACATCCTTGCTACATTCTCCAGTCCCTGGCTTTTGGTGGCTGTTTTTCAGTTAGGGCACACTCCCTTCTCTTCTTTCCTTTGCCTCCCCAAAAACCTGTTTTTTCAGGCTCCAGCTCCAATTTGCCCACGCACCTTCCTAATCCCCCACCCAACCTGATCAGCTCTTTCTGTTTTACTCCAGTAAACAGAATGTCACTTGTGCATTTTGGAACTAAAGCAGAGCAGAGCAGTCAGTATCTGACATCTCTGTCTGGTCTCCCCAAGAAAATGAAGCTCCTCGCGGGAGCACCCATGGCGCCATCTGCATATCTGCCTCACCTGGGGCAGTCTCTGGGCACCTGAGTTCATTTCTCCTCACAAAGGAGACATGTTCTTTCTTCAGGACATCTGGCTGTGACCTTACTGAGGCCTCACACACCGCTTTCTGGCTGCCAGTTGCTGCCCTTATTGATGGATTTTGCTAGGAAGGAGGAGAGCAGAAAGCAAGATTGGTTTCAGGCACCAAGAGCAGGTTGGCACCAAGTGGACACATATGTATTGTGGAGTACATGTAGCTTCACTTTTTAAGCCTCGGAGCAGGACGATTTCTTGTGAAAGAATACAGTTGAGTTTAAGTTTCACTTTAGAAATTGCAGTGAAAGAAATCTCCCACACCAAAGGAAAAGTTGTTTTCTGGGTCATTGTCGTTTTGAAGATAGGCTCTTTGAAGGGTGTTTTCCTAGAGATTGTAGATGAGGGTGAGCTGGTGGTAGAGGGAGGACCTCTCTAGCTGGGGGTGGGGCACGGAGCAGGCAGGAGAGGTGCCCTATCCAGTCAGCTCTGTGCTTTACTTTGCCACCCAGTTTTTGGTTGAAGAGTGGTTTCTATTTGGAGGAATCTGTGCTTTAGAATCATTTGAAGAGTCTACCTAAAAAGGCTAAGTTAACTCATAAAGACCTGAGAACTAGCTATGTACACTCACATTTCTTGCCACATGATGGCTTTTTGTGAAACTTGGTGATAGACCCCTAAACCTCTCAAATTCCCAATACTGATTCTCATTTCCTCCTCCCATTTCTCATCATTTAATTCACAAGCCTGCCCCTCATTTTGGGAGGGTGACTTGATATGGAATGCTGCTGCCTGTGAGATGAAAGCTGGCAAGCCTTGCACATGTTCTGAATCATTTGAGCAGGGAGGAGAGCACACTGCACCAGAGCCTGTACTTCTGCCAGCTGTCTCCTAAACATTCTGGGTGGGACCATTGTGTCTGGCCTTGCCTTGCTTAAGAAGGAAACCTGGGGAGAGATTTTTCAAATTTAACTGTACATCGAGAACCAAGACTGAATCTCAGCCCAATTCCATGAAGTCACATGTGGGTTTCCCAAATACCCCAATCTTGAAACTCCTCATAAAGGCATTGGGTCTGAGCTTTATCAGGTTTCAAGCTGCCAACAAAGCCAGCTTCCTCACACTCTTTGGTATTCCTTTAATTCAGAACTCTTAAAGTATTCAATAAATGGTTGATTGCTGAAGTTGTTTCCCTTCTTTTTTGTTCACCCAATTAGCAGAATACCACTGTTTTGCAATGTTTTATTTTTCTAGCTTGTAACTTAATGATGATTTATTTCTTTAAAGCTTATTTGGTCCAACGATAAGTATTTTTCCATATAATGTTTTACTGAGTTTCTGTGAATGCCATCACCACGTAGTTTTGTATCTCTGCATAGAAACCAAAATAAATTTGAAATATTAAAGCTATAAAATTATTAAATTTAATTGTTTCCTCTTTTTAAAAAAAGTATAGTTGATATACATTGTATTAGTTTCAGGTGTACAACACAGTGATTTGACATTTGTATACATTACAAAATTGATCACAATAAGTCTAGTAACCATTTGTCCCCATATGAAGTTATTTTAGTATTAATGATTATATTGTACCTCTTAATCCCCCTCTAAATATTAAAATTGACTGAAATAAGGCATGTTAGTAAGGAAAAGGTCTTTTTTTTTTTTTTAACCTTTAGCACCTTCACTCACCTTCCCATCCAGTCCCCATGTAAGTTCCAACACACTGCAAATGCATTCCCAAGCATTGCACACATTCTGTAACTTTCCATGACCTGATCCTTACCTCCAACCCCATTTCTCCTCACCAGGCAGCCCTGGTTCTAGGTCAGAGGTAACTGGGCTGCTTGTCATAATACACTGGTTACCTCCCAGTGTTTGTCCTTTGCTGTACCCTTGGCTGGAATGCTTTCTGCCTGTGTCAACCCCAGTGAAGCTGTCCTTTTAGGCCTCTGCCCTGACTGCTGTGTATTTTGGGAAGCTACGCCTTGGTGCTCAGGCCGTGAGGTCTGGGAGGGTATCCTGGAGCTGACAAGGTAAGAACCCATCGTGACCCCCATCATAGGGAAAACAAGCCTAGGCCCCAGCCACATACAAATTGGATGTTCTCCCATAACGTATATACCTTGCTAACTAACACGTCCTGTCCACTGCCAGCCCCCACATCCACATGGACCATATCACAGGAGTTTCCCCACACTCAGAAGAGCCACTGGAACCAGAAAAATAGGATCTGCATCCTCTGAGCCTATGGAACTACAAGCCAAACCATGCTCACCAGACACCTCTCTGTTGTGTAGAACTGCAATGAGGCACTAAGGGGCAAGGGGAGGAGAAGCCACAGGCCAACGGGACCCTCCCTACTTTAGCCAACTCATGCTCTCGAGGGTTCTAGCCACCTGATGAGAATATTCCATTTGATGGCTCAGACTTAGGGGAGGTATGGGTGTGGGATGCAGAGCGCAGCTTGACGGGCCATGAAAGCCACCCACATCAGTAGCCCACATTGGGCGTTTTGTAGGAACAGCATATTCTAAAAGGTGTGAAAGAGCTTCAGTTTAAGAATCACCATCTATGCTAGACCTGTGTGTTGGACCTGTATCCAGAAATGAGAATAATTAGAGTGCTTTATGTGATTAAGGAACTAATGCAGAAACAGGTGAGGCAGTTCCTCTGACTCCTCCCTGAGCCAACTAATTCTTCTTCTGGGCCTGGATCCGTGAGCCAAGCTTCCAAAGGTCTAAGTACAAGTTCCGCTTCAGGATGGCACTGCTGCACAGCAAGGCCCCTTGCAGGGCTCCAATCAACCCACAGGTGAGGATATCTTGGCCTGGGAGACAACAGTGGAGGCCTGTGAGCATCCCCCTGCCCCACCTCCAAGCAGGGTAATGGGGAGATGGGCCCCTGAGCCAGGGCCACAGAGATGACTTCAGACCAGAACCAGGGTCCCCAGCCAGCAAGGCAACAGAAATGGAGGACTGACTGACAGGCCCAGGGTCTCAGTTTTCCTGGCAGGATGGGGCCTTCAGCGTACCTGTCAAGTAGAGGTTTGGGATGGGGCTCTGGGCCCTTATGGAGGCCATCGCACCAGGATGTAGGCGGCCCAGGTCATGGTCAGCCCCATAGCAGGCCCCCTGGGGAGCCGCCAGGTAGAACTGAGTGCTCAGCGGGGACCCTGCAGTCACACTGTCCACCTGAAGAGGCAAAAGAGGTGGCCGAAGAATGGGAGGGGGACCTTGTGGGACCTTCGCTTCTTCCTTCCCTGCCCCCGCACAAGCTGCCAGCCAGCATAGGCTCCCCTGGAGTTCAGTCACCCCAGGCCTCATTCCCAGCCCCATAGAAGGGGCAGATGCGCGCACCACCAACTCTGCCCTCCTACCTTCCCTTCCAGATGTGGGAACTGCTTCAGGAAGACCGACACAGCGGCTTCAACAAAGGAGCTCTTGAGGGTCTCATAGGCACTGCTCCGCTTTCCCTGGGGCTCGTCACGCCACTCCTTGAACCACTCATATGAGCTGGGCATTAATATGATCGCTGTCGACCGGTCTGGGGACGCAGAGCCGGGTCACTGCTGCTGCCCCTCCCAACCCAAGCCCCAGCCCCTAGCACATCAAGCCTCACCTGGGTACCGGTCCTCCCAAGTTGGGTCCTTGGCCGACGAGAAGGAAATGAAGAGAAAGGGCATGTGTGCAGCGGCCTTGTCCCCAGGCAGAGAGACATAGTGCTCCATCCTGGGGAGGAGAGGGGCTGTTGGCCCTGGCCATGTCCCCCACAGCCACCAGCCCCACCCCGAGCACAGCTTATCCCCGGGGCCCCAAGGGATGAAGCCAAGGCACAGCCCAGGTGGGAAAAAATCCTTTTGGAGTAGATTCTTGCCCATCTCCTCCCACCCTATATCTTCTGCTTCCCCCCCTAGCATCTGTGGCTCTGGGGGACCAGGCTGCTACCCTTCCTGTACATGTACACCCAGGCCTTACGCCTTGTCCATGTCTTTGTCAAAATAAATATAGTAGTTGGTGGTCGGCAGCCCCAGGTCTTTCTTGGTGCCTCGGAGGCAGATGAAGACAGTGAATATGCTCAGGCCGGGCCGAACCATCCCCAGCTGCCGCTTCACACCTGCAAACGGTTAGGAGGGCCGTGTAAAGGAGACCACCAAGATCTGCCACCACCCCAGGAGCCAGCGGACACCTGCTCACCTCATCTGCAGCCTCAGCTGTTTGGACAACTTGGCCTGCTCTGTTTCCTGCCTGTCGTGCCCATGGCCCCAGACATCTGCTCTGAGCGCCTTGAGAAGCAGAGACGCCCAGTGCCCTGAACCACTCACAGCATCTGTGTCGTGGTCCCACTGTCACCTTAATGCCTAAGTTAAGAGCAGGGACTTCCCTGGTGGTCCAGTGGTAAAGAATCCATCTGCCAATGCAGGAAATGTGGGTTCAACCCCTGGTTGGGGAAGATCCCATATACCTCAGAGCCTGTGTGCCACAACTACTGAGCCTGTGCCCTAGAACCCGTGCTCCAAAACAAGCCACTGCACAGAGACGTCTGTGCACCACAACAAAGAGTAGCCCCTGCTCACAACTAGAGAAAGCCTGCGTGCAGCAACAAAGACCAGCGCAGCCAATAAATAAATGAGCAGAGGACAGGGCTCCACATGATAAAGACCACGGCTGTCAACAGCAGTCTTTTGTAAGCCTTGGCTTCAGTATAAAGTTGAATACAAACCATCTAATGGATGAAAGTGAAAATGTTAGTCCCTCAGTCATGTCTGACTCTTTGCAACTCCATGGACTATAGCCTGCCAGGCTCCTCTGTCCATGGAACCTGGCAGGTTACAGTCCATGGGGTCACAAAGAGTTGGACAGGACTGAGAGACTAACTTACCTCCCCCCCCCCGCCCCCGCCAACACACACGTACATGAAATAAATAACTAATGAGAACCTACTGTGTAGCACAGGAAACTCTACTCACTGCTCTGCGGTGACCTAGAGGGGAAGGAAATCTAAAAATGAAGGGATATATGTGTACGTATAACTAACTCACTTTGTTCTACAGCAGAAAGTAACACAACACTGTAAAGCAACTATATTCCATTAAAAAATCAATTAAAAAAAGAACCTTGGGTCTCAAATCAGGCACACGATGAGACCAAACCCTACTGCTCCAGACCAGCCTCAGCTCCTTTACTTATTTTCTCAATGAGTCTTCCTCATTCAAAAAAATGTCCTCTTCAAAACATCCCCAATAATGTCCAAGCTCAGCCCCAGAATTTAAGAAAGGCATTCCTATTTACAAAGACTCCCTCGGTCTGACCACCTCACCTCCATACCCTCAACCCCAAAGCACTGCCTTGTCCCCAAGGCCACAAGATATCCTGTTTCCATCTCTGATACAGAGACAGAACTGTCAGAATCTCTACCCCAAACAGCTGGAAACATCAGGAATCTCAGGAGTCTCTGGGGCCTCTAGGTTGAGCATCACTGCCACCACTGAAATGTTCTCAAACTGGGATTCATCCAGCTCCCACTCAGGAGGGGTGGCTGGTCCTTCAGGCAGGTGGAGGGCGGAGGGTGCTGGCACAGGAGACTGTCTTCAGGGCTGAGATACATAGGAGCAGTGGAAGCTGTACCTGCCAGTGAAGGAGGGGCAAGCTTCCTGTTTTGTTTTTGCACCCAGCACCACGTGACCAAAATAGAATTTGGGGGTGGGAAAGAAGGCAGGAGTGGAATAACTAAGTCAAAACCATGTACTGTCTTTTGGGGGGGGCAGAGGTTGACTAAGGTGGAGCTTCCCTTAGCTCAGTCAGCAAAGAATCTGCCTACAATGCAGGAGACCCAGGTTTGATCTCTGGGTTGGGAAGATCCCCTGGAGAAGGAAATGGCAACCCACTCCAGTATTCTTGTCTGGGAAATCCCATGGAAAGAGGACCCTCTAGGCTACAGTCCATAGGGTCACAAAAGAGTCGGACACAACTTAGTGACTAAACGATAACTAACTGGAACAAGGAGAGCCCACAGATATAAGACTAAACTTCCCCTGTATCTCTAAACACAGAAAACAGTTTCCAGAAAAGACAGAACTCCCTCATAGGGTCCTTTTCTTATTCACTTAGGTTGTATGAACATTAACTGTAAAAGAAATTATGTTCTTCACACATGTGGCTTGGGGTAAAGAATCCACCGGCCAACGCAGAAGACACAGGAGACGTGGGTTTGATCCCTGGGCGGGGAAGATTCCCTGGAGGAGAGCATAGCAACGCACTCTAGTATTCCGGCCAAAAGAGTCCCACGGACAGAGGAGCCTGGCAGGGCCATGCGGTTGCAAAGAGCAAGACACAACTGCGCATACACACACACACACACACACACACGCAACAAATTACGCTCTTAACGCCTCTTAGACTCAAAGGGAACTAGGAACCATTCTAGGCAGGAAAATACTTTTGCTTTTTTTTTTTTTTTAGGTGTCCCTCCAATAACTCCATTCATTTATTTGCATTCCCTCCCTTGTGGATTTTTTGTCACCTAAGGACGTGCACTTGATGAACGCCCAAGGCCATCAGGAGACAACGTCAGGGTTCAAAGGTCCTGGGAGAGAGGGAGGCTGGAAGTACCAAAGGCCACTGGGTGGTCTCCGCCTCACACCACACAGCTCACCCAGCCTGAGAGAGGGGAGGCCTTCACTGGCAGCAGACATTGGCTGAGGCCCCATGAAAGGAGGCAAAGGGCTAAGGGCCTGTTTCCCAAGTACATGTCCTGTACCCCAGAGACAGTCACAGTGGCTGCCGACCCTCTCCCCGACCAGGACAGCCAAGACCTCACTTTTCTACTGGGTCTCCTTCCCGGG
>NW_024070209.1:48182524-48194279 GCF_014754425.2 Oryx dammah | reverse complement strand
GGCAGAAAGTGAAGAGGAACTAAAAAGCCTCTTGATGAAAGTGAAAGTGGAGAGTGAAAAAGTTGGCCTAAAGCTCAACATTCAGAAAACGAAGATCATGGCATCTGGTCCCATCACTTCATGGGAAATAGATGGAGAAACAGTGGAAACAGTGTCAGACTTTATTTTGAGGGGCTCCAAAATCACTGTGGATGGTGACTGCAGCCATGAAATTAAAAGACGCTTACTCCTTGAAAGGAAAGTTATGACCAACCTAGATAGCATATTCAAAAGCAGAGACATTCCTTTGCCGACTAAGGTCCATCTAGTCAAGACTATGGTTTTTCCAGTAGTCATGTATGGATGTGAGAGTTGGACTGTGAAGAAGGCTGAGTTGAAGAATTGATGCTTTTGAACTGTGTTGTTGGAGAAGACTCTTGAGAGTCCCCTGGACTGCAAGGAGATCCAACCAGTCCATTCTATAGGAGATCAGTCCTGGGTGTTCTTTGGAAGGAATGATGCTAAAGCTGAAACTCCAATACTTTGGCCACCTCATGCGAAGAGTTTACTCATTGGAAAAGACTGATGCTGGGAGGGATTGGGGGCAGGAGGAGAAGGGGACGACCGAGGATGAGATGGCTGGATGGCATCACTGACTCGATGGATGTGAGTCTGAGTGAACTCTGGGAGTTGGTGATGGACAGGGAGGCCTGGCGTGCTGCGATTCATGGGGTCACAAAGAGTCGGACACGACTGAGCGACTGAACTGAACTGATGATTAGTAATGTGGAACTTCTTTTCATGTGCCTGTTGGCTACCTGTATGTCTTCTTTCGAAAAATGTCTATTCAGATTCTCTGCCCATTTTTTAATACATTGTTTGTTTTCTTGTTGTTGAGTTGTATGAGTTCTTTGTGTATTTTGGATATTGAACCTTTATTGAATATATTGTTTACAAATGGGAGAAGAAATATCTTCTCCCATTCAGTAGGTGGCCTATTCATTTTGTTGGTAGTTTCATTTGCCACTCAAAAGCTTTAGTTCGATGTAGTTCCCTTTGTTAATTTTTGCTTTCAATTTCCTTGCCTAAGGAGACATATCCCAAAAACATTACTTATGAGGTCAAAGAGCATGCTACCTATACTTTCAGGTCTTACATTTAAGTCTTTAATCCATTTCTACTTTATTTTTGTGCATGGTGTGAGAGAATAGTTCAGTATAGCTCTTTTGCATGTAGCTGTCCGGTTTTCCCAACATCATTTACTAAAGAACTTCTTTCCCCCATTGTATATTCTTGCCTCCTTTGTCATCAATTAATTTCTCATGTAAATATGAGTTCATTTCTGAGCTCTCTGTTCTGTTTCATTGATGCACGTGTCTGTTTTTGTGCCAGTACAATACTGATTTGACTACTGAAGGTTTGTAGTTTGGAATCCTCCAGCTTTGTTTTTCTTTTTCAAGATTGTTTTGGACACTTAGGGTCTTTTGTGTTTCCATATAAGTTTTGTGATTATTTGTTCTAGTTCTGTGAAAAATGCCATGGCATTTTGTTAGGGATTGTGTTGAATCTGCAGACTGCTCTGCATAGCATGGTGAGTTTAACAATATTAGTTCTAGTCCATGAGTATATCTTTCCATTTGTTTGTGTCATCTCCAGTTTCAAAAGAATCTTAAGAGTTTTCCAAGAATAGGTCTTTAATCTCTTTTGTTAGATTTATTCCTAGGTATTTTATTCTTTTTAATGTGACTGTAAATGGGATTGTTTTCCTAACTTCCCTTTCTGGTAATTCACCATTAGTGTAAAGAAATGAAATAGATTTCTGTGTATTAATTTTGTATCCTACAATTTTACTGAATTCATTGATGAGTTCTAGTAGCTTTGGGTGGCGTCTTTAGGACTTTCTGGGTATAGTATCATGTCATCTGCAGTGACCATTTTACTTCTTCCGTTCCAATTTGGATTCTATTTCTTTCTAAAAAAAAGAAATATATATATATATATATACATATAGACACACATATCTATATATATTATTGATGTATAGTTGACTTAAAATGTTTCAGGTGCACAGAAAGATGATTCAGTTATACAAATACACATATATTATTTTTAAAATTATTTTCCATCATAGGTTATTGACTGTAGTTCTGTATGCTACAGAGTGAACCTTTGTTGCTTGTTGCATATCTATTTTATAATTAGAAATATAGCATTCTACTCATACTAAGTCAAACAAGTGGAATCAAAGTGTCATAAAATTTTAGTTAGGCAAAAATTCATGTTTTCTAAAATATATATATTATACATATTTATATATACAAGTATATAAAAGCTTTTCTATTACACTTGATAAAGGCTTGAGAAAGAACATAAAAATAAGAAAAGATGGAGAAACTGGAAAACATAAACTAGATGAAATGGGAACACTGAATATGAAATAGAGAAAGTGAAACAAACTAACTAAAAGTAAAAGATCATCATATAGTCCAGTTGTTTTTAAACATGACTGCTCATTAGAAACATATCTGGAGCTCTGGAGAAAAAAAGCAATACTTGAGCATTTGTATTTTTCAAAAAATTTCAAGATAATTCTGATATGCATCTGGATTTTAAAAAGTGATTACAGATTTTTCTATTAGATCCTAGTTTTGGTGATATAGAGTTCTATTATTTTTCTGTTGACAGATTGTGATACAATGGTATTAAGTGAGTAACAGTTACATAATCACAGTAGTAAAAGATGTTTATCGATTTCACAATCAATAGCCAGACAAAAAATAAAAGATATTTACAATTACAAGCCATAATGGGAACATGATTAACTTAACAATATAAAGTAATTACATACAATTTTGGAGGGTTGTCACGTAGAGTGATGTTGTAAGTGGAAGTACATATATGCACATGTTTTCATCCACCCAGCCAGTCTATGTCTTTGGTTGATGCATTTAATCTATTTACACTTAAGGTAATTATTGATATCCTGGGTGTTCTTTGGAAGGAATGAGGCTAAAGCTGAAACTCCAGTACTTTGGCCACCTCATGAGAAGAGTTGACTCATTGGAAAAGACTCTGATGCTGGGAGGGATTGGGGGCAGGAGGAGAAGGGATCAACAGAGGATGAGATAGCTGGATGGCATCACTGACTCAGTGGACATGAGTCTGAGTGAACTCTGGGAGTTGGTGATGGACAGGGAGGCCTGGCGTGCTGTGATTCATGGGGTCGCAAAGAGTCGGACACAACTGAGCAACTGAACTGAACTGAACTGAACTTGGGCTCCTCATTAATTTTTGTAAATTTGTGAGTGTAAAGGAGTCCTGAGACTAGAGTTTAAGACTTACTGGTTTCAACCACGCATATTTTTCTCATCCTCCTTGCCAGTAGGATTGGTTCATGGATGGCCATAGGAACCAGACTGTTCCAATCACAGGAGACTGTGGGAATTTAACAAATCATATGAGAGAGATGATCTCATACCCTGCTAGACAAGGGCCAAGTAATGTGTAGTCCTAGAGATTACTGATAAGGCCTCCAAGTAAGAAGAACTTACCTTAGGAAGACAATAATGTTGTGGGGAAAATACAGAGAGAGATTAGAAAGAAACCATTCTTTTTTGACGTTTTGAGCCACTTGATCAAACCAGACCTGCAGTCCATCCTACTTATACATATTGCAGTTTATAAGCCAATGAATTCCACTGTGGTTAAACTAGCCAACCTTAGGTGCCCCCAGTTAGTGATTATGTACCTTTTTGTGTGTGTGATTTTTTTCCCTCAACAGCTGCCTAAGGCCTCAGGATAATATGTTTTCTAGGGTTTACTCATTCAGTTGTACACTACAACACAAATTAGTTTCTAAGATGAATTTGGAAGGCATAGGAGGTTCTGGGAGGTAAAAAACCTAACACAGATGAGTGGCATCAAAAGTGCCAACAACATTTTTGAGAGGACAAAGAACCGTGGCATCTGATCTTGACTAGCAAGATTACAACAGATTTTTATTTTCTTTTGTTTTCATATATTCTCAAATTGGATGACATGAGCATATATCACTTTTTACGTTGAGAAAAAGTAGAACTATATTCTTATTTTTTTTAATAGCTTGCTGAATGGGAGCACAGACTCAGAGCAGGTTGGAAATGGAGTGCAGATTGCTCCCTTGGTGAGAAAACTCTTGGGCTAAAATTGCTAGCAGGGAAGAAAGAAGATCTGTAAGGCATGCAAATGGGCTTAGAAAACAAACTTCCTTTCATTTCCAGTGTTGCCCAGAGCCAGCTTCAAAGATTCAAGGGAGTAAATAAAGTCTTGAAGGGGTAAGAAATCATTAATTATGCTTCAATCAAATTGGCTGGAATAATTTCAGTTAAAAAAGAGAGAGAGAGAGATCAATGTGAAGATTATTCCAAAACTGAAAAAGGTTTAAGACATAACATTAAATGAAAACAAACAAACAAACTAAAGGATAGATTGTATGCAAATTTTTCCATGTGGCCAAAAACTGGACGATAACTTGGAAAAAGAAACCAGTTGTGGGATAAGGGTGATGGTGAGTAATCTTTCTTCCTTTTTTAAGAAATGTTACTAAATGTTACTTCCATGTTACTAAATGTTATTTTTTACAATAAATAAAAACAAGGAAGTCATTGGTTCAAATTACCTGGTTTTTCCAGTTGTTATGTACGGATGTGAGAGCTGGACCATAAAGAAGTCTGAGTACCAAATAACTGATGCTTTCGAATTGTGGTTTGGAAAAGACTCTTGAAAACAGAGCATCTCCTTGGACTGCAAGGAGATCAAACTAGTCAATCCTAAAGGAAATAAACCCTGAATATTCATGGGAAGGACTGATGCTGAAGCTGAAACTCTAATACTTTGGCTACCTTATGCAAAGAGCTGACCCACTGGAAAAAATCCTGAGGCTGGGGATGATTGAAGGCAGGAGCAGAAGGGGGCAAAAGAGGATAACATGATTAGATATAGCATCACTGTCTCAATAGACATGAATCTGAAAAAACTCGTGGAGATAGTGGAAGACAAAGGAGCCTGCTGTGCTATAGTCTGTTAAGCTGCAAAGAGTCAGACACGACTTAGTGACTGAACAACAATAAGAGAGTCCTCTCCAGATGCTCTGTTTTCATCTGCCAAATGACTGTCATCTAACACCCAGACAGGAGCTGCACCTTCCCCAGGGACCGGCATCCTTGAAGCTGCTAGGGATGATGCTGATGTGACTATTTTGTAAGCGGCCAGAAAGGAAGGAAAAGAAGGAAAGAAGGAAGTTGTAGCAACCAAGACTGAGGATGTGTGTGAGCTGGGGGCTCAGGAATCCCTCCCCCTCCACCACTGCCTCATGGGGGTTCTGGCCCAGGGATTGTCTTCATCTTTTACCCCTGGTGGGTTTCACCTTCTGTTAGACTCCCATTCGAGTCCTCTGGGGACTCTGTGCTTCCCTCAGTCCCCAGAGGCTGGAGCACAGCAGCAGCCAACAGAACACAGACTCCGTCTGCTGCCCTGAAGCACAAAGGAAGTCGGTCCCTTGAGGTTTTTCTAGGAATGTTTCCTATGAACAATCAAGGGAGAAGCAGGAGTAAAACAAACAAGGGAGGGAAAGAGACAGTACAAAAGCATCAGGGGAGACTGTTGGCAGAGGGCAGTTTATTGAGGAAAGAGTTCTGCAGAGACTTGAATCCTTTTGGAAGCTATGGGACATGTCTTCACACACAGAGATTCAAGCAGGCCTTCATTCCATCCATCCTCCACCTGTATATTCATCGCACAAACATTTGCCAAGTGCCTGTTATGTGCCATAATTATTATTAGCTTATGGTATTATGCTAATCAAGAGGTTGAGCTGCATTTTATCTTCACAACTTCCCTTTGAGGGAAGAGATATCTTGTCTAAGGAGAAACTTAGGGAAAGGAAATAAACTACCCAAGATCATATGGGAAGGAAATAACCCACCAAGATCACATGGCTAAGAAGTAGCAGAATCAGGGTTTGAACCCAGGCCATCAGACTCCAGAGTCCACCTAAGACACTGGTCCTTGCTTCAGGACCTTTAAGACCTTCTGGACCAAATGGTCTAGTGGAAGAGAAAGACACTTGAGAATAAATAAACAAAATTGGTCACACAGTGAGATATAAGAGAAAGACAGTAAACAAAGCACCAAGGGAGCCCCAAGGAGACATGGCTGGATCTGCCTGAGGGCTCAAGGACACCTCTTAGAGGGGTGAAAGTTGAATGTGGCATTAAAAGTTAAGGTAAATACACTGGTAGCTACATTAATTTGGGGCTGTATTAGTTTACTGTTACTGTATGACAAATTACCATAAACTTAGATTAAAACAACACAAATTTACTCTCTCACAGATTTGGGGGATGGGTGGGGAGAATACATTACGTACCATATGGCATGCAGAATCTTTGTTGACCAAATAGGGATCAACCCCATGCCCCCTGCGTTGGCAGCACAGAGACTTAACCACTGGATTGCCAGGGAAGTTCGCACTCTCTCACAGTTTAAGTTCAGGTACAGCGTGACTGGATTCTCTGCTTAGGATCTCATGTGATTGAAACCAACGTGTTGGCCTTGGCTGCAGTCCTCGTGTGGGCTTGGGATCCTCACTCAAGCTCACTGGTTTGGGGTCAGAGTTTATTTCCTCATAGTTATGGGCTTGCAGTCCTTGTGTTGTTTGCTCACTGTTGGCCAAGGAACCACCCCCAGCTCCTAGGGGATGCCCATAGTTCCTTGCTTTGTGGCGCTTTAGGAGGTTCACAACACAGATGTTTGCTTTCTTCCAGGCTAGCCAGAGCAGAGCTCCATGACTTTCTTTTTTGTTACCAGTCGAACAAAGCTCTCTGCTTTTAAAAACCTCATACAATTAATTCAAGTCTACCCAGAAGAATCTCCTTATTTTAAGATCAAGTGACTTGCAACATTAATTACATTTGGAAAATTTGTTCACAGTAACCTAGATTAGTGTTTGATTGAAGAACCAGGAGAAAGTATATGTCCACCAGAGGCTTGGGATTTGGGAGCTGTTTTAGAATTTTCTGCCCATCACAACTGTTGTTCTTATTCAGTTGCTCAGTCCTGTCTGACTTTTTGCAGCCTTATGGACTGCAGCACGGCGGGCTTCCCTGTCCTTCACTATCTCCCAGAGATCGCTCAAACTCATGTTCACTGAGTCGATGATGCCATCCAACCATCTCAACCTCTGTGGCACCCTTCTCCTCCTGCCCTCAATCCTTCCCAGCATTGGGGGTCTTTTCAATGAATTGGCTCTTCGAATCAGTTGGCAAAAATATTGGAGCTTCAGCTTCAGCGTTAGTCCCTCGAATGAATATTAAGGGTTGATTTCCTTTAGGATTGACTGGTTTGGTCTCCTTGCTCTCCAGTAGGGCTTAGCAAATGGAGAAAATAAAGATCAATCCAGGAAGAGAAAATGGGATGAGCAAAGGATTCCAAGAGACTGTTGGAAAATGAAGACAAAAAAAAAAAAAAAAAAAGAATGCCATGCTCCAACAATACAGTAGGCTAGCTGCTGGAGAAATCTGCCAAAAACCCCAAGTTGCTGAGGAAACTATCAAAAGCATATTTTTACAGGAAGGCTGAGTTGCCCCTCTGAGGCAGAAACAATGAAAAAATGTTACTACAGAGAGATGAGCAGGAGTCAGAGTTGCCTTGGATCTATCTGTTAATTCTGGCCAGGTAGATCAGAGATGGAGACAAAACTGTTAGATTAAATGGGAGATCCTTATGGGTACCCAGAACCCTCAAAGGGGGGAAATTTCAACAGATATAGTCAGATTTCACTCTCCAAGGGAGACAGTGGGACACTCACCATAGATAATTACTAGCCTTAAGATACCTTCTTTTGGGCTTCCCTATGGCTCAGCGGAAGCCCAGCGATAAAAGAATCTGCCTACAATTCAGGAGCCACAGGAGATCCGGGTCTGATCTCTGAGTTGGGAAGATCCCCTGCAGGAGGGCATGGCAACCTACACCAGTATTCTTGCCTGGAGAATCCCCATAGACAGAGGAGCCTGGCGAGCTACAGTCCACGGGGTTGCAAAGAGTCAGACATAACTAAAGTGACTGAGCACGCATACACCTACTTTTATTTCAGAGTGGAACCAAAATAAACAAAGTTTCCTCAGAGAATTCCAACCAAAAGCCAACACTCATGCAGGTTTGGGGCTGGAAATCATATCACTTTTGGAAAAAAAATCCTTTTTTTAAACGTCTTTAAATATTTATTTATTTATTTAGCTGCGATTGGTGTTAGTTGCAGCACAGATCTTTGATCTTCGTTGTTTTAGTGGCATCCTGTGAGATCTAGTTCCCTGACCAGGATGAGGCTTGGGGATCCCCTACGTGGATACCACTGAGTCTTAGCCACTGGGCCACAGGGTAGTTCCCCCCAAACCTTTGAAAATGGTTGAAGGTTGGTGATTTTCTCATATGCTTGTAAGAAGCAGATCACCTCTAGGGACATGCTTCATAGACCCAAGCCGAAGACCATTCCCACAAAGTTCCTTTGGTCATCAGAGGCACACCACCCAGAAAGACAATTCATCCCTCGTGGCCAAATGAGGGAAACATCACAACTTTTCCATTTTCTGCTGCTAAGTCACTTCAGTCATGTCCGACTCTGTGTGACCCCATAGACGGCAGCCCACCAGGCTCCCCCGTCCCGGGGATTCTCCAGGCAAGAACACTGGAGTGGGTTGCCATTTCCTTCTCCAATGCATGAAAGTGAAAAGTGAAAGTGAAGTCGCTCAGTCGTGTCTGACTGTTCGTGACCCCATGGACTGCAGCCTACCAGGCTCCTCCGTCCATGGGATTTTCTAGGCAAGAGTACTGGAGTGGGGTGCCACTGCCTTTCTATACACATAGATTAAAATTTTTTACTGTAGTATGAGACCAACCAAGAAAATCAAAAATCACAAATGTACAGCTCAGTGAATTCTGTCTCAGTGAAGATACCATGTCAAGAAAGAGTGTTGGAGAAGGAAATGGCAGCCCACTCCAGTTTCCATAGACAGAGGAGCCTGGTGGGCTGCAGTCCATGAGGTCACAAAGATTCAGACATGACTTAGAGCCTAAACAACAACAACAGCATGTACACAGCCTGGTACACAGTAAATGCTCAATAAACAGTAGTCTTTGTGATGGTGGAACACGGACATGAACATGCTGGCCCTGGCAGATAGTAACTCTGCCTCCACGTCCTTGTTAATGGAACAGAAATCAAATGTGAGCTCTGTAGGCTTGTTGGAGGGTTGTAGTGTGTAAGGAGTCTGGTACATAGAAAGTGCTCAGTAAACACTAGTCATTGTTGGGGGTAGAGAGGTAGGCAGGGGGAGGAGTGTTGCCTACATTCCCAAAGCAAGCCCTGTGCTCCTTGTGGTCACCACCTTCACTCACCGTCCTCCCTGTGATAGTAGCCACTCTTCTGATTTCTACCTCAAAGATTTGTCTAGCCTGTTTTTGAACTGTTTACAAAAGAAATCCCACTGTATGGACCGTGTCTGGTTCCTTTCATTCAGTGTTGAGTTGGTGGGTTTCATCTATGTAGCCACATGCAGCTTAAATGTGTTCATTTTCATTGATGCCTAGTATGGATATAAAACAATTTTTTTTTAATCCCCTTGACTGATATTTGGATTGCTTCCAGTTGGAGACTATAACAAGTAATGATGCTGTAAATGTTCTTGTTCATGTGTTTTGGTTTGTGTTTTTCTCTTTATTTTTTCCTCCCGATTCCTTTTTAATTATTTCTGAAGCAATTGGGCAATACTCTTAAACTATGCTTGTGGGCACATATACACAACTTTTTTTTTGAAGGCATTCTAATTATAACAATAATAGCAATTTAAAAAATAATAGTAACAATTTAAAAAACAGTAATGGGAAATGTTATGATTCTCATGACAACCCTAGTCAGTGAGTACTATTATTATCCCCATTTTATTTTTTTATTGATTTCTACTGGTGTATAATTGCTTTACAGTGTTGTATTAGTTTCTGCTGTGCAGCAAAGTGAATCAGCTATATGTTTACATGTACCTGCTCTTTTCTGGATTTCTTTCCCAGAGCACCAAGTAGAGTTCCCTGTACTATACAGTAGGTTCTCATTAGTTATATATTTCATACATAGTTATCAACAGTGCATATATGTCAGTCCCAATCTCCCAATTCATCCCACCCCTTACCTTTCCTCCTTGGTATTCATAGTTTGTTCTCTACCTCTGTGTCTTATGCTTTTTTAACCTTCAAGAAGAGGAAGAATGGACTTCCCTGGTGGCCTGGTGGTTAAGAGTCTGTCTTCCAATGCAGGGGACACAGGTTTAATCCCTGGTCTGGAAAGGTTCCATGGGCAACTAAGCCCATGGGCAACCACTCAGTCCACCCTCTGGAGCCTGGGAGACTCAACTACTGAAGCCCTTACCTCATAGAGCCCATGCTCTGCAATAAGAGAAGCCACAGTAATGAGAAGCCCTTGCAGTGAGAAGCCTGTGTACCACAAGGAAGAGTAGCCCTGCTTGCCACAACTAGAGAAAGCCAATGAGCAACAAAAACCAGCGCAGCCAAAAACAAATAAATAAAAATTAAAAAAAAAAAAAAAACCTTCCATGACAAAGGAGGCAAGAATATACAACGGAGAAAAGACAATCTCTTTAACAAGTCGTGCTGGGAAAACTGGTCAAAGAATGAAAAAGAATGTAAAAGAATTGTAAAAGAATGAAACTAGAACACTTTCTAACACCATACACAAAAATAAACTCAAAATGGATCAAAGATCTAAACGTAAGACCAGAAACTATAAAACTCCTAGAGGAGAACATAGGCAAAACACTCTCTGACATAAATCACAGCAGGATCCTCTATGACCCACCTCCCAGAATACTGGAAATAAAAGCAAAAATAAACAAATGGGACCTAATTAAAATTAAAAGCTTCTGCACAACAAAGGAAACTCTAACCAAGATGAAAAGCAGCCTTCCGAATGGGAGAAAATAATAGCAAATTAAGCAACTGACAAAGAACTAATCTCAAAACTATACAAGCAACTCCTGCAGCTCAGTTCAGTTCAGTCGCTCAGTCGTGTCCGACTCTTTGTGACCCCATGAATCGCAGCACACCAGGCCTCCCTGTCCATCACCATCTCCCAGAGTTCACTCAGACTCATATCCATCGAGTCTGTGATGCCATCCAGCCATCTCATCCTCGGTTGTCCCCTTCTCCTCCTGCCCCCAATCCCTCCCAGCATCAGAGTCTTTTCCAATGAGTCAACTCTTCGCATGAGGTGGCCAAAGTCCTGGAGCTTCCGCTTTAGCATCATTCCTTCCAAAGAAATCCCAGGGCTGATCTCCTTCAGAATGGATTGGTTGGATCTCCTTGCAGTCCAAGGGACTCTCAAGAGTCTTCTCCAACACCACAGTTCAAAAGCATCAATTCTTCGGCGCTCAGCCTTCTTCACAGTCCAACTCACATCCATACATGACCACAGGAGAAACCATAGCCTTGACTAGACGGACCTTAGTCGGCAAAGTAATGTCTCTGCTTTTGAATATACTATCTAGATTGGTCATAACTTTTCTTCCAAGGAGTAAGCATCTTTTAATTTCATGGCTGCAGTCACCATCCACAGTGATTTTGGAGCCCCCCAAAATAAAGTCTGACACTGTTTCTACTGTTTCCCCATCTATTTTCCATGAAGTGATGGGACCAGATGCCATGATCTTCGTTTTCTGAATGTTGAGCTTTA
>NW_024070209.1:48179894-48182124 GCF_014754425.2 Oryx dammah | reverse complement strand
TTAATATCTTCTGCTTCTGTTAGGTCCATACCATTTCTGTCCTTTATTGAGCCCATCTTTGCATGAAATGTTCCCTTGGTATCTCTAATTTTCTTGAAGAGATCTCTAGTCTTTCCCATTCTGTTGTTTTCCTCTATTTCTTTGCATTGATCGCTGAAGAAGGCTTTCTTATCTCTTCTTGCTATTCTTTGGAACTCTGCATTCAGATGCTTATATCTTTCCTTTTCTCCTTTGCTTTTCGCCTCTCTTCTTTTCACAGCTACTTGTAAGGCCTCCCCAGACAGCCATTTTGCTTTTTGCATTTCTTTTCCATGGGGATGGTCTTGATCCCTGTCTCCTGTACAATGTCACAAACCTCATTCCATAGTTCATCAGGCACTCTATCTATCAGATCTAGGCCCTTAAATCTATTTCTCACTTCCACTGTGTAATCATAAGGGATTTGATTTAGGTCATACCTGAATGGTCTAGCGGTTTTCCCTACTTTCTTCAATTTGAGTCTGAATTTGGCAATAAGGAGTTCATGATCTGAGCCACAGTCAGCTCCTGGTCTTGTTTTTGTTGACTGTATAGAGCTTCTCCATCTTTGGCTGCAAAGAATATAATCAATCTGATTTCGGTGTTGACCATCTGGTGATGCCCATGTGTAGAGTCTTCTCTTGTGTTGTTGGAAGAGGGTGTTTGCTATGACCAGTGCGTTTTCTTGGCAAAACTCTATTAGTCTTTGCCCTGCTTCATTCTGCTTTCCAAGGCCAAATTTGCCTGTTACTCCAGGTGTTTCTTGACTTCCTACTTTTGCATTCCAGTCCCCTATAATGAAAAGGACATCTTTTTTGGGTGTTACTTCTAAAAGATCTTGTAGGTCTTCATACACCCATTCAACTTCAGCTTCTTCAGCGTTACTGGTTGAGGCATAGACTTGGATAACTGTGATATTGAATGGTTTGCCTTGGAGACGAACAGAGATCATTCTGTCATTTTTGAGATTGCATCCAAGTACTGCATTTCGGACTCTTTTGTTGACCATGATGGCTACTGCATTTCTTCTGAGGGATTCCTGTCGGCAGTAGTAAATATAATGGTCATCTGAGTTAAATTCACCCATTCCAGTCCATTTTAGTTCGCTGATTCCTAGAATGTCGACGTTCACCCTTGCCATCTCTTGTTTGACCACTTCCATTTGCCTTGATTCATGGACCTGACACTCCAGGTTCCTATGCAATATTACTCTTTACAGCATCGGATCTTGCTTCTATCACCAGTCACATCCACAGCTGGGTATTGTTTTTGCTTTGGCTCCATCCCTTCATTCTTTCTGGAGTTCTTTCTCCACTGATCTCCAGTAGCATATTGGGCACCTAATGACCTGGGGAGTTCCTCTTTCGGTATCCTATCATTTTGCCTTTTCATACTGTTCATGGGGTTCTCAAGGCAAGAATACTGAAGTGGCTTGCCATTCCCTTCTCCAGTGGACCACATTCTGTCAGACCTCTCCACCATGACCCCCCCATCTTGGGTTGCCCTGCGGGCATGGCTTGGTTTCATTGAGTTAGACAAGGCTGTGGTCCTAGTGTGATTAGATTGACTAGTTTTCTGTGAGTATGGTTTCAGAGTGTCTGCCCTCTGATGCCCTCTTGCAACACCTACCATCTTACTTGGGTTTCTCTTACCTTGGGCGTGGGGTATCTCTTCACGGCTGCTCCAGCAAAGCACAGCCGCTGCTCCTTACTTTGGACGAGGAGTATCTCCTTACCGCCACCATTCCTGACCTTCAACGTGGAATAGCTCCTCTAGGCCCTCCTGTGCCTGCGCAACCACCACTCCTTGGTTTGCTCCTCCCAGCTGTCGGCCCTGGCCTCGGGCGTGGGTGGCTCCTCCCAGCTGCTGCCCCTGACCTCGGGATGGCTCCTCAAGGTCACCACCCCTGGCCTCAGGCACGAGGTGACTTCTCCTGGCCGCCCCTGACCTAGGACGCGGGGTGTCTCTTCCCGGCCGCCACTTGCCTTGGACGCGGGGTAGCTCCTCCCTGGCTGCCACCCCTGACCTCGGACTCGGGGTAGCTCCTCCCAGCCGCCACTCACCTCGGACGCAGGGTAGCTCCTCTCGGCCGTTCCTGCGCCGACACAGCCTGGCACTCTAGGCCGCTGCCCCTGACCTCAGTCGTGGGGAAGCTCCTCTCAGCCGCGCTTAGTGAGCCGCCGGCTCGCAGCCGCCTGCGCTTAGTGAGCCG